>NC_086010.1:4632500-5232500 GCF_030014385.1 Trichomycterus rosablanca | reverse complement strand
AGGGAGTGAGTGAGGGAGTAAGTGAGTGAGGAAGGGAGTGAGTGAGGGAGTGAGAGAGTGAGGAAGGGAGTGAGTGAGGGAGTGAGTGAGAGAGTGAGTGAGAGAGGGAGTGAGTGAGTGAGGGAGTGAGTGAGTGAGAGAGGGAGTGAGTGAGTGAGTGAGGAAGGGAGTGAGTGAGTGAGTGAGTGAGTGAGTGAGGAAGGGAGTGAGTGAGTGAGTGAGGAAGGGAGTGAGTGAGAGAGTGAGTGTGTGAGAGAGGGAGTGAGGGAGTGAGTGAGGAAGGGAGTGAGTGAGAGAGTGAGTGAGTGAGAGAGTGAGTGAGGGAGTGAGTGAGGAAGGGAGTGAGTGAGGAAGGGAGTGAGTGAGGGAGTGAGTGAGAGAGTGAGTGAGGAAGGGAGTGAGTGAGTGAGTGAGGAAGGGAGTGAGTGAGGGAGTGAGTGAGTGAGAGAGGGAGTGAGGGAGATAGTGAGGGAGTGAGTGAGTGAGTGAGTGAGTGAGTGAGAGAGTGAGGGAGTGAGTGAGTGAGTGAGTGAGGGAGTGAGTGAGTGAGAGAGTGAGGGAGTGAGGGAGTGAGTGAGGAAGGGAGTGAGTGAGGAAGGGAGTGAGTGAGGGAGTGAGTGAGAGAGGGAGTGAGGGAGGAAGGGAGTGAGTGAGTGAGGAAGGGAGTGAGTGAGGGAGTGAGTGAGTGAGAGAGGGAGTGAGGGAGATAGTGAGGGAGTGAGTGAGTGAGTGAGTGAGTGAGTGAGAGAGTGAGGGAGTGAGTGAGTGAGTGAGTGAGGAAGGGAGTGAGTGAGTGAGTGAGGAAGGGAGTGAGTGAGAGAGTGAGTGAGTGAGAGAGGGAGTGAGGGAGATAGTGAGTGAGTGAGGGAGTGAGTGAGTGAGTGAGTGAGTGAGAGAGTGAGGGAGTGAGTGAGTGAGTGAGTGAGTGAGTGGCATGTTTGTCTTATCATGTAGATGGATGAGTGGATCAGACACAGCAGCGCTGCTGGAGTTTTTAAACACTGTGTCCACTCACTGTCCACTCTATTAGTCACTCCTATCTAGTTGGTCCACCTTGTAGATGTAAAGTCAGAGACGATCGCTCATCTGTTGCTCCTGTTTGAGTTGGTCATCTTCTAGACCTTCATCATTGGTCACAGGACGCTGTTGGCTGGATATATTTTTGGTTGGTGGACTATTCTCAGTCCAGCAGGGACAGTGAGGTGTTTAAAAACTCCCATCAGCGCTGCTGTGTCTGATCCACTCACAACACACACTAACACACCACCACCATGTCAGTGTCACTGCAGTGCTGAGAATGATCCACCACCTAAATAATACCTGTTCTGTGATGGTCCTGTGGGGGTCCTGACCATTGAAGAAAGGCATGAAAGAGGGGTAACAAAGAATGCAGAGAAACAGATGGACTACAGTCAGTAATTGTAGAGCTACAAAGTGCTTCTATATGGTAAGTGGAGCTGATAAAGTGGACAGTGAGTGTAGAAACAAGGAGGTGGTTTTAATGTTATGGCGGATTGGTGTATATATACAGTATATATATACATGTATATATGTGTGTGTGTGTGTGTGTGTGTGTGTGTAAATAACATCAAACACACTCTTCTGTGCTGGATTTCTGTAACATTTTGGAGCTTGTCCTTGGGAACATACAGTTCTAATGTTAGACATCAACAATCCAAATCATCTCAGAGGTGTTCACTGGAATTGTGGTCAGGGCTCCATGTAGACTACTGGACTTCATTTTACATTTTCAGCATTTAGCAGACGCTCTTATCCAGAGCGACTTACAGAAGTGCTTCTATAGTGAACATTTCATTTATCAAATTTAGGTAAACAACAGTCGAAGAACACAAATCTGCTAAAACCTGTTAGAACCAAAGTGCCTTGAAATGTTAGTAAATAAGCACAAGTCAGCCTAAGTGTTTAGTAAAAAGGTGGGTTTTTAATCGTTTTTTAAAGACAGCAAGAGACTCAGATGTTCGGACAGACAGAGGAAGTTCATTCCACCACTTCGGCGCTAGAACAGAGAACAGCCTTGATGCTTGTCTTCCTTTAGTCCTGGGTGGAGGATCAAGTCGAGCGAGACTAGAGGCTCGGAGGTTGCGTGGTACAGAGCGGGGTTTGATTAGGCCACGAAGGTAGCTTGGGGCTGGTCCATTTTTGGTTTTGTAGGCGAGCGTCAGTGTTTTAAACTGAATGCGTGCAGCTACAGGAAGCCAGTGAAGAGAACGCAGCAGTGGGGTGATGTGGCAGTGTTTGGGTTGGTTAAAAACCAGACGTGCAGCTGCATTTTGAATGAGCTGTAAGGGTTTATTCGTGGACATGGGAGCTCCAGCCAGGAGGGAGTTGCAGTAGTCCAACCGTGAGATTACAAGTGATTGCACCAGAATCTGGGTAGCTTCCCTGGAGAGAAATGGACGAATCTTCCTGATGTTGTACAGGAGGAACCGACACGCTCTTGTCATGTTGGCTATATAAGGAGAGAAGGTCAGCTGGTTATCAAGGACAACACCAAGACTTCTTACCTTATCAGATGGTCTGATCTTCAACCACACTAAACCTGTCCTTATGATCTTAATAATCAGGAGGGGTGTCCACATACTTTTGATCCTATAAGTATATTAAGTGTGTTCTGCAGGAAGGTGCAGTCTTTGTATATACTGTAGTTTCCAGAACATGTGATTATTTCCTTATTTTTTTCATACTATTTTTTTTCTGTTATAACATCCCACGCACCTCTGGTGTAAAAATAGGTGTGGACAGTCGCCTGCCAGCTTTTCATCTCCATGTAAATAACACACTGAGACACCACAGAAATGCCACCTTGAATACTGGGTTTATTTAATAAGGTTGGGTCAGAAAAACAGCACAGCGTACTAAATATAAAAAATAATGAGGAATAATAAATTTTATTTACACTTTTTAATAAAAATAACAGAATAATATCAGGACCATGTGATCCTCACATTACTACCAAACTTTAGTGTAAATATTAGATTAGACCCCAACCTGGTTCCAAACAAACTATGGGTTGAATACCAACCTAGTAACTAGTTATATTGGGTCTGATCTCAACCTGGTTACAAGGAAATATTCAGTAAGATCCAAAACAAAGTATAAGTGCACGTTATAAACATTAGATTCTAACCAGAATTCATTAGAGCCAGGTCAGGTTAGTGAATATCAGGTCCCAGCCAAATTACCAGCAAATGTAGATCCAATTTTAGTCTCGAGGTCAGATCCTAAGCCAGTTAAAAGTAGGGCAAACGAAATCTGTTTTATTTGTTACCTTGTTTTGTTTGTTTGTTTAGTAGGATTTTAACATCATGTTTTACACACTTTGGTTACACACAGAACGCATTCCTTACATGCACCGCTGCGTCCAACAGAAACAACCCGCAGGAATAGGTTTAGCGCTATTTCGGGTCCGCTTATTTTTGGAAATAAAAGTGGTATTAAATTGTGTGTGTTTTTGTTCTGTACTTAATAAGGATTAACGCTGCCAGGAACGGTAGTTACTCGTTACACAAGTTTCATCAGTTCACAAGGTTATATCGAACACTGTCATGGACAATTTTGTATCTCTAATTCACCTCACTTGCACGTCTTTAGACTGTGGGAGGAAACCGGAGCTCCCAAAGGAAACCCACACAGACACGGAGAGAACATGCAAACTCCACACAGAAAGGACCTGGACCACCCACCCTGGGGTTCGAACCCTGGACCGTCTTGCTGTGAGGCGACAGTGCTACCCACTGAGACACCGTGCCGCCCTTCTTACCTTGTGCTTACACTTTAAATTAAGAGATAAGATTTCTGCTTGGCATGCAACTCAGTCTGCTGTACTTAGCAGAAAAAATCTGATTTGAAGTAAATTAAAAGAAGAAAAAAATGATGTTTAAGGGTTTCTTATTATTCCTTGTAAAATGTGTTTATATTCTGAGTCACAATTTCACTGACATTTTATTTCTCATCACAGAGTAGCACATAGCTGAAAATTGGAGTGTGACATGTACTTCCACATATGGCTTTCTGTAAAATGAGTCAAAACTGAGTAATAAGAAATGAGTAAGACAGTCGAGGCTGGATGTACTGAGATTTTTACACCCACAGTTCAAACGCGACGGTTATTCTGACAGAAGCTGACAAGTCTCGGTTTTCCTTTATGTTACTTTGATAAAAATAAGCAATTTGTATAAAAGGGGGCCACAGTCAGTTTAATTCCACACATTTATTTTGTTTACATTAATGGTTTTATTAGGGCGGCACGGTGGCTTAAGAGGTTGCACTGTCGCCTCACAGCAGGAAGGTCCGATTCCCAAGGAATTCCCGATTGGGTTCGATTCCCAGGTGGATCAGTCCGGGTCCTTTCTGTGTGGAGTTTGCATGTTCTCCCCGTGTCTGTGTGGGTTTCCTCCGGGAGCTCCGGTTTCCTCCCACAGTCCAAAGCATGCAAGTGAGGTGAACTTGAGATACAAAATTGTCCATGACTGTTTGATATTAAAATCTGAACTGGTGAATCTTGTATAATGAGTAACTACCGTTTCTGTCATGAATGTAACCAAAGTGTAAAACATGACATTAAAATCCTAATAAATAAATGAATAAGGGTTGCTCCTGAAAAGCTTCAAGCAGCTTTTGATGTGGTTCAGTCCAATCTGTGTGACTTAAAACTTGTATTAAATGCTGAGAAATCAAAACTAATGTTATTTTATAATGCTAAGTCTAAATCGCAGATTCTTCCGTCCATTGTTACTTTTCAAGGTGCTCAGATTGAGGTAGTGTCCCAGTATAAATACTTAGGTTTTATAATAGATGATGCGCTGACCTTTGCTCCCCATATCCACCAGCTGATAAAGAAATTAAAACTAAAGTTGGGTTTTTATTTTAGAATTAAATCATGTCTGTCATTTGAGGCTGGAAACGCCTTGTTACTGCTTCATTTTTGTCAATCCTAGATTTTGGGGATGTAATTTATATGCATGCATCTTCACAGGTGTTGCATTTATTAGATTCTGTCTATCATGGGGCCTTACGTTTTATCACCAATCTTGAAGCTCGTACCCATCATTGTGTTCTGTATGCCCGCGTTGGGTGGACTGCGTTGTCCTCCCGCAGACTTTATCATTGGTATACACTTGTGTATAAGGCAGTTTTGGGTTTGCTACCAGCGTATCTCCTGTTTTATATTGTAAATAAATCCACAGGGGGTTATTCGCTGCGCTCGGAAGATTTAATTTTATTAAAAATACCTAAAGTCCGTACTGAACTTGGTAAAAAATCACTTCAGTTTGCTGCTCCATCAGACTGGAACCAACTTCAGAATGGTTTGAAGCTGAAGGAGTTGGTCTCGTTGAATGTTTTTAAGACAAAACTAACACATTACGTTCAGGAGGCATCTTGTTGTAAATGTTTTAATTTATAAGATACTTATTAGCTGTTTTATGGTGTCTATTTGTTTATTTTTTGATAAAAATTTTAAAAATTGTTTTGTTTTATGTATTGTAACGAACGTGTGTTGCTGCCATTCTTGACCAGGTCTCTCTTGAAAAAGAGATTTTAAATCTCAATGAGATCATCCTGGTTAAATAAAGGTAAATAAATAAAAGGGTTTATTTATCTTGATTAAACCAGTAACTTGCATCACATTTATTTCACAGCAGCTTTTAAACTCTCTCCCTCCAACAGAATGGAACTGTAGGCAGTCCAGGCACAATTTTATGATGAGCTACAGCTTTAGTAGACCCCATGCAGCAGCAAATGAGCCGGATTAAAGATCATTGTGTGATGTTTACTCGTGTTTTTAGTCCCTTCTTTCCCTCTTTTCTTCCATTATTTCTTTCATTTACTCAGCCTTGATTGTTTTAATTGGTTTGCTTCTTTTCTTTGGCTTTCTATTATTATTCTTTAAGTTTTAGCTGTGAAGTGAGAATGTTCTAATAAAATTAAATTCTTTAAACATTAACAATCAGACGAGTTGGTGCAGGTTTATGTCTAGTTTTGCAGATATTTAGGTTGGCAATTAAAACCATTCAGATCTGCATGTTTTTCTAAAACTGCTTCAGCCTTTTTACACACACCTTTACCATCTAACCAAGAGTCCTCAGCATTGTATAGGAATTCGAATATACACTTAATCCAAGTCGTTTTTTAGTATTATTATAAAGAATAAATACAAGGACATTTAAAAAGAATGCAGTTAAAAAAAAGAGGTGTTATGGATTTTAAATCGTTCTTGGGTGGTACAGCAGTCTGATACTCTAGCTCACCTCCTGAATTTTGAGTTCAAGCCTCAGTGGCTCTCATTCAGTCATTCAGTCAAAAGTGCTTTTTAAAGTCAGGAACTGATTCTGTTTTGCAATCAACATTCCAATTCATCCCTGAGGTGTTTAGTCGAGCTGAGGTCAGGGCTGTTTAAGTCACTGGAGATTCTTTACAGCAAACTCGTGTCTGAAACAGCTGAACTCAATAAATACAGGTCAGGTTTACATAGTTTTGGGCAAACAGTCTTTTATGATTGTCACATTCAGCCAGAAATGGGCCTGGGTGGAAAACTGGTCAACTGTAGGACACGTATTGTGTTGGTATTTGGCTTTGATTTGTGCAGCACTGAATGCTGGGATTGCCTGCACCGCTAAAAAAGCACAGAATGCTCCCTCATTATTCAGTCAGATTATCGCTTTGAAATAAGGCATCTTAGTAGGAAGCATTTTTAAGTATCTAAGAATTTAGACATGCCTTCTTCTCTGGATTGTAGGATGATGTAAAATGCGTCTATGTAGAGAGATCACTAGGTTTGCAGACAGACCGTAGAACTGTTGATCTTTACACGATTATGATAACCTGAGGTGGAATGCATTGTGAATACTAGCATTTATACAGTGAAATCCGCAGTAGCACATTGTAACCAACAGCTGTCAGCTCCCTGTGGAGGTTTATAAGAGATGTCATTAAGAATGACTTTGCTCGCTCATTTTTTCACCTTCGATTATAAACTCGAGCTCATTTTATTTGGTTTGGCAGAGAGAAACTGTAGAATAGCATTTCACACTAATCTCATCAATGTCAGGTATTCTTTAGCCTAAAGCAGCAAACATCACTGTGAACTGGCTTTGTCATCTGTTTTGTAGCTATTATAATACTGAACATAAAAGCCTCAATATACGAGGGTTCTTCAAAAAGTTTCCGCACTTTTTAAACTCTGTTTATTAAGAATTTCAAAAACAAATCACATCACTGTTCTACATCGTCACCTTCTGATGCATTATTCCAGCGTCGTACCAACCAATGTTTTTGGTTGAGCTCGTAGCCACTGATGCAGCACTGCTTTCACATCATCATCACATGAAAATCTTCTTCCCCTTAAAGCTTCTTTGAGCGTCCAAAAAGGTGGAAATCAGATGGAGCTATGTCCGGACTATAAGGCTCTCTCAGACACGACCGATTACAGCTCCTCCCTCCCCATCGCTTCCATCCAATATATAAAAGTTCGTAAATACAGTTTTACATTTGTGTTTTAAAAATATACTGTAATGTATTGTGTAAAATGCATTTAAAACAATAATCTGTGCCTCTCAGGTGGCGCAGCGGTAAACCACGCTAGCACACCAGAGCTGACATTTCAAACTCGTCGGTTCGAAACTCAGCTCTGCCATCCGTCAGGCTGGGTGGCTACACGAACAACGATCAGCTGTTGTTCATACAGGGTGGGAGCCGGATAGGGACCTCATAACTGGTGCAATTACAACCTCTGCTGGCTGATGCGATTAGGGTGTGGCTCTCCGTACACAAAGCTGGTCCGCATATGAACTCGCCTCATGCAGGTAAAAAGATGTAGTCGGCTACTGCACACGTTTGAGATCAGCACCACTAGAGAGGAAGCGTAATGCAATACATTTACTTTAATTGTCGCTTTAATGCTCTATTGGTTGAAATCATTTACCTTAAATAGGTCCAACCAGGTCATTTCCCTGAATCTTACTCCTAAGTGATATAGAGAGGAATTAACTGGCTTTTCTTGAGGCTATTATAGATTCATGTTACCCCAAACCACTTCTTCTCACTCATTGCATTATGCTTTTTTTTAGGTCTACTTCTTAAATACACACATCTCCACTCTACTGGACCTGTGGAATCATTCATCCTGGAGAGAAGAAGCATTAGCAACATGTTCAGCACTAAAAGGTCAGAGTGACATCACTGTTTTACTGTTTTATTTAAACCTATGTGAAAGCATGAAAGGAAATGTCACAAACCTCTGGGCGGGCCATTAGGAAACGCTAATGCTGCTAATCTGAAGTGACATTTAAGGTCGGGGTTTTATTCGCAGCTATGATTCAGAGATCGGCCAGAGGAAGTTGATTTCAGGTCAGCGAGTGTTTTACGTACCAAATGAAACGTACCCATTCCTAACAGACGTATAACAATAACTGTATACAATAAATTATACACTTCCAAATACTATCAACCTGACTGGCTGTCCAACAAGCACAAATGGCTGTGCCTGGGGAGAGAGATTAAATTAATTCCTTATTGTTTTTGCAGATGTGGGGGCTCCTTGTAAGACTCCGCGTCTAGCCGGTGAAAAGAAAAAACGTGTTGTAGTCTACAGCTCTCGTTGCTTAGGTCAAGTCCATTTTTTTTGTATAGTGCTTTTTACAACAGACATTGTCTTAAAGCAGCTTTACAAAATCCAGGACCGACAGACCAAAAACCCCTGTTAATCAAGCCAAGGGTGACAGTGGTGACGAAAAAACATTGAGAGGAACTAGACCATTATCTTTGGGTAGGCTGGAGAATAATTTAAACGAATCAGACTTACACAAATCATGTATGCACAAAAGTAATTTAATAAAAAAAATGGGCAGCACGGTGGCTAAGTGGGTAGCACTGTCGCCTCACAGCAACAAGGTCCTGGGTTCGATCCCTAGGTGGGCGGTCCAGGTCCTTTCTGTGTCTATTTGTGTCTGCGTGGGTTTACTCCGGGTGCTCCGGTTTCCTCCCACAGTCCAAAGACATGCAAGTGAGGTGAATTGGAGATACAAAATTGTCCCTGACTGTGTATGATATAACCTTGTGTGACCTGATGAATCTTGTGTATCGAGTAACTATTGTTCCTGTCATGAATGTAACCAAAGTGTAAAACATGACGTTAAAATCCAAACAAACAAACAATAAAAAATATATATATAATTAGCATAATTAACTAAAAGAATAAACAAGCAATTAAAGCTCTTCATTATTCAGTCCAGTCTGTGATAAAGTCAGTAGTGATTTCTGGACATTTTCTGTGCAAACACGCCAGGTTCCTGTCTCATCTAGCAGGAGCAGCATTGTTGGCACAGCAGTCTCGGGTGGGTAAACAAGTTTCTGTCTGAACCACCACAGGGTAAAACAACAGAAAATGTAGTTAAAATGTGAATCATTAGGAGTAAAATGTCATTTGGCGGAGAGTAGCGTGAGACACCAGCACCCTTAATTATTACTGCGTAACTAAACGGGAGAGCGAGCAGGGCCCTAACCCTCAATTTTTTTCATTGTATTCAGTCATCATTGTAAGTCACTAAAGAAAAGTCAATCCACTAAATGCTGTAAATGAAATTTAAAAGTGTACAGGGCTCAGATCCAAACGGCGTGTTGTATGGATTGCACCTACATCACCGTATCACATCCATCTACCATGATGAAACCAAAGCTACACATGTGTTCCTAATGTAACATCCTAATGAAATTAATCTCTATATAATTGTTATACATGATTCCTACTCTATCTTCTGGAGGCAAACCTGAATTTTAATAATAGCTGATCATAAATCAGCCACGTCTCGTCCTGGCCGATAAACCACCAATCATCTGTGATGAGTTTAGTGCTGAAGCTCACTGTGTGGTGAAGACCCGAGTAACTCTCCTAACTGAGCACTTATTTATTACAGCTTTGACAAGCCCAGGAAAGTAATTAAAGCAATGAGGAAGAATCGTGCTGGGTAAAAACATAGGTGGGAGGATGTGGATTTACATAGGGAATCACATTATGCTTCGGTACAGGATGTACGAACACGCTGCTGCTGCAGAGCTCTGTCACAGTCACGTATTCTTCTGCATCAGGGAAATAGCTACACATGAAATACACACTCAGAGGCCACTTTATTAGGAAAATCCGACCCCTGCTTATGAGTGTTTTCATCCAGCTATGTGCCGTTAGTGTCGGTAGGCTTGTGATTTTTGTGGTTGCCGCAGCACTCAAAGTTCACATGATTAATTTTTGACGCTGTTTGCTGCTGACCTTTTCAAAGCGCCTCAAATGAGACAAACTGTTTGATATGATGTAGTAAAAGTGACTCAGGCAGTACAATAAACGTTTAATGTGAACAAAGCTTAACGTGACTTACTGTATTAAAACAACAAGCAAGGAATTTCATTAGTGGAGAGAACTAATGAGCAGTAATTATTAAGAGAGGTTTAGTGCTCCTGTGTTGTTATTTTAATACATTAAACCTCATTAAGCTATTTTAACCATAAGCATTTTACACCCTCTCAGAAAAGCTGATTCTGATTCTCACAATTTCTCAGAACCTCGAGCTATAACACAAGTTTAAAAGTGAAACAGGAGGAAAATCCAACTAAACACAAATACGTGTGGATGCTTTCAGAGTGGATTTGACGGTTATTCCAGACAAATGCAGATTAATTTTTGCAAAGTAGGACTTTTTCTCTTATCCTGCCCCCTTTTCAAAATGTGTCTCATGGTGTGTAGATGTGTGCATTAAATGACCTGAATGAAAACAAGATCCTGACTCACTGGCATTCAGGCAGTTTTTATCCGCTGTACCGGAGATACTCTGTTTTTTAATGAGCCTAGTCAGTGTTTCATGAAACGATGCTAAACTGAGTCTCTGCATTCCAGAGCACTAGACTCATTACTAACCCTCATCTCTCATCCTCCCGAAACCTTGACTGAGCTCTTTCTATTTTCAGCATCTCTGAAATCCAGCGGCTCAGAGCTGACCTGCAGGGCCATGTGACCGCTCAGGTTCTACACGGCTAAGCCCTGTCAAAACCGGATTAAACTAATGTTGTTTGTATCCTGTCCAGGATGGATTTACAAACGCCATTCCAAAAAAGTTGTGACTGAGTAAAATGAAAAAAAAAATTGTGTTGGTCCCCCTTTTGCTGCCAAAACAGCCCTGACCCATCAAGGCATGGACTCCTCTAGACCCCTGAAGGTGTGCTGTGGTATCTGGCACCAAGATGTTAGCAGCAGATCCTTTAACTCCTGTAAGTTGTGAGGTGGGGCCTCCATGGTATACAGATATACTGTACATTTAATGTAATACATTATGATTTTTCTATTAAGGTCCTAATTTGGAGTAATAACTTTCCACAGGTAAATAAGTAGTCGCTGATGCTGTCACGAACGAGAAACTTGGTTGTTTATGGGTAAAGGATGGGTCTAATTGTACCCTATTTCCCTTTTAAGGAAATCTGTTAATTGGTAGTTCATTTTTTTTTGTATTTTGTCCTCTTTCTATAATAATGGAGTAGGACCTAATAAAAAGGCAAATGAGACCGAGTGCTAGGATTTCTAGCAGGCTGCAAATCACACAAAGCTCGGGCTCTGATCACTGACCTATATTGAAGCTGCCGAGAGACCAAATTGCCTCGCAGTAGTTTGGATGTGATTTAATGCTTTACAGAGATGAAAGAGTTCTGCTCCCAAAAAAAAAACAACAACAGGAAAAAACACTCACTGAAACGAGTGTGGTAGGGTACAGGGGTATATTTATATATATATTTGGTCCAGGATTTAAATCTCAGCAGCGGCATCAGTTGATTGGGCCAAATAATGTGTTTGTATTACTAATATAAGGCAGTTAAAGCTTTACTCATGCCAAGCTGACAGGAAAGCCACAGTGATCATGCCAATTTGTACTGAAGGCACTGAAAGACTCCAGTTTTTGTACCAGCTTTGGCAGTCCTGGTCAAAGACTGGCACACCAAACCAAATTTGCAAGTACCAGCTAATCCTCCACAGCTCATGTCTGTATCTGTGAAATCAGAATTTCTGTCTTAATAATGAAGCCTGTGTTTTTACTCAGTGAGTTGATGTGCTTGTTCATGATGTTTGTACTGTGGACTAATTATGTGCACAGCAAAGAAAACGGAGCTGATATGAGAACCTGCTGGGTGCCATAAGAGCCCTAATAACTTCTGCTGAGAGGAGATGAGAAGAATTCATGTAGGGGAAACACTTTCACCAAGTGATGGGAATTTGGAGACATAACAACGAGCACCTTACACAAAGCAACAACAGTGCACTATTATTTTTGACAGAAAGTAATTAGTTTAAGCCTGCGTTCACCTATGATTGCTTTTCAATGAGAACCGGCGATGTTTAGCGACAGGGGGCGGAGTCAGTGACTTAACAACGATGATGAGAATTAGAATTTGATCTCTCTTAAGTTCCAGTCAGACCCAAAACTTGCTTTTTTTGGCTTGGAAAGTGGACGTGGTTAGATTGAGACTTTAGCTATTATTTATACTGTAGATCCACTATTGACACCAGTGATTCATCGTTTTAATTGTACATAAATTACAAGCTTACAAGCTCTTTCTAAATAAATACAATAAATACAAACTTTCTAAAATGAAGGTTCTGCATCTATGCTTAATAAGTTTGGATTATACGTAATTAAAAAAATTGGCCTAGGTGGCAAACTGTGACTAGTGGGCGGGGTCAGTGACTTAACAATGGTGATGAGAATAAGAATTTGATCTCTTATGATCTCTTAAAATCCGGTCAGAACCAAAAGTTGCTTTTTATGGCTTGCTGGAAAGTGGACGTAGTTAAACTGGTCCTCTGTTGACACCACGGATTCGTAATTTGTAATGTATGTAAATTACAAGCTTCATAAAAACGCCCACCATGGGCAATTTGAGTCTGATTGAAAATTGCCAAGATTGCTCTCATAGACTCACGTTAGGGCTTTTTTTTCCAACTATAGCCACTAAAATGCAATCAGAAGGGGTCCGGGAGGGCTAGCACTTGCTTATGTGCTGCATCATACGTACCCTGGTGCTGACGTCATCGTAGAGCCAAAATAATTTTATTCAAGAAGATATTTACAATGAACTCCATGATACAACAGTCCACAAACACTGTACTGTATGTAGCTAAAAGATAAATATTTATATTGCTGTCTAGTGGTTACTGGAGGTAATGCTACAGAACCTTCAAGTGACCAGAAAAAAAAAAAACTGTTTAATGCAAGGTGACAATGTCAAGTTAGCTCACTGTTTTGCAAGAGACGACTGTTCCATGAGTACTGTTCCATGAGTACAGTCAAACTAGCTTTATTTATAAAGGTAAAGAGAGGTCACAAGCTATTATCAATCATTAGTACTAATTAGTCAGGTTAATTGGAGACACTGAATTGCCTTATAGGTGAATGGGTGTGTGTGTGTCTGCCCTGCGATGGACTGTCACCCTGTCCAGGGTGTTATTGTGTGCCGTGCGCCCATTTAAAAGCTGGGATAGGCTCCAGCACCCCCCCTCGCACGACCCTGATTGGATAAGTGGTTAAGAAAGTGAGTGAGTGAGTGAGTGAGTGAGTGCTAATGAAGAATTAGGAGACAATCCAACAAAGTTAAATAACTCTAGAGAACTTTCTGCACCATTAAATTTTAATATTAATATTTTCAGCCCTCAACTCAAATATGTAAAAAGGTTTTTCATTTGCCATAAGTAGCTTTTTCAGTCATTCTGTTACAAAAAAAATCAGTTGCAGAAATCATAACAAGGACATAATACAGAGAGAGAGAGAGAGAGAGAGAGAGAGAGAGAGAGAGAGAGAGAGATGTTTTTGTGTAAGATGTTTTTGTGTAAGATGTTTTTGTGTCTCCTCCAGGCTCTATACAGAGCTGATTCTTCTTCAGACCTGATTTAAGAAGCACTGAGGTGAGGCTAAATGCTTCCTGACAGACTAGCCCACCAGTCTGAAACACTCTGGAAAATAAGCACACTGCTACCTCTCTCCATTTTACCCCTGACTGAAACAAAATTCCACTCCCAACTAATTAGCATAGCTCTCAGTCAGAATCAGAGACAGAGTGCTTTGTATATCAGGGAGAAGGTCTAGGAGGTTTTCATGGTCCAGGCGTCTTTGAAAATTTTAAACAATTAGAAAAGGCGTGTAAGAATATACTGGGTCATAAAGTGATTTAATTTTTAATAATACATTTTTAATTTTATATTTTCATTAAATGAAGAAAAATTACACCTAAGAACATTTTTAATTCTCTGCAGCAGGAACTATCTAACACGATGTGCCTGGTCTGTAAACAATCATCATAAAACAAATATTTATAACTTTATGGTAAAGCATAGCTGGATGAATAGATGGATGGATGAATGAATAGATGGATGAATGGAGGGATGGATGGATGGATGGATAAATGAATAGATGGATGGATGAATGAATAGATGAATGAATGGAGGGAAAGATGATGGAGGAATGAATAGATGGATGAATGGAGGGACGGAGGGATGGATGGATGGATAAATGAATAGATGGATGGATGGAGGGATGGATGGATGGAGGGATAGATGGATGGATGAATGAATAGTTGGATGGATGGATGGCGAGATGAATGGATGAATGAATAGAGAGATGAATGAATGGATGGATTGATGGAGGGATGGATGGTTGAAATACTCGTCTTTAGCTATTGTAGCCATGTTATTATTTATTATAACATCCTGTATGATTATACTGTAGACTTCCTTTCATGTAACTAGTCACCTGAAGCTCCTCCTCTTCCTGTTCAGTGTTTATCTTCTGGCTGTATTAAACAACAGGAATGAGATTTTCCACCTGCAGCCGAAATGAAAAATGAAGGACGGTGGCGTGTATTGCTTTTCATCACTTAGTTGAGCTTTTAAATCAAGTGCTTTCTTTGAGTCAGCAAAAGTCGAGGTGTGGCACTGCATCAAACTTAAACACCACACACACACACACACACACACACACACACACACAATGCTTCACCTTGCTCTAAGATAGTGATATCCAGGACAGCTCTGTGGATAGCCGTGCCAGAGAAGAAGAAATTAAAGCATCCATATTTTATGTAGTCTTCTAGCTCATACCTGGACTATTCCACTTTTCCTTTACACACACACACACTCACACACACAGACAGAGTAACAAACTCCTGAAAAAAAGCATAAATCATAAAGCTCTTGAGTGACACAGCAGTCTAGCACTATCCCATTACCGAAAGGAGCCAGGTTTGAGGTTTTTCTGTGCCACTGGTCTGGTCACTACAGGAGCATTTGGTCACAGGAGCATTTGGTCCTGTCTGAGAGAGTGAAGGCTGGACATGTTTTGGATTGGAACAAGCATCTTTAATTGTCCACTTGTTTTTTGCCATAATTTGTAGCTAACAGCTTGACCAGGCTGATTGCAGCTAACATTTATGCTAAAGATGTAATTACCCACAAACTGCTAATCAATTTGGATCTTGGTCACTTATTGCTTGACGACATCTAAAATCTGGCTAAATCTAATTTATAGTAATGTTCTACATAATATGGACCTTTTGTCGACTCTTTATTGTAATTTCCTTATGTAAACTCTAAAATTGTTCTTTGTAAATATTCCATCTGCATTGCACGCTACATTTTAGAGCTGATGGTTTCCAGAAAAGGACGACAGCAGCACTCAATTATAGAAACCAGCGATCAGCTGCACAAAATGCTCTCGGCACCCTGAGGAGCTTTAATGAGTTCCTTTCATCTCTCACAGTCTGTAGTAATGATCGAAATCTTCGTCTTTTTATGGCTGCTTCTCAACATTTCTGCTCAGCCACGGTGTGTACATCTACTGTATCTATCCATCTATCCGTCCATCTTTTTAACCATACATTTATCCATCTATCCTTCAATCCATCCATCCACCCATCCATCCATCAATCCATCCATCAATCCCTCCATCCATCCACCCATCCCTTCATCCATCCATCCATCCATCCAGCCATCCATCTATCCATCCATCCGTCCATCCATTCATCCATCTATCCATCCAGCCATCTATCCGTCCATCTCTCTTACCATCCATTTATCCATCTATCCATCAATCCCTCCATCCATCCACCCATCCATCAATCCATCCATCAATCCCTCCATCCATCCACCCATCCATCCATCAATCCATCCATCAATCCCTCCATCCATCCACCCATCCATCCATCAATCCCTCCATCCATCCACCCATCCATCCATCAATCCATCCATCCACCCATCCATCCATCCATTCATCCATCCACCCATCCATCCATCCCTTCATCCATCCACCCATCCAGCCATCCATCTATCCATCCGTCCATCCATTCATCCATCTATCCATCCAGCCATCTATCCGTCCATCTCTCTAACCATCCATTTATCCATCTATCCATCAATCCCTCCATCCATCCACCCATCCATCCATCCATCCATCCATCTATCCATCCATCCATCCATCAATCCCTCCATCCATCCACCCATCCATCCATCCATTTATCCATTCATCCATCAATCCATCCATCCATCCATCAATCCCTCCATCCATCCATCCATCCATCCATCAATCCCTCCATCCATCCACCCATCCATCCATCCATTTATCCATTCATCCATCCATCCATCCATCAATCCATCCATCCATCCATCAATCCAGCCATCCATCAATCCATCCATCAATCCATCCATCCATCAATTCATCCATCCATCCATCCATCAATCCCTCCAGCCATCCATCCATCCATCCATCAATCCATCCATCCATCAATCCATCCATCCATCCATCAATCCATCCAGTCATCCATCTATTCATCCATCAATTCATCCATCCATTTATCCTTTCATCCATTTATCCATCCATTCATCCATCAATTCCTCCATCCATCCATTTATTTATTCATCCATCCATTTATCCATTCATCCGTCCATCCATTTATTTATTCATCCATCATCTCATCTAAATGTCACTCAACACCCGTAGGATGACATCAAGTGACCAACAAAAAGAATGACAAAAAACAAATGTGACGAGTTCACACTAATCTGCGAGTGAACCTAACTCGACTGAACACCTTTGTGATGAACTGGGGGCATCGATTGTGAGCCAGGCCTTCATCCGACATCAGTGTCTGACCTTAGAAATGCTTTCGTTTTTTCTTTTTTTTTTCCCTTTTTCTCCCCCTTTAGCGCATCCAATTGTTCAATTTGCATCGTGCTTCCTCTCTGTCTATGCCGAACCCTGCCCTGACAGAGGAGATCGAAGCTAACCCATATCCCCTCCGAAACATGAGCAGCAGCCGGATGCATTTTTGCCACCCGCACATTGATGAGTTTGGCGCCACCTAGCGTTGCATGCGGAGAGACACACCCCAAGGGCACTCTTCCTCATCTCTTGTGCAGGCGCCTCTACTCAGCCGGCAGAGGTCGTAATTGCATTCTGACAGAGAGAGACCCACATCCGCTTCTTTGTCCCACCCCCCAACTGAGCAACCGGCCCATCGTTGATCATACAGCCGCCCAGCATCAAACCGGGGAGGCAGAGCTGGATTCGAAACGATGTACTCAGAATCCAGCTCTGGTTGCAGCGTGTCTTTTTTTACCGCTGCGCCACCTGAGCGGCCAGAAATGCTTTTTTGACTGAATAGGCACAAATATTCACAGACATCTTGTGGAACGGCTTCCCAGGAGAGTGGGATTGGATGTCCAAAAGAATTATGATCAAACGTCCACATACTAATGTTAATAAAGTAGAACACAAAACCTTTATAACAGCTGCTGTTTATTACAGGTCATATGCCATTACAGATCATTACATACTGATGAACAGTCCTGTCTCTGGTTTATAACATGTTATTAAACCTATAAAACTGAGATAATGAGGAATAATTCACACAGATGAATAATTCTACATCTAAAATGTCATATTAAATCGTTTTATTTAACAACTCTTCTCGAGTGGCTGATTCCAATTACGTGGATTAGTGTTTGGGTCAAAATAGTTAACAGTGCTAATTTCATTATACATTATCAGAACTCAGACTCGTACAGACCGAGTACGTCTGTAAACACTGTTTGAAGAGCTCAGTTTGGAATTTCGCATCTCTTGTGCTTTGGAACAATGTCTTGTTGCATAATAGACTCCCTCACTTTCTTAATTGCTTATCCAATTAGGGTCGCGGGGGTGCTGGAGCCTATGCCAGCGTTTCAATGGGCGCAAGGCACACAGTAAAACCCTGGACCGGGCGCCAGTCCATCGCCAAGCAGACACACACACACACATACACACTCATACACACACCCTTTCACATATAGGGCAATTTAGTGTCTTCAATTAACCTGACTGCATGTTTTTGGACTGTGGGAGGAAACCAGAGCTCCCGGAGGAAACCCACGCAGACATGGGGAGAACATGCAAATTCCCGGACCTCTACACCTGGGGATTGAACCCAGGACCTTCTTGCTGTGAGACGACAGTGCTACCCACCTGAGGTATTTCATTAGGGTTTGTCCACCTCAATACCATTTTTGTCCAGTCTTTTTCTGATGTGGAATTATGAACACTGAACTTATCTAAAAGCAGCGAGGACCACAGTTGCTTAGATCCTTGTGATGATGATGTACAAGCTTTCTCACTGTGGTTCAGTAGAGTCCTTAAGTCTCGGAAAATTGTAACTATTTTATGTTTACTCTGGTTGCTTTAGTTTAAAGATTTTAAACAATGAACTGTAACAAATATGCAAACATAAACTTAAAAAGGACTTAATTAAGGGCTCAAGTACTTTTTCATGGCACTTTGACTACTTTAAAAAAACCTTATGGCCAGAGGAAAGCCAATCATGCATGCTTTCTAACAGAGAAAACAATCTGACACTTCACAGTAAACCCAGGCTTTACTCATCACTAGGTTACGTAATATTCAGGCTCATGTTTGGAACGCTTTGGCTCCGGGATGCACTGACAACAATTAATATGAAAGGTCAGTTCACTAGGCTCCTGCACACTGAACATAGTTGCTTCTTTCTGTTTCAAAACAGAGCTCAAGGCAGGAGAAGTTATTTTAGTCTGACTGAGTTCTCAGGGATGTTAAAAAAAAACCACACACAGAGTCAAGGTAAAGTCAAGAAGCTCTCTGAAAAGTTTCTTCTACAGTTATTACTGAAGTGCACTGCAGCTCTTCTACAGCTACTAGAAACAGCTACTAAACGTAGTGTGGTCGCAGCTGTGGGTGGCATAACCTCAAGTTTGAATCTCTTAGATCTTTTCAACCAAAATAACCCTGGATTTTGAACTGGTTCTTTAACTGAAACCTTGGTGCTATTCAGAGAAACGGAGGCGGCAAGGTGGCTCGGTGGGTAGCACTGTCGCCTCACAGCAAGTAGGTCCTGGGTTCGATTCCCAGGTGGAGTTTGCATGTTCTCCCCGTGTCTGTGTGGGTTTTCTCTGGGAGCTCCGGTTTCCTCCCACAGTCCAAAGACGTGCAAGTGAGGTGAATTGGAGATACAAAATCGTCCATGACTTTAAATACTTCATGTGTTATGAATCATGTGTAACCAGTAACTACCTGCCCTGTAATGAATGGAATCAAAGTGTGTAAAACAAGACGTTAAATCCTAATAAATAAATAAAATAAATAAGAGGATCGGCTCATATTTGCGGCAAGAGTTTTTTTGCATCTAATATAAGCACCGCAGGGGTCAGAACGTTCTCTCACCGCAGGAGAACTAACTTCATATAGATTTACATAGACACAGCAGCAGGTCTTATGTTATATATATATATTCCTTCGATGTATTTTCCGTAGTGCATTCTTCTCCAGGTCATGTTTAGGCCTAAAGAAGTGACGGGATATAATTTTGAAGGTGTGGGGTAAAGGGGGGATTCTTACTGAACTGCTGCCTGACAGACTGTTGTATAAATAATATCACACAGAGAGAAAGAAGTTGAATTTTATGCACTTGGTTAGTGTTTCTCCCTCAGGGAGTGTGTTCCACCGTCTTTATCTGGGTCATGTGCGCTAGCTGCTGAGATTTTTCATGTGTAAGAAATCATTTAGCACCTACAGTGCAAACTTTCTCTCTAGTCACGGATTTGGTACAAAACGTTCTCCCCAAATGGTTTTTCTTTTGCTTTTTTATATGGAAAAGCACGTCTACAAGACAGACCTCCAACCAGATCTTATTATTATAAAAATCAACAAATGACATCTTCACATAAATAATGTAGAATTGTAGGAATTTACAAAGGGTTCACAACCTTTTACAAACTAAAATGCTGTTTGTTTGTTTGTTTGTTCTTTATCTCAATTTTTAAGTCCAGAATGGCCCAAAACTCAACCGCCTTCCCTCTTACCAAGGACCATAATAGACTGATTTTATTTCCATCTACATAAATATTACGTTAGGAGATTAAAACAGGAGTCTGGCTTAGAGGAGTGTTCTGTTCTTCTGTTAAGAAACACACAGTCTGTAGAAGGTACAAATAAGGATCAGAATAGGTTCATGCTAACCAAGCACCCTGCAGGACGTCTCACTAGCATGCTTATAAATAAACTTGCTAGGCTGACCTCTACTGTATTTACTACACTGTTTATATTTACAGTATAGCTGAATGTGTAGCTGGAAGGGCAGAATGACAGGATGACCCGTTTTTACTATTTCCTAGTAATATATTCACCTATTTTAGCCACAGAAATCAGTTATATACAATAAATTACATGCTTCTAGTTTTCTGGCAACCGTTTAGGCATGGCCTGACAAGTTTGCTGCACAGAGCCCTGACCTCAACACCACTAAACCTTGTTAGGTTTTAGACCTAATTAGACTAATGCTTTTTTTTGAGTTGCTGCTGGGGACCTCGACGGCATCCAAGGAGGGTGTATTTTCGCCTGACACACACCTCCTCTAATGTGTTCGCAGTCCACCAATCCCTTCTTATTCTCCCATTCTTGGTGGATTTGCGCTCGAGGTTGGCTTGGCGTACGAAGAGACACACCCCGATCTCTGTGCTCCTCCACTTTCTGTACGAACGTTGATAACCCCACCTCTTAGTCCGGTCTTCCCCACCGAGCAGACTGGAAGCCAAGTTTGTCTGCTGCAGGAATTAACCAATTGTGTCTGCTAGAGGGCTCAAACCAATCGGTAGCAGAACCGAGATTCGAACCTGGGAGCTCAGAATCACGACGCTTGTGTGCCAGCTGGGTGCCCTAACTACTGCTCTTTTGACTGAATAGGCTCAAAACCATTCCAAAATTTTGTGTAATAGCTGTAAAACAGAAACCAGCTCCATACTGAGCTCCACTGGTTTTGAAATGCAATCACTACCAAGCTCATGGTCAGGTGTTCACATACTTTTGGCCACAGCTTGTATCTAAGAGCTCACAAATGCTGGAGCTCGTAGTTGCTATTATTATATGTCATCGAGTGCATAATATCATGTCAGTTTTACTGCATACATTGACATTTAGCATAAGTGTGCGCTTTGGGAATGCCATTTCCTGTTTTAGCATTAAGACGCCTTCATTTGGTGTGGAAGACCTTGACTAGACTGCACAAAGCCTCGACCTCAATCCTATCAAACATCTTTTGGATTATTGTGAGCCAAACCTAATCTTCTAAAATAAATGGTCCTGTGGCTGAATTGATAAGAATCCCTGCATTCATGTTCCATAATCCATTAGTAAGCTTTCCCTGGAGAGCGGATGATGTTACAGCAGCAAAGTGGTGACCAGAGTTTGGAATGTAATGCTCGGGCGGAGACATGGTCATGCAGTGTATACTATATCAAATGGCTTTTTACACTTTTACCATGTTGACCCGGCTGCTATTGCAGTTGAGCCTCTGAAATCATCTGCTCTGGTCCGGTGTTTATTTTTGGCTCAGTCACACACAGTATTGATTAGTTTTTCGGGCTGCAGTTGGAAAGCCATTCCAGCACAGGTCCATTTTTCAAACCCAGCCCAGAACTTTCATCTCAGCCAACCTCTGGCTAACAGAGCACCATACAGATGTTCTGTCGGAACTCATCTCTGAAACCTCGGTGGGTAGCACTGTCGCCACACAGCAAGAAGGTCCTGGGTTCGATTCCCAGGCGGGCAGTCCTGGTCCTTTCTGTGCGGAGTTTGCATGTTCTCCCTGTGTCTGCGTCGGTTTCCTCCCACATTCCAAAAACTCAGGTTAATTGGTCAGGTTAATTGGAGACACTGAATTGCCTTATAGGTGAATGGGTGTGTGTGTGTGGGTGTGTATGTGTGTCTGCCCTGTGATGGACTGGTGTCCCGTCCAGGGTGTTACTGTGTGCCTTGCGCCCATTGAAAAGCTGGGAAAGGCTCCAGCACACCCCTGCGACCCTAATTGGATAAGCAGTTAAGAAAATTAATGAATGAATGAAAACCAATGGTTCCTAGATCCTTCACCAGTCAGCTTCCTTTTTCTGCCAACACCACCAGTGTTTGTGTTTCCAGAATGCTTTGTTTTGTCTCATTGAACAGCCTTGTTCCTGTTAAACATCCTGCAGCGTCTAGTGCTACCTGAGCGCTAAGCTAAACATGAAGAGTGTTATTCCTCTGTTTCTTATAAGCACGTTTCAAACGAGTGCTATTGAACGTGAAGGAAGTGAAGCTCTTTGCACATGATGCAGTTTGTTAGATTAAGAACCATTTAAGATTCCCATCACTACATTTTTTCGTGAGGCTCTTTTCTCAGAGCCGGAGCTTTGTACAGGAATTATCCGGCAACACTTCAAAAGCTGCAGAATCACTTTTGTAAAACCTGCTTTTAGTTTTCCGGTGAAGCAGTTTTAAACGTTTTATTTCCTCTAAACCTTTTAATCATGAAAACAGATTACGTTTAGGAACGATTGTCAAGGACATTGTAAATGATTTCTGCAGTGGCAAGTGCAGAACAAAGTCACACTTACACATTTGAGGTTTCTTATAGGTTTATTTGGACACATAGTAAAATATCTGCACGGGATATTCCGCTAGCACACCAGCGCCGAAATTCTGAATTCCTCGGTTTGAAACTCGGCGTTGCCACCGGTCGTCTGGACGCCATCTAGCAGGCATAATTGGCAGTGCCTGCAGCAGACACTAATTGTCCACTGTATCTGCGGGGGGTGACCCAGCTATGTGTAAGTGGGATCTTCATATGCTGTGTAAGGACCCTGATTGGCGGAAGAGACGCCTGTGCAGAAAGCAGGGGCTGTGCATGTGTCGGAAGAGGCGTGAGCAGCGACGTGCTCTTTACAGGATGCAATCGGTATAAATTGACTGCATTAATTTAGGAGGAAAATGAAGAGAATAATGCATAAAATGTGTATTAGTGTATGTGTATGTGTATATAGCCCCATATTAATAGGGCTAGTTTGACTGCTCCTATTTCACAGTTCAAAAAAATAGTCGTCTCTTCAGCAGTCAGAAAGGACACCCAAACTGTCATCTGTATGGGAGGAAACTTGGTAAATATAACCCAATAAGTCGCAAAAACAGCTCTGCCATGAATTATAAGTTAAATTATAAGAATTATAAGAGACTGCAGCACAAGAACGATGCAAGTTTTGTGATAAATTAATAAAGTCAGCAGTTCTTGTGGTGATTGTACTTCCAGGATTAGAGTTTCCTGTGAGTGTATGGGTCATGTGACTTTATGGCTGAGCTGTTGTTGCTCTTAGATATTTTTACTACAATAATACCCATTTTTGGAGTAAGCAGGCTTGCTATGTCAGTACCATGGTGGAATTTATCGAGCTCTGTAGAATGACCCATTTTACTGCCAGTGTTCATCTGTTTGACTTTGTGTCCCATCAGTTTGTGTGTTTCTGTGTGTGTGTGTGTGTGTGTGTGTGTGTGTGTGTGTGTGTGTATTGGGCTACAGTCCAGTTTTAGGAGATAAATGCATCTAGGTTAATTAAGGGTTCTGAGTATTGGAGCAGGGTATTGGACTAATACGTTGAGGCTAATCCTACGCCATCCGGAAAAGTACATTAGGCTTATAAACCTGCTGCGCTAGGCTGGCACAGGTAGGTCAGTAACTGCTTGATTCTGTGTACAGTATATGGTTCTGATGAGTCTGGTGTAACCAGTAATTACCTGTTCAACATAAAAACAATCCTGTAGGCCCTACGTAAATAAGAAGTAGTTTTGTACAAAAACATCACACACACACGCAAGAGTGAATTGCATACAGTAGTTCTTTTGTGATGTTTTAACTGTACTCAGATGGTAACCTGGTTATCAGAGGCATACTCGATATAATCAAGTCATCATTTTCAATATTGTGGTCATTATTGTAGTCATGGTCATTTTCAATATTGGGCAGTTGTAGCCTAGTAGTTAAGGTACTGGACTCGTAATGGAAAGATAGCTGGTTCAAGCCCCACCACTGCCAGGTTGCCACTGTTGGGCCCCTAAGCAAGGCCCTTAACCCTCAATTGCTTAGACAATATACTGTCACAGTAATGTAAGTCACTTTGGATAAAAGTGTCTGCTCAATGCTGAAAATGTAAATGTAAAATACTTTCGGATA
This sequence comes from Trichomycterus rosablanca, assembly GCF_030014385.1. Classification (NCBI taxonomy): domain Eukaryota; kingdom Metazoa; phylum Chordata; class Actinopteri; order Siluriformes; family Trichomycteridae; genus Trichomycterus; species Trichomycterus rosablanca. The sequence continues at coordinate 5,207,921 of NC_086010.1, read as the reverse complement.
TATATGGATTTTTGCGATATACCGCCCAGCCCTATTCTGAACCATGTATCATTTATGATTGATAAGGTGAATGATTGATCAAATTAGGTACTTGTCCAATTGTCTTTTTCTTGCCATACATTCCTACGCCACTACTGGGTCTTGCTGTGATATCTGAAGATTTTAAAATCTTTCTGCAAACTTTCCCTGGCACCTTTCATCACACTGCAACCATCATGCGTAGGTGCTGCAGAGCTTTTATTGAAATGAAAAGACATGGACAGGATATGGGGACAGAACACACAGTGTGTCAGTACTTCTTTATAAACATTTGTACCAGCATCCTTCATCCTGGAGAACTGAATGTAAACCCAGAACCTTTTACTAAGTAAATACAAATTGCTGCTGGAACCTTTACTCACGCTGAGCTTTTGTCCTGTTTAATCAGTTTAAAGAATCTTTATGTCACATTATGACCTTCATTTTGAGCATCTGATGCTGAAGGGCACATTTCTGTTATTATAACAGTACAATACAAGTTCTGTAAGGACTCCACGGTCCGTGTGCAGAATATACACTGTTGGTCATCATTTGATTAGGTTTGCTTGATCAAGCTTATTTATTTTACTTAAAAGATGGCTTATTGGTAGGATTCTATTTAAGTAGGGATAAATCACCCTTATAGAAGATCTGATGTCCATTACATGCCTGTCATGAGTCTTCTTTGCATTAACCCATATTTGACCACTGACATTTCTAAGAAGGAGTAATTAAATTATGTTCGATCTGTCCATTATGTATGAAAACATTGTTTATAGCAGATAGAATCATTACTGTTGTTGTTATCCAGCAACCAGTGGTAATAATTAGGGCCTTACTAAAGTCACAAGAACATTTATTTACTTTCACTGACCTGGTTTTTCAATCATCAGATCACAGATTTCACGGATTGTTAAAGAAAAGTGCCACATTTCATAGCAGTCATTAAATTACACTTATAAATTGAATGATGAAATCAATGGAACCTACAATACACAGAATTTTCCACAGAATTGATTAGGAGTTTTCTTGAGTAGTGTTTTAGCTGCTTTAGACTTTGACATCCTTGACATTTTGACTAAGCGATTGCTAACTGAATTGTCGTATGATTGCTAGTGTAAGAGACTTTTCAGTGGTGTAGTGTGTTGTGTTAACAATGTTTGATGTGTGTGTTTTTGTATTGAGTTCATTTTGTCCCTTTGTGAATTCCATAATCAAAGGAAATGTGTGCTTCTCTACACACGTGATCGTCTCTGTGCAGTCTGTGCTGCGCCTCGAAAGAACAAGCCAGTAAAGTATTCTGCTTCTGATAGTTTACCATTTATTTCTTGCTTTATAAATGAAACATGAGTAAACATGAGGCACTTGAGCGCTACTTGAATGAAAAATGTTAAACTTCTAAACACAACTTTGCAAATTGCATATTACACAGGAAAAGGCTCATTCCACGGTCCGTGATGCAATTTTCACTGCTGTGAATTAGGTAGAGCCTTAATAATAAAGTATTGCAGGTATGGTGGTTAAGATTTACTAATAAATCAGATTGTGTGGTCAGAACTACCTCTGGTGTTATACAGAACAATGGTATAGTGTAATAGCAGAGGAATGCTGATTGCACCCTAACCATCTGTATTTGTTACTTAATATTGCTGCGAAGCCGACTTCTTTTTTCCTCCCTTTTCTACATGTTCCATCCTCGATCGATTTCCTTTAGGCCGCTTTAAACCGAGGTCATGTTTGGATGTAAGATGTAGCTCTGAATCAGACACTATACTGCAATTACCTACTAAAGTATATTTAGCTCGAATGGGGCGGCTGAACCGCAGCGCTGATGAGATGCATCAGAATTCATTGCACTTGTAATTGAAATTAAAAATAGCAGACTGTAAAATGCTGCTTAGTTTAATGCTCTGCTGCTTTGCTGTTGTTTATATTAGAGTTTTAGACTTTTAAAATGTTATAACCCACATCAAATATGCGGGTTATGATATTAACATTGTTTGCTTTAATGGGGCCTAATGGCCGGAAAATTTCCTGCAATATCTTTTTAAGGATCGAGGCTAAGAAATAACGTGAGCATCTGGAAAAAAAAACCCTGTTAGCTATAATTGTAAAATATGTTTTAGAATATTCATAAACATACTAATAGATTACTTAAGAGATTATGTAGAATTAAGCCAAATGTTTATGTGGACACCTGACCATAAGCCTTTTGTACATCTCTTTATCATACCATGAGCATTAATATAGAACACCCCCCCCCCACACACACACACACACCCACACACACCCACACACCCAATTGAGGCTTTAAAACCTTACACTCTTTTGGAAAGGCTGTGTAAAATATCCAAATAAATGTGTTTCTATCCGGTCACTGGCTCAGTTGGTAGCACCATCGCCTCACAGCAAGAAGGTCCTGTTTTCAATTCCCAGGTGGAGCGGTCCGGTCCTTTTTTGTATGGAGTTTGCATGTTCTCCCCGTGTCTGTGTGGGTTTCCTCCCACAGTCCAAAGACGTGCAATGAATGTGTTTGAACTGATGAATCTTGTCCACTTGGGGATCAAACCCAGGACCTTCTTGCTAGGAGGGGACAGTGCTACTCACCGAGCCACCGCGCTGTCCTTCTAATGAGACATTTTATCTAACCTGAAGGACATACCTGGTTCTGCAAGAACACATTATTGAAGCCCGCTGGTCATTATCCAGTTGGGATGTAATATAAGTGAACAACGTTAATGATATAGTCACTTGGTAATGACTATCATCTCCCACCATCGTCTTTTCCTGACTCTGTTCTGAAAAGGTCAAAAGTTCTCAAATCAGCCTATAAAAGACAAAATGTTAGAAACAGGGAGGGTGGCAGACAGACAGACAGACAGACAGACAGACAGACAGACAGACAGACAGACAGAAAGCCAGGAGAAACAGCAGGAAAGTCTGAGCTTAGTTCATGTTCCTGCACCTTGTGTGTGTGGACTGAACGATCACATAGTGGGGCGCGGTACTCATGGACTCTCGGCTGAATCAGAAATCCATTCTGTCTCAGTAAGTGTCCCCACTTCCCCCATTCATAGCTCTGTTATTTCTTCTAATCAAAAGCTTTAAACCAGGAGAGGCTTTTCTTTCACCGCTTCAGCTTCTGATGCTTTTTTTCCACATGAAGCAGCACATTCAAACATGGCATTAAAAGCTCTGTTTGTATAGAACAGTCCATGTTATTGATTCACATGTTCAAGTACTGTGTACTCGCACTGAGATGGATTTGTGGGGGCTAGAATGTGCTCGCAATAATGTATCTCAATTTGAAGGTCATCGCTGAAAGCACCTGTAGACCTGGGCTGTTCGACTCCATTAGTGAAAAGCTAAATGGCAAAATCACGTGCAGGTTTATGCAAAAAATTGATTTATTTTTACAGGACGACATGAAAGAAGCAGGTACAGCAAACACAGTGACCAATAATCAGTCAACAGTACTGGATTCATTGCTGGTTTTACATAGTACAAAAATATTATGATAAAAAGCAGCACAAATATGATCTTCTAAAGAAATCACACAAACATTTAGACCAGTCTGCATAATGGTCAGATAGAACTAGATCTCTGGCAATAATTCAGCTCACGGCGTTCATTTTTTTAAAGAAAGACTTGGAATGCTGATTCATCTGACCACAATACACGTTTCCACTGTGTGATGGTCCATCCTAGATGCCTCCGAGCCCAGAGAAGTCGACGCCACTTCTTGACATGGTTAACATAGGGTTTCTTTTTTGCACAGTAAAGGTTTAAGTGGCATTTGTGTGTGTGACAAAGGTTTGCAAAGTAATCCCTCACCCATGTGGTTGTATCAGCTATTGTTGAGTGGCGGTTCTTGATGCAGTGCCGTCTGAGGGATCGAAGATCACGGGCGTTCAGCTTAAGCTTGCACCCTTGGCCTTTATGCACTGAAATTCCTTGAATGGTTTAATGATATTATGCACTGTAGAGGGAGAAATATGCTAATTTTCTTAAGGTACATTGTTTTTTTTAATCATTTTCTCACACTTTTGTTGACAAACTGGAGATCCTCTGATCATCTTTACTCATCAAAGACTCAGCCTTTCCTGGATGCTGCTTTTGTACCACACCATAATTACAATCACCTGTTGACGTCACCTGTTTGGAATCACATCATTATTTAGTTTTTCAACCTCTACTAGCCCTAAAAAAACCCCGTCCCAACTCTTTTTGGAATGTGTTGCAGGCCTGAAATGCAGGAATGGAGGTTTATTAATAAATGAAATGAAGTTGAGCAGATAAAACATGAAATATCTCAGGTTCATCCTGTCTGACATCAAATAAAAGTCAAAGTAAATGTAAGAAACTCTGCAGCTTTATTTTATTTGCATTTTCCATACTGTCCCAACTTTTTCTGACTTGGGGTTGTAAATTACCAGTGTAAATAGATGTCTGTACTACCTCATCTCATTAACAGATGTGTGTACTACTTTGCCAGCATAAACAGTTATGCTATGTACTACGTTATGAACATGAGAACACATGTCCCTACTACTGTATGTCACCACTACGAACAGGGATTGCTTAGCAACCAGCATACACAACTGTCCGAACGTTGTTATCAGCATTACCCCAGTACTACCTTACTTGTGTGGATCTCTGTTAGTTGACCCATGTTTACAGGCCGGTGCTAAATGTCATAGCTTGTAACTGTTACTTGACAAATTTGTGTCCTGCAGTCCATCTGAGGTTAGAATTCTCTCTCTACGTCTCTCTGTTAGAGCAGATTGCGCAGAGTCATGCCAGCACGGTGTCCGCTGTTGCTGAGCGACAGCTGGTAAGATGTGAACGAGACACTTCTATGCCAAAGAGGTGCACTGACTGTGTGTGTGTGTGTGTGTGTGCTGCAGAGTCTAATGACAGTGTGCTTTATACCAATCTAAAAGATGCTTGGTATTGTACACTGTTCAGCTGTGTAGTCCCAGTCCATGAAGGTTCTGATTAACCTCAGGCTGATGCTCAATAGTGAGTGTTGATTCTGAGTATGAGAAGATCTTCATTCAGAAAGATCTTACTATAAAAATGTTTAAAATTCCCTCTAATCATAATACCCTGACCTATATTTTTCCCTCCTGGTATTTCTAATACAAGCGTTTGGGCACCTTTTACTAAATTCCAGCTCGAACACAGTGAGTCAGTGAGTTTTTTTCTGTTGGTTAAAATTAAATCAGAGATGACTTATAGTGGTCGTTTAATTTTGGCTGAGGAGAGAGCAGACAGAGGTCTGCACACACCCACCACAATAACAGAATTATTTTGTGCAGTACACACTGCACAGAGCCAAAACTTCAACACTGATTTTCTGCTGTGACTGCATAAATAATTATGCAAGTAAAACAAGCTCTTATATTGATGCTGCGCCTCCTGCTCTTAAAGGAACACCTTTATTTGTTATATATATATATATATATATATATATATATATATATATATACATACACACGGGTACAGTACAGTGACATTTTTTTTCTGTATATATAAGAGGGACAGTGGAGTAAGAGGGACCAAGAAGTATGAGGGACAGTGGTATAAGAGGGACCGTGAAGTAAGAGGGACAGTGAAATAAGAGGGACCGTGAAGTAAGAGGGACAGTGGAATAAGGGACAGTGGAACAAGCGGGACAGAGGAATAAGAGAGACAGTGAAATAGGAGGGACAGTGGAATAAGAGGGACACTGGAATTAGAGGGACAGTGGAATAAGAGGGACAGTGGAATCAGAGGGACAGTGGAATAGGAGGGACAGTGGAATAGGAGGGACACTGGAATCAGAGGGACAGTGAAATAGGAGGGACAGTGGAATAAGAGGGACACTGGAATTAGAGGGACAGTGGAATAAGAGGGACACTGGAATCAGAGGGACAGTGGAATAGGAGGGACAGTGGAATCAGAGGGACAGTGGAATAGGAGGGACAGTGGAATAGGAGGGACACTGGAATCAGAGGGACAGTGGAATAGGAGGGACAGTGGAATCAGAGGGACAGTGGAATAGGAGGGACAGTGGAATAGGAGGGACAGTGGAATAAGAGGGACAGTGGAATAGGAGGGACAGTGGAATAGGAGGGACACTGGAATCAGAGGGACAGTGGAAAAGGAGGGACAGTGGAATAGGAGGGACAGTGGAGTAAGAGGGATACTGCAGGCATGTCCAAAGTCCGGCCCGCGATCGGATTTTATATGGCCCGCGTCTTCTGTCTTAAATTGCATTACTTGTGGCCCGCCAGCACAGTCAAACAGAAAAAAAATGTACCGTCGCTGTTTGATTAAAAACACTTTTAGCGGTTTTCACTTTTTTACACGTGTGGATTGTGGGTATAAATCTCTGTCTGTCCATAGCAGGGAATATCAAAATGATTAATTAAAAGATGAATGAAATCACGCAGTCTCTGTAACGAGTATTTCCATTGGCTGCTAGACCTGTCCATCAAACCGCATATCTCCTCCCTCCCCTCCGCTACTGTTTGAGAAAGAAGTGAAACTTGTTTGCTGTGTGAGGTTTTAGGGCTGGGCGATATGGATCAAAAATAATATCTCGATATTTTTTCGCTGTACGGCGATATACGATATATATCTCGATATTTTTTTTATCCCATAAGGTAATAACTAAAAGACACTTCTGAGACAAAGCTACATGTTCCAAATTTTTTACAGGCACTTTTATTAAATTTCATGCTGGGGAAGCTTCACACAAGAACTATTTTTACTTTTAAAAAAAAGAGCTATTCTAAGAAAAAGAAAGTTGTTTCTAAGGTTGATATCTCGAACTTTCAAAAAACTATTGGAAGTGAATGGAGCCGAAGAACGGGCGTGGCAGGTGGGCGTGGGTTCGAATGCCCATGCTGTATCCAAGTCGGGGTGTCATCAGTGGGCTTTACGATTTAGAGTTGGAACGGCGTTGATATCTTGAACTTCCAAAAAATGAATGGAAGTGAATGGGGCTGAAAAATGGGCGTGGCAGGTGGGTGTGGGTTTGAATCCCCATGCTGTATTCAAGTCGGGGTGTCATCAGTGGGCTTTCTGATTTAGAGTTGGAACGGCGTTGATATCTCAAACTTTCAAAAAATGAATGGAAGTGAATGGGGCTGAAAAACGGGCGTGGCAGGTGGGTGTGGGTTCGAATCCCCATGCTGTATCTGAGTCGGGGTTACATCAGTGGGCTTTACGATTTAGAGTTGGAACGGCGTTGATATCTCGAACTTTCAAAAATGAATGGAAGTGAATGGGGCTCTTATAGGTTAAATAAAGGTTATGTAAAGGTTATAGAAATAACCATTCAAAAAAATTAATGAAAGTCAATGGGACCAAAAAACAGTATGAAAGCGGGCGTGGCGGGCGAACGGACGGGCGGATCAAAAAGCTTTCTTCAAGAAATGATGTCATTAATGGGACGGACGATTTAGAGTTGGAAAATGAATGGGAAAAATTTGTCGGAAAAACAGGCGTGGCGGGCGAACGGGCGGGCAGATCGAAAACCTGTATGCAAGCGATCTATTCCCAAACAGGCCGGACGATTTGGCGTTGGAACGGGGTCGATATCTCGAAAACTGCGGACGAAGAAAGCCGGACAAAAAACGGACAAATTGCCTTACTGCAATCACACTAAATATATTGTCTGGCCCTTTAAGAATGTTAAGTGCACTATAGGGCGCAGGGAGCGAGTGTGTAGGGAAGGTATCAGAATTCATCGTTTCCGGCTGTGCTCATGTTCTTCTGTTGTTTTGCACTGAGCTTGTGTGGTATTAAAAGTAGCGGTTTCGTTAAACCCCCCTCACATGTTTGGAAGAAAACGTTTGGGTGGATTGTTGAGAAAACGTTTGGGTGGATTGTTGAGAAAACGTTAGGGTGGATTGTTAAGGAAACGTTTGGGTGGATTGTTGAGGGAACGTTTGGGTGGATTGTTGAGGGAACGTTTGGGTGGATTGTTGAGAAAACGTTTGGGTGGATTGTTGAGAAAATGTTTGGGATTGTTAAGGGAATGGTTGGATGAATTGTTGAAAACCCAAACGTTTTCTCAACAATCCACCCAACCATTACCTCAACAATTCACCCAACCATTCCCAACAATCTACCCAAACGTTCCCTCAACGTTCCCCCCTCACGTTCCCCCAACGTTTCCACACGAACATTCCCTCAACGTTCCCCCCGAACGTTCCCTCAGCGTTCCCCCACGAACGTTCCCCCACGAACGTTCCCCCAACGTTCCCTCAACGTTCCCCCACGAACGTTCCCTCAACGTCCCCCCCCCCCCCCCGAACGTTCCCCCAACGTTTCCACACAAACATTCCCTCAACGTTCCCCCATGAACGTTCCCCCAACGTTTCCACATGCCCGATATAAAACTCAGCACCCAGACCAGATCAAAGCTCATATAAACATCAAACAGTTTTGGTCCTGAAATGTTATATTCAGTATTGTCATTTTCAAATCTACATTTGCAAGTGTTATTGATTCAAAGAGATCAACATCGAAAATATCATTTTTAGATGGAGCTCTATAGTCACTAGAGCTGTTTAGAACATGCCCTGCGGGGTACTCACGTGGTGGGGGAGGGGCGAGTTGTGTTCAGTGAGGGAGAGGGGCGGGGCAGGTGAACATGTGCGGAGACAAACTGGGAGAAGAGAAAGACGAACTGTCGGATCTAACTGGAACGCAACATTTATATCGATATACGCGATATTGTCTTATCTTATATCGTGTATGAAAATATATCGATATATCTTTAAAACTCGATATATCGCCCAGCCCTATGATGTTTCATCTTTACAGTTTATTCAATCACATGGTTGTAAAAATGATTTATATTTGTGATGTTTGTAGTTTTTTAAAAACACATTTGTATCTGATATTTATATGAACTAAGCGTTTACACGGACTGTATTTATTAACAGAATTATACTTTTTATAGCAGTAAATAACTTGATTTACAAAGTAAAGATAATGTCTGGTTGTTTCAGGTATTTATATGTATTTAAATGGTAATTAGAACAGTATTTCCCAGTCATGTTTCTGCACATTACAGTACTAAAAGGTTTTCTTAATAGATCTATTTGTGTTTTGATGTTTTATTGATGCACAATATTAGATAAAAATATTTTGAATAGCATGAGTTAGCCAGATAACTTAAGCAAAATGTCAAGGATTGTTCAATATGAACGTCTTTTTTTCTGTTTTGTCTTATGGTTATTTATGCCAGGAAATACTCCAAAGGTGTCCATGCATTGTTATAGTTTAAACCCAAACCATGTTTGGCACCTGAATGCTTATATTTGGTTGTTGTTTGCTGTGTGAAAATAAAATGATTAAATAACAGCGTATTATATGCATATTTTATTGTTTTTTTTATTTATATTTTTCCCCTCTTTTTCCCCCCAGTATTTCCCCCCCAGTGTAGTCGTGTCCAATTACCCTGACTTCGTCCTCTATATTGATTCGACCCTTCACTGCTGACTGAGGACGCCTCTCAGCTGACATGCTCCCCCCTCCGGTACGCACAGTCAGTACAGATAGTGCATTTTTCACCTGCACGAGTCGAGTTCATACAATTGACGGGCACTGTGTATGGAGGGCCACACCCCCATCAGCATTATTCCTCAGCCCTGTGCAGGCGCCATCAGTCAGCTAGCAGGGGCCGCAGTCGCACCAGTTATAAGGACCTATGATCCGACTTTCTTACCCTCTAACCCTGAACAACAGCCAATCGTTGTTGATACAGCCACCCAGCCTAGTCGGAAAGGCAGAGCTGAGGTTCGATACGATGTATTTGAAACCCCAACTCTGGTGAGCTAGTGTACTTTACCGCTGTGCCACCTGAGCAGCCTGCATATTTTATTGTTTAAAATAATGTCATCAGGGACTGTTGGCCCTCGGGCACTTTCACATTATCAAATCTGGCCCTCCTAGAAAAAAGTTTGGACACCACTGGAATAAGAGGGACAGTGGAATAAGAGGGACACTGGAATAGGAGGGACAGTGGAATAAGAGGGACAGTGGAATAGGAGGGACAGTGGAATAAGAGGGACAGTGGAATAAGAGGGACACTGGAATAGGAGGGACACTGGAATAGGAGGGACAGTGGAATAAGAGGGACAGTGGAATAGGAGGGACACTGGAATAGGAGGGACAGTGGAATAAGAGGGACAGTGGAATAGGAGGGACAGTGGAATAAGAGGGACAGTGGAATAAGAGGGACACTGGAATAGGAGGGACAGTGGAATAAGAGGGACAGTGGAATAGGAGGGACAGTGGAATAAGGGACAGTGGAGTAAGAGAGATACTGGAATAAGAGGGGGAGGCACGGTGGCTCGGTGGGTAGCACTGTCTCCTCACAGCAAGAAGATCCTGGGTTCGATTTCCAGGTGAAGCAGTCCAGGTCCTTTCTGTGTGGTGTTTGCATGTTCTCCCCGTGTCTGTGTGGGTTTCCTCCGGGAGCTCCGGTTTCCTCCCACAGAAAAACTTGTGAATTGATTAATCTTGTGTAAGCAGTAACTACCTTTTCTGTGTGAATGTAACCAAAGTGTAACGTTAAAATCCTAATAAATAAATGAAGAGTAAGAGGGACAGTGGAATAAGAGGAAGGAGCAGTAAAATAGATTCAGAAGGATTTGGAGCAGTGTGTGATGAAGTGATGAAGATGAGGATGTGATTGTATGTGCTCTGCTCCTCTCGTCGCTGCAGCTTCTCATTTACAGACTATTGTGTTCCTCTAAGCTGAATGCATCAAAGCGCTCAGCCAATAGTATTTCATGTCGACCCCCATTCTCCACCAATGAGAGTGAAGCAGAGCAGGTATATGGCTAGCAACTGGCAAACGCTGAGAGACTGCAGCTACACTGAGACCTGAGCATGCACGATGTTGCTGGAGTGTGTGTGTATGTATATATGTATGTGAAAAGTATTAATCCAAATTAAATAAATGAAATATTTTAAAATATGCAGCATGTTTAATACGACACATGATCAGGGCTGCAGGGTGAAGGTCAGAGTGAATAAACTGTAAACAAAAATATAAATCAAGCCTTAAAGTATGAAAACTGTTACAGTAACTCGACATGAAATATGATGGTATAATATACAAAACGCGCTACATCAGGCTGCACAAAGACCAAAAGAACACAATTTAGACAGCAAGTAGGGCTGTGTCTCAATCCACACACACAAAATCTTATACAGAATACAAAATAGTAGCCGTCTTTGTTCGAAATGGAATTTAGAACACTGTTTAGTATATAGGAGGGCGGCACAGTGGCTTGGTGGGTAGCACTGTCGCGTCACAGCTAGAAGGTCCCGGGTTTGTTTCCCGGGTGAAGCGGTCCGGCTCCTTTCTGTGTGGAGTTTGCATGTTCTCCTCATGTCTGTGTGGGTTTCCTTCGGGGCTCCGGTTTCCTCCCACAGTCCAAAGACGTGCAAGTGAGGTAAATTAGAGATACAAAATTGTCCATGACTGTGTTTGTACGTGTATGTAAACGTTTTACTTTATACAAATCCAGAACATTCAGGTTTATTAGTTTTTACAAACAGTTTAACTGAGACATTTAAAAGTACTGAAGCTTGTATTTATATGATATAAATTAGCAGTTTAATAAATACAAGCTTTTTCTATTATTTCTATTGAATGCCACTAAATTGTTTATTAATTTGAGAAATGCAATCCCTGTTGACACATTTTGTCACTCTTATTAAACTGCACTGAGGAATAATTATCAGTCCGTGTTACATTTCTATTTTTTGACACTATTAAGCCATCAGGAAATTTAAAGGTCTCTAAACAGCGTTTTCAGGCTCCTGTTGTCCAAATGGCCGTGCCAGCCTTCCATAAATCCATACTAAAAGTCTTGTACTAAACCGCCACAAGGTCACAGAGGAGATGAAAACGTCCACAGAAAAACAGCAGGTCTTTTGTTTCCTCTCTGCTCGGTGGTATTATCCAGCCTCCAGTCATGGGAACGGTACTCAGGGGCATCGTTACTCTGAGGTTTACCATGGAAGGAAGGCAGCAGTGACTCCGGTACTGATGTCAAACACGGGCCAGGCTAGAACAGTTTAATGAACAGGGAATTTAATAGTGTGCTTTTAAATAAAACATACAGCCCTCATTTACAAATAAATGATGGGACTGTGTGTGGAATGCAATAAAAATAGAAATCATTTTTCCTGTTTAGGGTCGCGGTGGGTCTGATTCATTGGGCGAAAGGCAGATAAACACTCCAGAGACACACACACACACACACAGGCCAGTTTTAGTAGCTCCAATCAGCCTGATTGGATGTCTTTGAAGCTGTGGACAATATTGAGGAAACTGGAGTACCCGGAAGCAAACTCCACACAGAAAGAACCCTTACCACCCAGGCAGGGATTTGAACCCAGTCCATTCTTGCTGTTCTTGCTGTTTCTGCCAAACAGAAAGCAGTCATTTGTCAATCCACTTTGACCAGTATTTTATGTACTATGTATGTATCTTATTGAAGTTTTTTTTTGGAAATACGAGGGTTCTTCAAAAAGTTTCTGCACTTTTCTACACAGCCACCTTCCAATGCATTTTCTCCAGCATCGTACCAACTCTTTAATGCCATCAGCGAAAAAATGTTTTTGGTTGAGCTCGTAGCCACTGATGCAGCGCTGCTGTCACATCATCATCACATGAAAATCTTCTTCCACTTAAAGCTTCTTTAAGAGTCCAAAAAGGTGGAAATCAGATGGAGCTAAATCTGGACTATAAGGCTCTCTCAGTCTCTCAGACACGACTGATTACTCCTCCTCACGCCCTCACCGCTTATAACCACAATCCCGCCTTAGTAGAGATGTGTCTGCTGCGGGCACTGCCAATTACGCCCGTTAGATGGCACCCGGCTGACCAGTGGCAACGCTGAGTTTCGAATTTAGGTGTTCAGAATCTCTGCGCTGGTGTGCTAGCGGAATATCCCACCGCGCCACCTGGGCGCTCAAAGAAGCATTTCTGAAAGACCGCGTTTTTTATAAGTGTCAGCGCTGCTCATTTTGTAATAATGCCACTGAACAAAGTCCGACCTAGTGCAATTCCTGGATTTGAAATCAGTGTGGACTTGCTGTAACGACCAACCTGTAAATGTAGGTGTCGCCCATTCACCAAACAGGTTCCAGTGGCACAAGAACAAATGATCCTAATCAATACCTGCATCCACATTCAAAATAAACCACATCACAAACTGAAGATAGATCAGGTGGCTGTAGCATGTGGCGGAAGCCCCTCAGGCTGTGAACGCTAGCTGAAAATGAGCTAAACAGGGATAGGAATGGGTGTGTGTACCAGCTGTGCATTTTCATTACAACACAGACTTGTTGGCCATCTGTCTCCTGGATTTCCAAGCTCATTTCCACACCGGTTGATGCTCTGAATGGCGTGTGACAGTCGTCCTTAGATTCGCTGATAGAATTAGGTATATAAGTATAATGGTACATTCCATAAAAATCTGATTACCGGTGGAGATTTGGTTCCGCTACTTTACCACAGAAGTGGGCTACATCTCACATAAGCATTCTCAAATAGAATGGGCAAAAAGAGAATGTGCAGTGAAGCACAGGGAGATTTCATTCAAACAGCACTTTACCCAGCCAGCCTTGTTATACTTAATATAAAAGTAGGAAACTCAGTGGTTACATTTATAGGTCCAGACTGTCATGGATACCATTTCTCCCAGTATCTAGTTGGTGGTGGCACCTTTTTGAGTGAGTTGTTTATTGTTCATGCACTCTGTCAGAAAACCTAGCTCTCTCTCTACATAGACTCATGAAGGCTGTCCGAATTTTTACATACCTTAAAATGCTGCCTACTGAGGGGGCATATTTCGAAGTGATAATCTGACTGAAGAACGAGGGAGCATCCAATGCTTCCTTGGCGCTGAAGGCAATCCCAGCATTCAGTGCAGTTTGTTATAATAATAAACACCTGTTAGCAATGTATGTGAGTGGAACACCTAAACTGATGAATTAAGAAGGGTTAGGGTTCTTAAAGAAAATAATAGCAGGTAATATTATTATTCATCTGCTTCAAGTTTCCTTTTCAACATTTAAGTAACAGCTTATAAAAGAACAGAAGTGATTGTGAGTGATGAATGAGTGAATGTTCATGTCATCAATCCTTCAGGAGTCTTTTCTGCCAGACTACTGCAGTCACATTCACTACACTAACAACTTCTTCAGTATTGTGTTCCCTGACTGTAATCCCTCCAAGCCTCTTCACACATTCTGTCAGCTACATTCTCCTTCTCACCTCTGAGAGAGAGAGACGTGATTTATATATGCAAGAGCAGAACGCAGGAAAAGCCTGGGGTGATAAAACCTGCAGGTCTCTGATATGGAACATATAGTGTGTTTGAGTCCATCACAATCTTTGGTAGGATGGTTCTGCAGGGTGTGGACCACACTTAAAGCTGTCAGAACATTTGAATTTAAATAAAAGCCCACAAGGAACAGAACCAGTAAAGTCAAATTTAGGAAAGGTGTTCTTTAGATTTCTCCATTTAAAGTCTTTCTCAAACTTTGAGAAGGATGTTTTGCTCCTTTCAATTTAGTCATATCCAATTCCCTGATGGTTTCCTTTTGCAAATGGCATATATCTGATTCAGTGTCACTCAGTGCAGTGGCTAATCATAACTCAGCAGTCTTGATGTTCTCACTGCTAATAACAAACCATCCCACAATGTGATCACTTGGTTTATTTATGTATTTTATTTATTTAATTTTTATTTATATTTTATTGTATTCATATTTTTGTTTTATTTATATTTTTATTTTATTTAATTTTTATTTTTATTTATATTTTTAATTACATTTTTGTTTTATTTATATATATATATATATATATTTTTTTTTTTTAACTTTTATTTATATTTTTATTTATACTTATATTTTTGTTTTATGTATATTTGTATTATATTTACATTTTTGTTTCATTTATATTTTTATTTATATTTTTATTTTATTTATATTTTTGTTTTATTTATATTTTTATTTTATTTAACTTTTATTTATATTTTTATTTATATTTTTATTTTATTTATAAATGTGTTGCAGAAATATAATAATAATTAAATAAACTTGTATGCGAAGTTTGTGAAGGCTTTACTGTTTATCTTGTAAACCACAGTGGAACCAGATTGTACAGAGCATAGGTCTGGTACAATCCAGTCGGTATTACCATTTATAAATGGATTATGGGTTACCCACTATTTTGGAGGCATTCAGTGGTCGAGTCTGCACTCTGTCTTTGTGTTGCCTTTGCTGTCTTTGGGTTGCATAAAAAATCATGGACAAAATGTGTGTTGCTTGAAAAAAAACTCTGATCTGAAAGGCAAATTATGCTGTTTTAAATATGTTTATCATTAAGCATTAATAGTGCCATCACAAATGTGCATGTTAGCCATTAAATGAGATCTAAATGTCTTTCCTCTTTATTTTAATTACACAGTTTATTTTGTTTACTATCCATCAGTACATTTTAGTTAAGCTCGAGCCCAGAGAATTTCTGGACATTGATGACATACGGCTTCCATATGTGCATAGTAGAGTTTTAATTTGCTTTTGTGGCCAGATGAACTGTATTTATTGCCAACAGCTTGGTGTCCGTGCCTGTGACATTTTACATAACTTGGGAACAGACGCTCACAGAGTGTTGGCTTCATTATACGTAGTGAGGATGTCAGTATTGAATAAGTATCAAGTACCATCCGATTATCAAAACTCTGCCATCTGTAGTCCATCTGATTAGAGTAGTGGGATCAATGCATCTCTGTTTAGGACGGATGAGATAGAATCTAGTCTTGTTTGTAAACTATGACAGTTAAACCCTCCTGCAGCAGCCGCTTTGTTTCCCCACGTTGACTTATTGTGAATCACCTTGTTTGTTCAGGTAAGCATGACTGAGCTTATATACACCGTGTTCCATTTTATCTCTGCAATTGAATTTATTGATGTACCAGAATCTTGCATGGCAGCGCAATAAACCAGATCTCTGTGTACCCGGCCGCTCCTGCTATCTCCTCGGCCGCTGATGGTTTCCTTTTGCAAATGGCATGTATCTGATTCAGTGTCACTCAGTGCAGCGGCTAATTGTAACTCAGCAGCCTTGATGTTCTCAATGCTAATAAAAAACAATCCCACAATGTGACCGCTCGGTTTATTTATGTATTTTATTTTATTTATGTATTTTATTTTGTTTTATTTGTGTATTTTTTTTTTTTTTACTGATTTATGTTTTAGGTATCTTATTTAATTATTTATTTATTTTATTTTATTATTTATTTATTTTTATTTTTTAATAATTTATTTATTTTATTTATTTATTTGTTTATTTTATTTGTTTATTTATTTTATTTTATTTATTTAATTATTTTATTTATTTATTTTATTTAATTATTTATTTACTTTTTTATAATTTTTTAATTATTTTATTTAATTATTTATTTATTTGTTTACTTTATTATTTTATTTAATTATTTAATTCTTTATTTTATTTATTTATTTGACTTTTTATATTGGACGGCACTGTGGATCACAGCAAGAAGGTCCAGGGTTGGATTCCCAGGTGGAGCGGTCCGGGTCCTTTCTGTGTGGAGTTTGCATGTTCTCCTCATGTCTGTATGATTAGATGTTCAACAAGTTTATAATCAGGTGTTCACATACTTTTGCCCGTTTGTGTGTGTTGTTGTTTCTTTTGTAATTCTAATCATCTGCATTTCTGTCTAAAACAGACTGAAGAAGAAGTCCCAGTCAGTGGACGTCCCGTCTCCAGGCTTCACCAGTCTGATCCCGGGTCTGTCCATAAACAGGTCGTCTCCACCTGTTACCAAATCGACAACCATCGAGGTTCAGGAAAACAACACGGCTAATTCCCAGCGGCGCGGCCCACGATGCAGCGAGTTGAAGAGAGGATACACAATAGGTACACACGTACACTCGCATCTTTCCGTTACGCACACAGTGTGTGTGTGAGTGTATGTGGGGTCTCATGGGATGATGTGTGTATATGAATGATCTGAAATAAAATGGCTCCAGCTTGGTGTGAATCAGACACTTTCTCTTTCTCCTCCTCCTCTTCCTCTGAACTGATTTACGGGTTTGACCTTGATAAGAAGAGCTGCTACAGCGTCTGTATGAAGTGCTCATACACAGACGTCAAATAAAAAAACAATCAAAACAAATGCATCGTTTTTTAATCATTGCCAATACTCATACTGGCCGAGGAGACTATCACGTGCCTCTTCCATTTTTTCTATTTATTTATGTATTTACTTCCATTTTTCTCCCAATTTAGCGTAGTCAATTTGTCTTCCGCTGCTGGGGGATCCCTGATTGCAGTTGAGGACGGTATATTTTCTGCTTACACCTCTTCGACACGTGCGCAGTCCTAGCTGACCCCTTCTTTTTGCCCATGCATTCTGCACTGGCGCCTCTCTATCTGCTAATCAGGGTTCTTTCACAGCGTTTGAAGACCCCACCCACATAGTCCGGTCATCCCGCCCTAGCAGACACGGTGGCCAATTAGTGTCTGCTGCAGGCACTGCAAATTATGCCCGCTAGATGGTGCCCAGCCGACTGGTGGTAACGCCAAGTTTCGAACCGAGTAGTTCCCACGTGCATCTTCTGACATCTGCATCAGGTGGCAGGTGAAACCAGAAAGCAGAGGTCACAATTGCACAGCAGCATTGAAAGCCATCCAACTTCCCGTCCTTCAGGCCAACTGTGGCCTGTTTGGGCACCTGGCCAGGTCGATAGCACCACCAGGATTGAAGCTTGATTACAGATGATTGGATTGGAAGAATTTATTGGGATGACTGTGGGTTCTTACAGCAGTGGTATATTGGGTGTTCGACTTTGGAACCTCCATTCTGTGCTAACTGTTGTTTCTTATCTGCTTACAACTTAACGACAGGCGTGTTGCTTATCTCTGTACTTTAGACTCCCAACCACATCTCAAGCAACTACGTTAAGATTTAACAACTATAAGTGTTTAATGCACCAATATTCACGTGATATCAAACATAATATAGAATTTTTTTACAACGGGCCCCTGAAAAAGGTTCTTAATCTTCCATACTTTTGGGCTTTCTATTAGACTTTGTGCCCATTCAGATCAGAGAGCTTTGGTGAGGTGAGGTGGGGCACCAGTGTGGTATAAGAACTCATGGCAACAATGATTATTAGGGTTGAGGTCAGGGCACTATGCAGGACACTGGAGTTTTAATACAAAACCATGGTGGAATGGAACAGGCCCTTCCCCAGATTGTTGACACCAAGTTAAATCATATTATTTATGCTTTATTAAAAGTAATTAGGTGGGACTAAAACCTTTTAAATGCAATAATTAGGAGGGCTGTCTACATACATATACTGTATAATAGAACTCCCAGAACTCCTTCTGTTTAAAGCTGTTAAAGCAGCAGCTAAATTACACACAGGATTAATAATATTTTGGTGTTGATTAGTTACAAATATAGAGTTTATGAAGAGCAGTCTGACTGTGTTGCTCAGCTCCTAAACCTCCTGTTTTTAAACAGCACGTGCCAGCTCTGCCAGTCTGGCCGGTTTTCTGGCCTGGTATCTGTTAGTCTAATCAGAAGCGAGGCGTAATGCAGACGGCGGCACGCTGTGCCCCCCCACGTGGCTTTGTGTCAGCGCTGCCATTAAAACCACATCGCTAATCCATCAGCTGCATTTTAACAAGCGTCCCTGATGTAGCTCATCAATTTATACCGCCACTCATGCGCCCGCTGGAAAGACGGTGCCAACGGTTTAATGTGCATAAATAAAAAGCCTCTATTATTTGTTTTTGATGAAGGTTTTCAGACACGGTTTATAATAAGTGCTGGACAGAGACGTCTGTAAAGGGCTCGTTTGTAGAAATGGCACCGTGTGCTTTTATTCAGCATCAGAATAAATGAAGAGTTCAGACAGAAATGTAGTGAACGGTTTCCCTCTTACACATCAGATGTGGTCCATCAGCCAAAACACACACTGCATAGCCAAAAGTATGTGGACACCTCTCCTGATTATTGAGGTCTGTCATGAATCCAGTCTCTCTGTGTATGTGCCACGCCCCTCTCCGGGAGCACGTATTTAAGGTGGTTTTGTTCATGTGTATCAAGTCGACGCCCCTTATAATTATTGTACAATTAGCTAATGATCCACAGCTGAACCTTATTGCAGAATAAGTGATCAAGGCATTTAAGGAAGGTGCTAGATTGATGGATGCTTTTGTCATGATTTTGATTGTTATGCTCTTATTTTGGGTGGCACGTTGGCTCGGTGGGTAGCACTGTCGCCTCACAGCAAGAAGGTCCTGGGTTTGATTTCCAGGTGAAACAGTCCGGGTCCTTTCTGTGTGTAATAAAAATTTAATACTAATACTACTACTTTATCTAACTTTTTGTTATCAGTTTAGGGAAGGCCTTTTTCTTTTCCAGTGTGACTGTGCGCCGTGAACAAAGTGAAATCTGTAAAAACATGATTCGATGAGTTTGGTGTTAATGAACTCCATTGACCTGTGCTTCATAAAAACACCTCATCCAGCAACACACAATGCTTGTTTGACTGCTTGTTTGTTTGTTTGTTTGACTAAATTACCATGGATTCCCACAGACACAGTCCAAAATCTTGTAAAAAAAAACTTTCCTAGAAGAGTACAGGCTGTTATACCACAAAAGAGCGTCAAATTACATATTAATGTTTGTAGAAGGAAATGGTTTAAGAAGGATTTCCAATAAGCTTAAGGTAAGCTGTCCACATATTTTGGCCAGTGTAAATGTAGTCCTGGTTAGCAACATGAGTCCTGGTTACCTGGGTTGAATCCCTCCATTAATTACACACAAGAACATGTTATTGTCGTGTTTGTGTTATTGCAGGACTAAATGTGCTCCACCACCCAAACATCTTGCCTGTGGGGATTTTATAATGGGGGTTCCTTTTTACTGATAGATGGGTTAGATACAGAACAACGCATAGCCTACAGTCAGTGTATCGGAATAGTAGGTGTAGCTCATAAAATGGTCTATAAATGTATGTTCAAGGTTAGTGTTCCTAATAAAGTCATGGTTAAGTGTGTATAAACACTATTGTTGAGAAAATAAATGGTGCAGAAGTCTTTAAATGTTCTGACCCTGATTATATCATTATTTATTTGAAGTAGATTATATACAGTGTATCACAAAAGTGAGTACACCCCTCACATTTCTGCAAATATTTCATTATATCTTTTCATGGGACAACACTATAGACATGAAACTTGGATATAACTTAGAGTAGTCAGTGTACAACTTGTATAGCAGTGTAGATTTACTGTCTTCTGAAAATAACTCAACACACAGCCATTAATGTCTAAATAGCTGGCAACATAAGTGAGTACACCCCACAGTGAACATGTCCAAATTGTGCCCAAAGTGTCAATATTTTGTGTGACCACCATTATTATCCAGCACTGCCTTAACCCTCCTGGGCATGGAATTCACCAGAGCTGCACAGGTTGCTACTGGAATCCTCTTCCACTCCTCCATGATGACATCACGGAGCTGGTGGATGTTAGACACCTTGAACTCCTCCACCTTCCACTTGAGGATGCGCTACAGGTGCTCAATTGGGTTTAGTCCATCACCTTTACCTTCAGCTTCCTCAGCAAGGCAGTTGTCATCTTGGAGGTTGTGTTTGGGGTCGTTATCCTGTTGGAAAACTGCCATGAGGCCCAGTTTTCGAAGGGAGGGGATCATGCTCTGTTACAGAATGTCACAGTACATGTTGGAATTCATGTTTCCCTCAATGAACTGCAGCTCCCCAGTGCCAGCAACACTCAAGCAGCCCAAGACCATGATGCTACCACCACCATGCTTGACTGTAGGCAAGATACAGTTGTCTTGGTACTTCTCACCAGGGCGCCGCCACACATGCTGGACACCATCTGAGCCAAACAAGTTTATCTTGGTCTCGTCAGACCACAGGGCATTCCAGTAATCCATGTTCTTGGACTGCTTGTTTTCAGCAAACTGTTTGCTGGCTTTCTTGTGCGTCAGCTTCCTTCTGGGATGACGACCATGCAGACCGAGTTGATGCAGTGTGCGGCGTATGGTCTGAGCACTGACAGGCTGACCTCCCACGTCTTCAACTTCTGCAGCAATGCTGGCAGCACTCATGTGTCTATTTTTTAAAGCCAACCTCTGGATATGACGCTGAACACGTGGACTCAACTTCTTTGGTCGACCCTGGCGAAGCCTGTTCTGAGTGGAACCTGTCCTGGAAAACCACTGTATGACCTTGGCCACCATGCTGTAGCTCAGTTTCAGGGTGTTAGCAATCTTCTTATAGCCCAGGCCATCTTTGTGGAGAGCAACAATTCTATTTCTCACATCCTCAGAGAGTTCTTTGCCATGAGGTGCCATGTTGAATATCCAGTGGCCAGTATGAGAGAATTGTACCCAAAACACCTAATTTAACAGCCCTGCTCCCCATTTACACCTGGGACCTTGACACATGACACCAGGGAGGGACAACGACACATATGGGCACAATTTGGACATGTTCAATGTGGGGTGTACTCACTTACAGGGGTTGGACAAAATAACTGAAACACCTGTCATTTTAGTGTGGGAGGTTTCATGGCTAAATTGGACCAGTCTGGTGGCCAATCTTCATTAATTGCACATTGCACCAGTAAGAGCAGAGTGTGAAGGTTCAATTAGCAGGGTAAGAGCACAGTTTTGCTCAAAATATTGCAATGCACACAACATTATGGGTGACATACCAGAGTTCAAAAGAGGACAAATTGTTGGTGCACGTCTTGCTGGCGCATCTGTGACCAAGACAGCAAGTCTTTGTGATGTATCAAGAGCCACGGTATCCAGGGTAATGTCAGCATACCACCAAGAAGGACAAACCACATCCAACAGGATTAACTGTGGACGCAAGAGGAAGCTGTCTGAAAGGGATGTTCGGGTGCTAACCCGGATTGTATCCAAAAAACATAAAACCACGGCTGCCCAAATCACGGCAGAATTAAATGTGCACCTCAACTCTCCTGTTTCCACCAGAACTGTCCGTCGGGAGCTCCACAGGGTCAATATACACGGCCGGGCTGCTATAGCCAAACCTTTGGTCACTCGTGCCAATGCCAAACGTCGGTTTCAATGGTGCAAGGAGCGCAAATCTTGGGCTGTGGACAATGTGAAACATGTGTTGTTCTCTGATGAGTCCACCTTTACTGTTTTCCCCACATCTGGGAGAGTTACGGTGTGGAGAAGCCCCAAAGAAGCGTACCACCCAGACTGTTGCATGCCCAGAGTGAAGCATGGGGGTGGATCAGTGATGGTTTGGGCTGCCATATCATGGCATTCCCTTGGCCCAATACTTGTGCTAGATGGGCGCGTCACTGCCAAGGACTACCGAACCATTCTGGAGGACCATGTGCATCCAATGGCGGTGCCGTGTATCAGGATTACAATGCACCAATACAGACAGCAAGACTGGTGAAAGATTGGTTTGATGAACATGAAAGTGAAGTTGAACATCTCCCATGGCCTGCACGGTCACCAGATCTAAATATTATTGAGCCACTTTGGGGTGTTTTGGAGAAGCGAGTCAGGAAACGTTTTCCTCCACCAGCATCACGTAGTGACCTGGCCACTATCCTGCAAGAAGAATGGCTTAAAATCCCTCTGACCACTGTGCAGGACTTGTATATGTCATTTCCAAGACGAATTGACGCTGTATTGGCCGCAAAAGGAGGCCCTACACCATACTAATAAATTATTGTGGTCTAAAACCAGGTGTTTCAGTTATTTTGTCCAACCCCTGTATGTTGCCAGCCATTTAGACATTAATGGCTGTGTGTTGAGTTATTTTCAGAAGACAGTAAATCTACACTGCTATACAAGCTGTACACTGACTACTCTAAGTTATATCCAAGTTTCATGTCTATAGTGTTTTCCCATGAAAAGATATAATGAAATATTTGCAGAAATGTGAGGGGTGTACTCACTTTTGTGATACACTGTAACAGTGTATCATATATAACCAGCTGCAGTACAATCTCCGAGTGTGGAGGTGAGAGAAGCTCCAAATGTTGTGTGATATCTGAAGAACACCAGCATGATGTACTTCGGGAGGAAGGACTCTAATCTACATAACAAACGCAGGAGAAAAATCATAATTATGTGCTGTTTGGATTGTAATTGTTGTAGATTATGAAATCTCTGGTCTCTCTCTGGTTGCTTCTGTAAAAGAAAGAGCGGTATAAGAAAAGTCACTCAAAAGAAAGCTTTTTAAGGGACATGTTATTCTTGGGAGTCTTTCATGGATTTTTGAACAGTTCTTTTTGTGTGAGTGAATGATTGGAACACATAGTTCTTTGTATCAAACCAAAAATATTTTTTTTGAGATTTTGTGCCCTTTCTTTAGTTTTTTTTTTGGGTTTTCTAGAAGCTACAACTTTAACAAAATGTATTTTATTGTGGTGATGTAGAAAGTTCAGCCTCTTATTTATTGTTAGTTTATGTATAGCAACATGTACAGCACTTTGGTTGTAAATGTGCTTTATAAATAAATTACTTACTTACTTACTTAGTTATTATAATTGACTATTATAGTTGGTGACTTGGTGAATCCATATAAATAAGACTAGCTTGCCTGCACTGTGTAAAATGTGCAGAACAGAGGTCTGATGCTAACTAACAATTAACAGCAAAATGAACACAAAATAACAAAATATTACAGAACTTTCTATTAAGCAAGTCGACACCTGACGATGAGCTTCCCATTTCTAGGTGCTCAGATGGCACCACGATTTAATGCCCCCCACCCCACCTACCCCCATAGCTACATTCACGGAACACCATGCACCTTTTGTATTTGTGATCTCAGCCCCAGATTCAAACCCTCAAAGCTGTTATCAGCAGTGTCGCTCTTACCATTACAAAACACAAACTAACCAACATGGCTACAATATTTACATTTAATTTGCTTTCATTTTCATGTTCACCACAGCTTGGTCCTGGTCATGGTTGCGGTGCGTCCCATTTCCTTGGAATCACTGGAGCAATGCAGTTACACACCCCTAACAAGATATCCATCCATCATGGGGCCTTGGCCACCCCCCAAGCTCAGACACAGTCAGTCATGTTTGTTTGCAGACACTCGACTAGCAACAATAATAAAAACCAAAAGGACAAACAAAGTTTTTTTAAAGAACAGAGGAACCTCGATTTAACAGATTTCAGATTTAACAGACAAAATCTGGAAAACTGAATGTCCGGTCCGTTTGTTTAAAATTCCCACGAGAAGCGTACCAAGACCAGTAGTTCAGTAATCGTCCGCTAGCCGACGCACGTCTCTCTGTTTACATGAGTAAGAGGCTTTATTTTGTTGGGAGTCTCGCTTTGTTCTCGCCTTTTCCTCTGTGTTTTTGCAAGTTCTAGTGCTTAGTTCTGCACCAGCGCTGCTCCAGTCTCAGAATAATAGATAATAGAGTCCCCACTATACCATCACGACTAGGTAAATGAAATATCTCCCCATTAGTGCAGTACAGCAATTTTAATATTTATTTACAGGTTTTACATGACGTATTTACATCTCTATTTATGTTATTACTTTTATTGTTTATGTGCATGTAATATGTGCATGTTTAGCACTTTTGTGGACCTTAGTGCTGTGTTTTTGTATATTTTCACCCCTCTTGGGAAACACCTCACTGTTTCGGACAATCGTATTTTACGGACCAGTGCTCCCCCCTTTAAGTCCACTTCTTTTTTGTACATTCTTTTTTGTTGGTATAGTTATGGTAACTCAGAGCCAGCATGGTGTGTGATGAACATCTTTTTTTGGTCTCATCTAACAGACATCAGTACAGACAGTACAGGGCTTAAATCAGGCAATTTGTTCAAAATCTTTAATAAATACCCAGAGGGTAACAGGGTCAAAATCTTTTGAAACAGCAGGTAGCAAGAAAAAGGAAAAACTGAAGTGCTGGAAAACAAATACTTCAAAGAGCTCCTCAAAGCGGTCATTCCTCTTGTGGTGGAAAAAAACGGCAGTATGAACCGGCTAATTTAGCTTATTATTGTGGGTCAAGTTGTTTAACCAAAATTCCAGTTTTGAGGTCAAGCTCTAATACAAGTCCAGGCTTGCAGTTGCTGTTCACTTTAATCTCAGAAGTGTTTAACATGGATGGGTCCGGGGCTATGCGCAGGTTACT
This sequence comes from Trichomycterus rosablanca, assembly GCF_030014385.1. Classification (NCBI taxonomy): domain Eukaryota; kingdom Metazoa; phylum Chordata; class Actinopteri; order Siluriformes; family Trichomycteridae; genus Trichomycterus; species Trichomycterus rosablanca. Next base: position 5,182,645 of record NC_086010.1, on the reverse strand, counting down.
GGAGCTCCTTGATGTTTTTGGATCTCTGTTTGTGCTGAGGAAGGAGGTTTGTGCTGGTCGGCAGCCACTCTCCTCTCAGCAACCGACAAATCAAGTTATGTCAAATTTATTTATATACACCAATGAGGCATAACATTATGACCACCTTGTTAATATTGTGTTGGTCCCCCTTTGCTGCCAAAACAGCCCTGCAACTGTGATGCCCTGTGTATTCTGACACCTTTCTATCAGAACCAGCATTAACTTCTCCAGCAATTTGAGCCACAGTAGCTCGTCTGTTGGATCGGACCACACGGGCCAGCCTTCTCTCCCCATGTGCATCAGTGAGCCTTGGCCGCCCATGACCCTGTCGCCGGTTTATCACTGTTCCTTCCTTGGACCACTGTTGATAGATACTGACCACTGCACACCGAGAACACCCCACAAGAGCTGCAGTTTTGGAGATGCTCTGACCCAGTCGTATATCTATCACAATTTGGCCCTCGTCAAACTCGCTCAAGTCCTCACGCTCGCCCATTTTTCCTGCTTCTAACATCAACTTTGAGGATAAAATGATCACTTGCTGTCTAATATATCCCCCCCACTAACAGGTGCCGTGATGAAGAGATAATCAGTGTTATTCACTTCACCTGTCAGTGATCATAGTGTAATGCCTGGTCGGTCTATATTGTATTGCACTTTGTACAATATACACCGTCTCAAAGCAGCTTTACAGAATCCAGGACCGACAGACCAAATCCCTGTTGAGCAAGCCAGGGCGACAGTGGCAAGGAAAAACTCCTTTAAAATTATAGGAGGAAACCTTGAGAGGAACGAGATGGAACCACCAGAGGTCGCCAGAGTGCACATGAACATTGTGTATGTCCAAAACGAGGGAAAATATCCAAAAATCACTAAACGCAGTAGTCATGTGGGTTTTGTTGGTATTGTGAAGCCACTTGCTGGTGCTTTACGACCGTCAGATAAAGATCAGCTCGTATTCTGTGAATATTTTGTAAAACCACATTATTTCTGCTGTCCTGATAACGGCTCTGTAGAAAGTGAGGTAGGAATGTTGGCAGTAACTATTGCATTACCGCCCACGAGTGAAACGCCGAGACAGATCAGTGTGGGTGTTGCTAATGTGATGTGCAATTATTCATTAAGAGAACACACCTCTGAATCTTCTCCAGGAGACAGCTCCTATAATAGTGCTCGGCACACACGCCTGAGACGAACGCTAGTGTGTGAGGTTCTGTCATGAGTTGAGTGTTTAGGTGGCCAAAAGTATGTGGACAGCCCATTCCAAAACCATGAGCATTTATATAGAGCTACCATTCCATGCAATAACAAAGTTTTCTATTCTGAATAGACGTTCCACCAGATTTTAGAGCATGTCTGTGGGAATTTAGGCCATTTAGTCAGGCTGTTAAACAAGAACTTCTCAATAATTAGGAAGGATGTTATCATACTTTTGGCATTTCTGTGGGAATTTAGGCCATGTAGTCAGGCTCTGATGAAACTGAGAGGTGTAATCGCTGTAGTGAAGCTGGGCACCACGGTTCCTCTGTAGAGACAGTACACTGATACACAGAGACAGCGCTGTACCTGACTGTCTCTTTATCTTACCCTTCAGTAGCATCGTCTCTGACAGTGCCACGGACGATCATGGCAGAACACACAGCTTGACTGCTGGGTAAAAGGAACTCAAGGTCAGACAGAATGAAAACTCACTCAGGTAAGAGGCTGATCAGGCAGCAGGAGTGTGACAGACTAGACCTTAACAGTTTTTAGATCAGTAACTGTGCAATGAAAGTTCATTCTGCAGGTGTGAGAATATTCATATGGTATAACACCAGCGCATTAGTGATTTGGTTGATTGGTTATTCATTGCAAGCATTTATTTTTGTGAATGCTTCTGCACAACATCCTAACAATGTCTATTACATAAGTGGTGTTTTAAACCCATTTGTTCCAGAATTACACATACATTACAGTCATTTAGAACTTCTTTGCATTTCCCCCCAATATTCCTCCCAATCTAGTCGTATCCAATTACCCGATTACATTACGCTTCCTCTCTGCTGCTGCTGACCTCCACTCCTGATTGAGGAGAGCGAGACTAACACACACCCCCTCCGACCTGTGTGCAGCAGCCGACTGCATCTTTTCACCTGCATGAGGTGAGTTCATATGTGGAGTCACGCACTGATCTCTATTATCTCACGTCTCTGTGCTTTAATCTGAAATATTCCGGTGTGTCCGGCATCACATAGAAACAGCAGAAATACACCCAGTACAGGGCACCAAATTATTACAGACCACCACCCCGTCACTCACTAACACACAGGTAATTTAGGCTTCACATTCTGCATGTATTTAAAAGACTGTATTCTAGGAACCTGGTGTAAAAATTGCAGTTCTTAGGGAAAAGCAGCCAGGCGTTTATATAAAAATCATAACCCGACCTACCATCATATACAGGACACAGAAAGCTGTAAAATAAAGCAGCTTTGTCTGGCCGAGAGGAGCGTTGAGACCGGGTCAGGGAGGTTGTTCAGCGTTTTAACACCTCTCTGTGCAGCAGCGTAGCGCCACATGTCTCAGAGATTCATGGTTTAGTCCATGGGCAAGAAAACCAACAGTTTGCTTTGCTAGCTGTAGCTCTGCATTCTGGTCTGGATTTACTGCTGTTTCCTGTGGAGGGATCCGTAGCACTGAATTTATCATCCTGGATGTATAATTACGACTGCCGGTTCTCTGTGCAAGGCCTGCTCCGCTCAATACATTCCACTTTAAACGCCGGGACTGCAGTAATCCCAGTGTTCCTTCTCCTGTATGAGGTGTATGAGGCAGCGATTGATTATGGGAGGCTTAAGTGGAAAAGTAAGCAGTTTTTACTGGCATTTTTTTTGCCAGCCTGCTAATTCAGTAACACAATGTAGGAACCTAGAACCTCTTCTTATAACAAGAGTTACAAATAGTGATAGTGCAATTTATCACAATTTCTATGTTGCATAAAGGAAGCTGTTGTTGAAAGTATCATTTAGCAGACTTACAGTACTGTGACAGTATACAGTCTTAGCAATTGAGGGTTAAGGGCCTTGCTCAAGGGCCCAGCGGTGGCAGCATGGCAGTAATAGGGCTCAAACCATTCACCTTTTGATTACTGGTCCAGCACTAGGCTACAACTATAATCTTCTTATCTTGTCATTTTCAATCCTTGTGAATCAGCAGCTGCTTCACAACCATCAGCCTGATCAAGAAGAGCTTCCCACACAGAGCCGGATCGTGTATGTAGAGCCACGCAAAGCTCCGTGTGATTGACTAGAGCAGCTCCAACAGGGCACAAATGTGACTAACAGACTTGTTGGAAAGGTCCCACATGCAGAAATGTCACATCCTCATCCTTACATCAAAATGACTGACAAACAATTCGTTTCAGTACACAAAGTAAAACCGTATGCAGTCTTGGTCAGTCGATTGTTGACATTCTGAACAGATGAACTGTAAACCCGAGGCGTGTGAATGATTGTCCCTCTGTCATGCTCTGCCGACAATCTTAATCTGTTTTTCATTTCCTTGATTAGCTGGTGCCAAATGTCACAGGTGCTCCTCATCCACCCGCCGCCGAGGATCTTACAGCTCTTGTCAAATTTCCTTTATCTCAATCAGCAGCAGAATGAAAGGAGACAGCCGTTCAGTCATTAGGATTTACACACCGCAGCTTAGCGTAATGGCCAGACGTATGACCGTGTCTGCTGGGAAAGAGAAAGCAATTAATCCTAATGCACAGGAGATGATAGAGACGATAGAGGTGAATTTCACAAGTAGTAATGTGTTTAAATAACTTTAATTGCTCTAATAATAATTATTATAATAAAGTAATTATACAATAATATTAATAATACATTATAAAATGTATAATTATACTATATATATATATATATATATATAAGAATTTTATTACATTATAGGTACTATATTACATTATAAATGTACTATTATAATATTAAAATAAATAATTATAATTATATAGGACTCATTGTAAAGTACTAATTTTATAATAATATAATAATTATATTATATATATAATATTGGGAAAATGAAATAAATATTGGCTCCTACTTGGTCTGTGGCCAAAATATTCTAACATTTACGGCATTTAGCGGACGCTTATATCCAAAGCGACTTTCAGTACTGTGACAAGATATTGTCTAAGCAGTTGGGGGTTAGGGGCCTTGCTCAAGGACCCAACAGTGGCAACCTGGCAGTGGCGGGGCTTGAACCTGTGACCTTTCAATTATCACTCCAGTACCTTTACCACTAGGCCTGTTCTACAGCAGCTTTACGTCTTTAAGCATTCAAAAAAAAGGTATGATTGGGGCGCTTGGGTGGTTCAGCGGGCTAACACTCTAGCCCACAACTGCTGAGATCTCCGGATCAAATTTTTACCTCACCTTTCTGCCTGCTGGCGCCTACACAGACATGATTGGCTGTGTCAGAGGGAGGGCGGGACGACAGGAGTCATCATCAGTACTGCTGCAACTGTGGCCTCTGCTGGCTGATGCAAGAATAGACTCAACAGAATCTGAGAATTTGAGAGTTTGGTGCCATTTGTTAGTTGAGCATTATAATGCACGTTCTGCATTTCTCTGCACCACTTCTGCTTATTCTGAAGTAAAGGTTTAAATCTGTTCTAACACCTTGTTTTTATAATCACCAAAAAACAAATCCTGGGGCATACAGTGCAACATTATGCCCTTGTAACATCATGTGTTTGCAGACTTGTGTCTATTTGTACAAGAGTAGGAAAATGTTGACTGAAGCACTTCTGTGAGGAGTAACAAGGCTAACAGGGCGGCTGTGGTAAATATGCTGTCTGGTTTAGTTGTAGCAGACACACAGGAATCACCATGCTAAGCGCTAGAATCTTTTAATGACACTGTAATGTACACCGAGCTACAGACATGGTTGTATTGTGTCAGGCTGAAAATAGATTTGTGAAAAGTATGTCTAATAACTTGGACAGTGGTAGCCTAGAGGATAGAGCTTTGTGCTATCAATAGAAAGGTTGAGTTTCAATCCCAGCTCTGCCATGCTTCCTCTGTTGGGCCCTTGATCAAGGCCCTTAACCCACTCTGTTCCATGGGTGCCGGACAATGGCTGACCCTGCACTCTGACCCCAACTTCCCACCAAGCTGGGATACACGAAAGAAAGAATTGTTGTACTGCACACCTGTATATTTATATATAACAAATAAAGGCTCACTAGTAAAAGGATTACTACTAGTACCCATTATTATTTAAAATCAGGTGGCATTCGGTCAAGCAGAGGCTTAACCATGTTTACCACTCAAAAGATGACCTTCATTAGTTCTCTAAAAGTGACCTACAGTACATCAATAGATTACATCAATAAAATATATGACTGATAAGATCACATAAGTACTGAAAGTGGTCGGTGCGCTGATGATCTGACATGTTGTGCTGTATTTAGAGGCTGGACCGGTCAGTGCAGACCCGCGGGCAGCAGCAGAATGACAGCACTAATGATCTCTGAGCTGCGAAGAGCCCGAGGCAGCTGAACCGAACAGACAGCGATGAATGAAGCCGGCTGGGAGACGACCTCCCGGGACGCAGCCAGGCAGGGTTTCTTGTTTAAAAGGCTCGGTGTCAGGGTGCCAGTTAACCCTTATTTTAACCGGTCAGATCATATTGGGCTTCGTTGCATGGTGCACATTTCTTATTAACACTTCCGTCTCTGACACTGTCATGCACAAAACTGGCCTTTAAATCTCATTTTATTTTTAATCACACTTATTTATACTGCCAATTACTGTAAAGAGGATTTATTATATTTATTATATCAGCAACAAAAGACGAAAACAAAAAGAAATTTTCTATGGAGATTTAACAGGATATTATTATGACCGATATGCAGTTAGATTCAAAGGATATAATGCCTTTAGATGTTATATATACATACACATGTGTACAGTACAACAAAATTCTCTCTTCATATATCCCAGCTTGTTTGGAAGCTGAGGTCAGAATGCTGGGTCAGCTATTGTACTAAGCTGAGAGGGTTCAGGGTCTTGCTCAGGGGCCCAACAGTGGCTGCATGGCAGACCTGGGATTCGAACTCTCAACCTTTCAATTGACAGCCCAAAGGATACTCAGATTTATCCGAAAGAAACTGTTATTTATAAAAAGTCTGTTGCCATATACCAGACTTCAAATCCTTTGCATGCCACCATGATTAGGGTTGCCAGATTTGCTTTACAAAGAATGGCTCAATGGACAAGCACTTTAGACCCATGTCATTCATCTGAATGATTTCACAAGGGCCTGGTGTATTTATTATTTAGTTTTGCACAAATTGCCCCTATTAAAGTAAAAAAATTAATCCTGTTCCTTCTTTACTTCCAGCAAAACAGTCCAAACTTTTTATTATGCACCAGAATGCATACATAGATGCACTTCCAGTCTTTCTACTGTTGGGACAGACTTCCTTTATTCTGTGAGATTGGGGCAGCTCAGTGGGTAGCACTGTCACCTTACAGCAAGAAGGTCCTGGGTTCGATTCCCAGGTGGAGCCCTCCGGGTCCTTTCTTTGTGGAGTTTGCATGTTCTCCCCATGTCTGTGTGGGTTTCTTCCGAGAGCTCCGGTTTCCTCCCACAATCCCACAGACTGTGTTTGACATTAAAACTGATGAATCTTGTGTAAGCAGTAACTACCTGTCCTGTCAGGAATGTAACCAGAGTGTGTAAAACATGACAGTAAAATCCTAATAAATAAATAAATATTCTGTGAGATTATCCAACATTTGCTGTAATGAAAAGAAATTCACTTCATGTGTTGCCAGGAACATAATGGGTAAACTTCAGGGACCTGAACCAGATTTTTACCCCAAAAAAAGCATTGGTTCCCCTCAGAATGCTCACTAATTAGGCCAGAAAATAAATCATTACCCAAATTACAGTACATGTCCTTGACTCGTCAATATCCAGTGGAGCTCGATCTAACCTTGCATAACCTTGAGGATTTAGGTTGTGATTGGGAGAAAGCCAGCAGGTGGGTTTGTTCAGGTGCTATAATGAGTTCTCGACTCGTCAGTGTAGCAGCCAGAGTTAATCTTAGTGTGCTCACTGTGGAAGCAGAACTGACGATGCGATAAACAAAGCGATCTCTGCACTGAAATGGAAGGAGGCATTCTGATTCTGATGCAGAACACAATTCAGTGTGGTGAAGGGCTTTGCTAAAAATAGCACCGTCTCTCCGACACAGTTATTATTGTTGTGCAGGGATTTTCTCGCCACCTTTTCTCCTCCTCGGGCTTGCAGTCGTTTTTTCACACCTGTTTATTTTCACACACAGCAAACATTTACCTGCCTTTTGTTAATACTCTGTTACAATATCATTACAGCACTTCTGGTCTGAATGTGTCCCTACTGCTTACCATATAGAAGCACTTTGTAGTTCTACAATTACTGACTGTAGTCCGTCTGTTTCTCTACATACCTTTTTAGCTTGCTTTCACCCTGTTCTTCAGTGGTCAGGACCCCCACAGGACCACCACAGAGCAGGTATTATTTAGGTGGTGGATCATTCTCAGCACTGCAGTGACACTGACATGGTGGTGGTGTGTTAGTGTGTGTTGTGCTGTATGAGTGCATCAGACACAGCAGCACTGCTGGAGTTTTTAAATACCGTGTCCACTCACTGTCCACTCTATGAGATACTCCTACCTAGTTGGTCCACCTTGTAGATGTAAAGTCAGAGACGATCACTCATCTATTGCTGCTGTTTGAGTTGGTCAACTTCTAGACCTTCATCAGTGGTCACAGGACGCTGCCCACGGGGCGCTGTTAGCTGGATGTATTTGGTTGGTGGACTATTCTCAGTCCAGCAGGGACAGTGAGGTGTTTAAAAACTCTGTGAGCACTGCTGTGTCTTATCCACTCATACCAGCACAACACACACTAACACACCACCACCATGTCAGTGTCACTGCAGCGCTGAGAATGATCCACCACCCAAATAATACCTGCTCTGTGGAGGTCCTGTGGGGGTCCTGACCATTGAAGAACAGCATGAAAGGGGACTAACAAAGCAAGCAGAGAAACAGATGGACAGTGAGTGTAGAAACAAGGAGGTGGTTTTAATGTTATGGCTGATTAGTGTATATAATGTATATATGTAGGTAAAACAGTAGAGTGGGGTTTTGTTTTTGTTTCTTTGTTTGAAGGATCGAGAGACAATAAATGCAAGCATTCCTTATATTAGCACTGTCGCCTCACAGCAAGAAGGTCCTGGGTTCGATTTCCAGGTGGAGCAGTCCGGGTCCTTTCTGTGTGGAGTTTGCTTGTTCTCCCTGTGTCTGAATTGATGTACCAGTTCATTTCAGAGCTGTTCAGTGGGGCTTTGTGTAGATCACCAGAGTTTCGAGCTTTTCTTCATGTTTTTATAGAGCTAGCTTTGGGTACAGGGGTACAGTCATGCTGGAACCGTAAAGGACCTTCCCTAAACTGTTGCTGCAAAATTGTAATATTGTAAAAAAATAATTTTCAGTATATTATTATTTGATTTATTACACGTGAGCAATTGTTGTGGCTGAAACATTTGAATTCAGTCATTAGAAAGAGGCGTCCCAATACTTTAGTCTTTATTTTCCTGAGTAAAGCTTAATTGCTTTGATTGCTTGGGCATCCCACTAACTGCCAGAAAATGATAAATGACATGTCTGCAGTGGATGAAATGGATGGAGTGAGGATGTCTGTGATGGTCTGTGTGTGTTAAGTCCTGCAGTTTTAAGTTTCTGCTGTAGGAAACATTGAGCCGCTGACATTTTAAACATCTGAAGCTTCTATCGCTCAGTTATCAGGAAATATTAAAGCTCCCACGCCGCCTATAAGAACCGCACAACCATTTCAGCAGTTAACTGCCCTTGACTGCCCTCCGTCAACCTTAGAGCAGCGGAGGATTGTGGGTAATTGCTGCCCCGGTTCTGCTAGTTTAACAACCATTAGGGTCAATTGGTCAGAAGAAGCAAATGGCGTGTCGGTAAAACCATCCGGGCGCTGAAGAGAAGGACGAGGTATATCTAGTAAAATGGCTTTTATAATGTGTTCCATGTCAGTCCTGGCTGACTGGGATTGATGTTTATGTACAGGAGGAAGCATAACTTACTGGTTGAAAACCAGTTTATGTGCTCTAAATGACCCAAAGTGGGCATTAAAATGTGGGTGATAAAAATAAAATGAAATGAGTCCTTGTAGTCTAATCCATGCACTCACTCACTGTCTTGACCGCTTATCCAATTAGGGCCGTCGGGGTGTGCTGGAGCCTATACCATCTTTTCAATGGGCGCAAGGCACACAGTAACACCCTGGACGGGGCGCCAGTCCATCGCAGGGCAGACACACACATACACTCACAATTAACCTGACTGCATGTTTTTGGACTGTGGGAGGAAACCGGAGCTCCTGGAGGAAACCCACGCAGACACAGGGAGAACATGCAAACTCCGCACAGAAAGGACCCGGACCGGCCCGCCTGGGGATCGAACCCAGGACCTTCTTGCTGTGAGGCGACAGTGCTACCCACTGAGCCACCGTGCCGCCCTGTCTAATCCATGCATACATGCAAATATGACTTCCACACTGGTAAAGCATTTGATCACGGTATGTGATGCCATCCTGTCCTGATGAAGACGAGTAAACATGTTCACACAGCCCGGTCTTTAAAAACAGAACAGCCTTTTTCTTGATTTCTCCTTGTAAATATTCATGCATTGCCATGGCGGTTTGGACAACATAATCATGTGTTAGCCCCCGCTGTCACCACTCCGGGAGTGAAAGCGGCGCTTTTTGCAGATGAGGCAGCCTGATCCGGGCTATTATATGACTGCTCGACTTACATTCCAGACCGACAGCACGAGCCACTCGGCATCACAAATGCTGTTCAGTCTTCCACTTGTTTTTGAAATATCTTTCAATCCATCCAGAAGTGAGAAGACACTCAAACATCATTCATGCATCCATATTTGTTGCCATGTTTTTTTGCTAAATTGCATATACCGTCATCTGCTTTTCTGAGGACGCATTTCTTTTAAAATGTTCAAACATGATTGCAGGGCTTCACTGCCATTCCGCCACATGATGATTAAACATGGTTCTCGGTCTGCCTCCCGATTTTTCCCAAATGTATTAGATAGAGTGCTCAAGGTTGTGTAGATTGACACGTTGTAGTCCAACACTAACTACAAAACCCTGGAGTTGTGCATAACTGATGCTGCAGCTTCTGGGATTTGTAGTTTTGTACTACTGTGGGCCGACCTACACTTCCTGACTTCAAAGTTAATGGATCCTTTTTCAAAATTATGATTCCATGGTGGGTCTGATTCATTGGGCGGGGTGTCAAAACACAGACGAGAATTTTCATCTTCGAGACGACATGAAACCTCGCATCGTTAATTAAGCTTGCTTTGTTCTGGGGCCCTACTCACCATGTGTTTGTACAGGACATAGCAGTAGGTAAAGGTAAATAAACAATGCTTGAATAATGTTCCTTTTGCAGCCACCAGTCCTAGATTTGTCCATCAGAGTGCCAGACAGTGACACATCATTTTAATGAGGTTTTAGTGTCCTGTAGCTGTGTGCTTTACACCACATCAGTAGAACAATGTGCATGGTGACCTGTAGCCTGTGTGTGGCTGCACTAAACCCCAAGTTTTTGTACTAGTGTTTTTTCCAAAGGAAGTTTGAAACTCAGTAGTGAATGTTTCTACCATGGTTCAGTACTTTGCAGTTTTACAGCCTCACAGCTTCAAAAAAATTGCCCCTTATTAAAATTGGCCCTAGGTGTGAGTGAGTAAATTGTGCCCTCTGACCCACTGGACCCTGACCAGGATGACGTGGTAATTAAAAATGAACAAACATTTAAGGAAATTACATATTCCTTGCTTTATTGATGTATTCATTTTCACCACCGCTTTATTCTGGTCAGGGCTGCAGTGGGTCTGATTCATTAGATAAAAAAACATCCATTTACATTGACAGCATTTTATCAAAAGCGACTTACAGTAGTGTGACAGTATACAATCTGAGCGATTGAGGGTTAGGGGGCCTTGCTCAAGGGCCCAACAGCAGCAACCTGGCAGTGGTGGGGCTTGAACCAGTGACCTGATGATGATTAGTCCGGTACCTTAACCACTAGGCTGCTAACACATCTGCCTTTTGCATCTCAGTCCGTGATGCAATATTTCACATCCCAGCAATAAACACTCCGGCCAGGTTGCCAGGTCATCGCAGAACACACACACACACACACACACTTAGGGAAATGTTTAGTGTCTCCAGTTGGCCTGACTGCACGTCTTTGGACTGGAGCACCCGGAGGAAACCCACTCGGACACAGGGAGAACATGCAAACTCCACACAGAAAGGAATCAAACCCAGGCCCTTCTTGCTGTGAGGCGACAGTGCTACCCACTGCGCCACCGTGCCACCGTATTGACACAAGGTTTGGACAGATATCACAGATTTGTTTACTTGTCTTGAACTTTGTGTTCCTGTGGGTGTGTGTAAATGCCACCGTTGTACACGGGCGTCTCCATCTAAATGATTTTATTTTCTTTTGTTTGACTTGTAATTAAATAAATGTCAACCTGGATCCTTCATTCGTCATGAGCTTTAAACCAATAGACACACTGTGTGTGTGTGTATGTGTGTGTGAATTCTTTCACACTTAGTGCTTATTCATTAGAACACGAACGCTTGGCTGCATCTGTTGTTTGGTACATCTGCACAATAAAATGCGCTTTGGCTCCGTTTCTCTCAGTAATTAACCCCGCAAACCGCAAAATGCTCTGAGATGTGCAGATGTCGGCTGTTTGGTGTCTGGGGTTGGAACGCTGATGGCTCGGTACTTCGGTTATGTAACTTCTTGTGTGTGTGTGTGTGTGTGTGTTGTTTGTCAGTCCGTGGTGCAATATTTTCTTCCTGAAGAGTTAAACACGGTAAATAGACCAGACTGGGCTGGATTTGTTTTCCCTCCGGCTTAGCTGGTTGAGGTACTGGCATGAGTGGTGGGCTGTTCTTACAAAGAGCCTCAGTACGGAGGGACACGCAACACTCCCCGCAGTCTTGCGGCTCTTTGTAAGAACAGCACACCACAGCTGGTGGATCGAGTAGCTGGCCCAGGCTTAGAGATGCCATCAGCCTGCGGATCATGGTTTGGATTTCGTTTGTTCCTTTATTACCATAGTTACCATGGTTACTTCCATTTTATTAATTGCTTTTTAGCCACATTACTGTTCTGGCCTAGTTAAGCGTCCACAAACTGGGTTCATTTCCTAAAGCCTTGAGGGTGCAGGGATCTATATGCCGCCCCCATAGTATTGGGACACCCCTTCTACAGCCACAACAATTGCTAACAGGTGTAAAAAAAAAATTATTATATAAAGGAAATACGCCTCCAGCTATGCATCAACAGTTTAGGGAAGGTCTTTTCATGTTCCAGCACGACTGTAGACCATCTGATTGAGGTTTTAAAGGATCCCTGCTTTAATCTCACTGCTTGATTAAGTTCATTTAATTTAGCATCTCTGAAATGAGTAAAGAGGATCTTTCACACCGCTGCTCAAATTAAACTGGGGTTTTAATCACAGCCGGGTCTACAGTGACTCGCTAATCATCGACTTTTCGTGTGTGTCTGTATCGTCGAGTCTGGGTGGAAGAGCTCAGGAGGTGGACGTTTATGCTGGTAATGAAATTGAACAAATGAAAAAGGTCTAAAAAGGTCCAAATTTTAAGTTGCAAGACAAAGTTTGTGACCCCTTCTGAACTGTGTGGATTTCAGAATGAACTGCTGATTAAAAAGTTGATTAATTTTCATTGAGTCATAACAATGGATAGTCATTCTGCCTTAATTAATATTTCACTACCTACTATGCTTTATATAGCTTCATAAAAACCCTTAGATTAGCAAAAACACAGTAATGTTTCATGATTCAGTTCTACTCAGACCATAGAATATATAGACACACACAGAAAGTTAATGATTAGCGAGTCAAGTCTGAGTGGATCTTCTCAGGAGGTGGACGTTTATGCCAGTGATGGTCATGAATGGTTAATTAACCAAATATTGTTTAAAAAAAAAAAACATTAGGCGCCCAGGTGGCGTGGCAGGACATTCTGCTAGCACACCAGCGCAGAGATTCTGAACTTCTCGGTTTGAAACCCGGCGTTGCCACCGGTCGGCTGGGCGCCATATAGCGGGCATAATTGGCAGTGCCTGCAGCAGACACGGTTCTGCTAGGGTGGGATGACCGGACTATGTGGGTGGGGTCTTCAAACGCCGTGTAAGGACTCTGATTGGCAGATAGAGAGGCGTCTGTGCAGAATGCATAGCGGGTCGGAGGAGGCGTGAGCGGCAATATACCCACCTCGACTGCAATCAGGGATCCCCCAGCAGCAGAAGACAAATTGACTACGCTAAATTAGGGAGAAAATGGAAGAAAATGCATAAGTAAAACATTAACATTTAGTAAAATGTGACTTTTTGACTATTTTAACTTTTTGCAGTGGTAGCTCAGTGGGTAGACGACAGGATTAGTAACTGGAAGGTTGCTGGTTCAAGCCCCACATCTGCCAGACTGCCACTGTTGGGCTTCTGAGCAAATGTACCTTTATTAAATGAGTAAATATACCTTTTAATTGTCCAGTAAACCCTTTAACATGTCCAATGCCCTCCAACTGCATTGTCAACCTCTGTCTCATGCACAGCATCCGTGCTGTCTCAGAAGAACTCTAGATCACCTCAGGCACGAATAACCTTAGGCAAGTGTAAACCCATCAGGCCCTTCTTTTAAGCCAACAGTGTAACACAGGTGAAGGTACATGCTATACTTCAAAGTTTTTCCACCGCTCATACCGGCACTTCAACCAGATTTATTATTATTGTAAACCAGGCCAGGGGTACCAGGGTCTCAGTGGAATTGGGCTGGCATAATAGACTGCTGTGCCACCTGAGGGCCTCTGTACTTGTTTTAAAATTTTCTACAAAAAAATAATTTGAAATGCTAGTAACGATTTTATCTTCTTTTATTTTCTTTGTTTATCCATAAGGAAGATGTTTTTATAGTGGTAGTGTATATATTGGCTGATTTAGTGGTCGTACATGGCGATGTTTGTGCAGACACACAGTATTTTAGAGCACAACAAGGCCTGTGTGCTTCCTCGGTGGCCTTTTAAAACCTATTTATTGCACATCGCTTCTTCCCAGAGGGGCCGGTGTGTGCAGGACTGAATTGAGAGGTCACAATGAAGCAAGAGAATGAAAGCTTTTAAATCCCAAAGATGACCGACCGTGTTACAGGTCTGAGTCTGGCCTTTCCATTTTCCCAGTGGTGCATGGATATTTTTTATAATGATTTGGTTCCTGTTCAGCATTTGATGCAGCTTTAGAGAACCGTTTGGCTGGTGAATCTGTCTATAATTACCAAAAATAACACCTTATTAACAGTCACAATATACGTAGATGTTAGATTACAGGACAGATTATATAATCTTAAACTTGATAACTAAGCATTTGTTGATACCAGTCTGATCCATTTTGGATGGTGGGGGGGGGTGTAATGTCCCATTGTTAGTAATTTCTATGGTTGATTATTTACAACAGTAGATTGTCACAAAGTCCCAAACCACAAATTCCATTTCAGCGCATTAACCAGACAGCAGGAGTTTGTACTGCTATAAGGATAAACCCTGTCTGACTTTCCCTCCCTCAGACATGGCCAGATGTGTATACACAAACATGATGTGAATTAATTTAGTTTGGGGACCTCATTATCCTCTATTACACTGGTTTGTGTGGGTTCATTCTGGTTTGTGTGGGCATTCATCCAATGCCATTCTGAGTTGCAGATGCGATCATAGGAAAAAAATGTACATGGTAATTGAGGTTTTAAACATTTACTTTAATTTATTGGTACTGAAGGTAGTTATACATGTTACTGAATTATCGGGTGTAATTATTTTTCCCACCTGATTTCTAAATGTTGGTCTATTTTGGGGGAAAATGACTATACTGTATATTGAAATCTCCTGTTTTTGTGGTCACCTAAGGGTTATTTGTTTAGTCGGTAGGGACTACCAAGGGTGTATTGTTTTTAGCTTTGATGTTTTAGCTCATCATCTTAAACACCATTCTTCTACCCTGCAGGTACACATTCTTAAACATTGTGTACCTGCATTTGCATACAGTGGACACACCTTCAGTACTCCTGTTTCAGGCTGGCTGCCAGAAAAAAAATTGACTTTGGACAGCAGAAGCACATGATTGCAAAGCAAGTGAGATTAGAGTGTAGGAAAACAAACGTTTATTTGGAATTTGTCAAAATACCCTGCCATTGAGTTACATATTTAAAATAATACATTAACATTGCTCCAGACACATAATTCATTCTGTGATTGTTTTGTGAAATTATAGTTATTTTAAACTGACCGAACAAAGAAATTTTTTTATATTTTGTATGATTGGACTTAATCTTTGTCCATACAGAAAAAGCTGGAAATCACTGTTTGTGTGTGTGTGTGTGTGTGTGTGTGTGTGTGTGTGTGTGTGTGTGTGTGTGTGTGTGTGTGTGTGACCTTCAAGCCGTCAGATGGCACTAAGTGTGAAACTGTAATGCTATTGTGATAAATGTAGCCGTATTAGCTCTGAAGTACTTCGGAAAACTGTTGTCACGTAACGCAGTCCACCGCTGCATCAAGAAATGCAACCTGAAACTTTATTACTCAAATAGAAAGCCATACATCAGTCATTTGGGCCCAAGCTCATCTCAGATGGGCGTAAAGACATTGGAACCGTGTGCTGTGGTCAGATAAGTCCACATTTCAGCTTCTGTTAAACATCTGCTAAAAAAGGCCATCCAGACTGGAAAGGGTAGAAAGGTGGAATATGTGCTTTCAGGGATCTGCATAGGGTTCTAGAAGGTCTCCACTTCGGATTGGGTTGGGGTGGCTACTGTAATAATCTAAAAACTGTATTAAAAAAGAAAACTGAAATAAAGGCAGATTTGCTAAGCAGACTTTAAAGAACTGAACTGGAATGAACTGGGTGCGTCTCAAATTGAAAACCATCGCACTTGGAATTTAGTGCAGAATCCTATACAGACTATCTCAGGTAAACTATAGTAGTGCTGTTTTTGTACTCTTTTAGTGCAATAGTGAGTGATTTAGGACGTAGCCGGTAGTAGGACGAGAGAGAGAGAGAGAGAGAGAGCGCTAGGAGAAAAGTTTCACCACAGTTGTTGATGTCTGTTTAGTTCCTGGTTGTGTGTGTGTGTGTGTGTGTGTGTGTGTGTGTGTGTGTGTGTGCATGTCAGTGCACTCCAGCGCGGGTTGTGGGCTGTCATGCCTGCTGTAATGACTTCGTTATAACGTTTTAATGTCGGGTTAAACACTCTCAGTATGGACTATATTTTGTCTTTACCGGGAGCTCGAGCGGTCAGAGACGCGATTTCGAGCCGAATGTGGCCGCCGCTGCAGAGAGAAGTTCATTTCCGAGACCTGACCTCCGAGCTCTGCGACTCTGACCACGTCCACACCGCAGGTCTGTTATTATTACATTTAGTTCTTGGGTTTTTTTTAAGTGGCAGTAAAATAGATAAATGTAAAGCAGAATTAAACGTGAGTGAAGTTTATGTGGGTGTGTGTCAGACTCACTGCTGCCAGTAAACGTGGCTACATTCCTGTACACATGGAGGACCAACTCATGTTTTCATTATTTAACATACTTTTTTACAATCATTTATACTTCAACTGTACATGTATAATGTCTGGTGAATTTGTGCTTAAACTATAAAGAGAAAGTTTATTAATAAGCACAAGATACTAGACAGTTGATCAGAAAGTTAAGGGTTCATGTCACAAAACCAGATGTGGAAAGAGAACTAAAATATTGTACTCAAGTAAAAGTACTATTACTTTAATGAATTTTTACTTAAGTACGAGTAAAATTACTAGTAAAAAATCTGCTCAAGTCAAAAGTAACTCAGTTCTTAGTCTGTACTTAGTTACTTTTTTAACAGCAGGGGGGGGTCTCTCCTGTGTAATGCAAACAGGACCAGTGGATATACAGGGGTTGGACAAAATAACTGAAACACCTGGTTTTAGACCACAATAATTTATTAGTATGGTGTAGGGCCTCCTTTTGCGGCCAATACAGCGTCAATTCGTCTTGGAAATGACATATACAAGTCCTGCACAGTGGTCAGAGGGATTTTAAGCCATTCTTCTTGCAGGATAGTGGCCAGGTCACTACGTGATGCTGGTGGAGGAAAACGTTTCCTGACTCGCTTCTCCAAAACACCCCAAAGTGGCTCAATAATATTTAGATCTGGTGACTGTGCAGGCCATGGGAGATGTTCAACTTCACTTTCATGTTCATCAAACCAATCTTTCACCAGTCTTGCTGTGTGTATTGGTGCATTGTCATCCTGATACACGGCACCACCATTGGATGCACATGGTCCTCCAGAATGGTTTGGTAGTCCTTGGCAGTGACGCGCCCATCTAGCACAAGTATTGGGCCAAGGGAATGCCATGATATGGCAGCCCAAACCATCACTGATCCACCCCCATGCTTCACTCTGGGCATGCAACAGTCTGGGTGGTACGCTTCTTTGGGGCTTCTCCACACCGTAACTCTCCCGGATGTGGGGAAAACAGTAAAGGTGGACTCATCAGAGAACAATACATGTTTCACATTGTCCACAGCCCAAGATTTGCGCTCCTTGCACCATTGAAACCGACGTTTGGCATTGGCACGAGTGACCAAAGGTTTGGCTATAGCAGCCCGGCCGTGTATATTGACCCTGTGGAGCTCCCGACGGACAGTTCTGGTGGAAACAGGAGAGTCGAGGTGCACATTTAATTCTGCCGTGATTTGGGCAGCCGTGGTTTTATGTTTTTTGGATACAATCCGGGTTAGCACCCGAACATCCCTTTCAGACAGCTTCCTCTTGCGCCCACAGTTAATCCTGTTGGATGTGGTTTGTCCTTCTTGGTGGTATGCTGACATTACCCTGGATACCGTGGCTCTTGATACATCACAAAGACTTGCTGTCTTGGTCACAGATGCGCCAGCAAGACGTGCACCAACAATTTGTCCTCTTTTGAACTCTGGTATGTCACCCATAATGTTGTGTGCATTGCAATATTTTGAGCAAAACTGTGCTCTTACCCTGCTAATTGAACCTTCACACTCTGCTCTTACTGGTGCAATGTGCAATTAATGAAGATTGGCCACCAGACTGGTCCAATTTAGCCATGAAACCTCCCACACTAAAATGACAGGTGTTTCAGTTATTTTGTCCAACCCCTGTATCTCACAGTAGTTGTTTTTAATTAATATATAATAGAAAAAAACATGCTGATACAACATTTAAAACATTTAGGGATGTGTAATGTGTCATTTTAGTACAGACCATCCCATAACACTTTTTCAAACTGTATAACCACTGAAGTTGGCATTAATTGTGGATTCTACAGACCAGCCTTCTTTTCATCACCAACAAATACCAAACAACAGTCATACTGCAAATCCATAACTCAAAACAAGTCAAGGTTACAAGTGTCGTGACTGTCACTAAATCACCCAAAGAAAACCTTCAAGATGTAAGACAAAACTTTGACATCAGACTATGTTATCAAATAATGAAACATCAAACTCCAAACATGTTAAACTTTTAAAATCACCCTTCCCTCCCTACTCTATACCTAGATTACAGCTCCTTTATTTTAGCACCAGTTTATTTTCCATCGCAGAATTCACTGCAGCAGTTTCCCAGACACGATTTTTTAGCGTTTTTTTTACTCAGTAACGGATGTTATTTAAAATGTAGCGAATTACAATTCTTAATACAAAACATACTTAAGTAAAAGTAAAATCACTGGTTGTAAAATCTACTTTAAAAAGTACAAGTACACAAAAAAACTACTCAATTTCAGTAAAGCGAGTAAGTGTAATTCGTTACTTTCCACCTCTGCACAAAACCAATCTCAAGAGTTCAAGAGAAGCTTTATTGTCATTTTAGCTTTATGTAAGTACATAATGAAACTAAACAACGTTCCTCCAGGACCAGGGTGCAACACAGAACACAGGTGCAAACAGTACAGTTGTTCTGCACAGTGCAGATAAAAAGCAGTACAATACATGCAAAGACCTGCAGTAAATACATTTCTAATCTGAAGAAAGCCATATATCCATTACATGCAAAAATGCTGACAAGTCATTAGGGCACAAGTGTATCTGAGATGGGCAAAAAGACATTGGAGCCGGTGATGTGGTCAGATGAGTCCTGATGGTCAGATGAGTCAGCTTGTTTTTAGGAAAAAAACAAACATCTGGTTCTCTGTGCCTAAGATGAAAAGGGCCATCCAGACTGGTATCAGTGAAAGGTGGAAAAAGTGCTTTCAGGCATATGCACATGAATTGGTTGTTGGAAGGTCTCCCCTTCGAATGGAGATGGGGGAAGGGGGGCTACTGTAATAACCTAAAAAAAATGTCATGAAAAAGAAAACTGAAATAAACGAGCGTTCAAGAGAGGCTTTATCGTCATTTCAGCTTCATACAAGTACATAATGAAACTAAACAATGTTCCTCCAGGACCAGGGTGCAACGCAGAACACAAGTGCAAACAGTACAGTTGTTCTGCACAGTGCAGATAAAAAACAGTACAATACATGCAAAGACCTGCAGTAAATACAAGCGACATTTCTGGGGGACGGGACCAAAGACAAGAGTAGTACATGGTACATGGTACTGAGCAAATAATAAGCCATGTAGGGTTTATATAGCAGCAGATATTAAAGAGTAAGGTAAAGAAATGCAATATTGTGCAAAGATGCAAGTAATATAGTCGCTGCTGGACCCTTGAGCAAGAAATGTAACCCTTGTATACTGCATTAGTTTTAAGTTGCTACAAATAAAACGTCTCCTAAATGAAAAAAATGGCAAAATGGCAAAAAAGAAGATTTCAGGCATCGAGTAGCAATCATGATGAAAGTAAAAGAGCTCCCTAAAGTTCTCTGGAACAAAACTATTAAACGACACAGATGAAAAACAACAGTCATGATAAACACATTAAACATTTCTCTCAGTAGAGTTGCTTTACAATATACTTTATTATTTCACAGAAAAAAACAGGACCAGGGTGCAACACGGAACACAAGTGCAAACAATACAATATACACAGTGCAGATAAAAACAGTACAATAAATATAAAGACATACAATAAAAACAAGAGGCATTTATACTCTAAAGAAATTGAGGGGGACAGGACCAAAGACAGGATAGACAGTGTTAGCCAGTACATGGTACTGAGTAAGTGATAAGTGAGGTAAAAACATAATTCTGATAAACAGTTAGCAGCATAGGGTTTATATAGCAAAGTTCTCTGGATTCAAACTATTAAACAACACAGATGCTAAACAACAGTCATGACGAACAACTTAAACATTTCTCTTAGTACAATTGCTTTACAATATACTTTATTAATTAACAGGAAAAAAAAACTGTTGCTTTAATAATCAAACTCCCAAGAATTCCATATCATAAGCTGTGTGCACAAAGCATAGCTTGCTAGATGTTCCATTTCAAAACTATGACCATATATTGAACAAATGGTGCTAGTTTATTTAAGTTAATGTGTATATTTTTTGTAATTAATGTGTATTGCAACTGTGAGGGACTATGCACCTAATATTTTCACTCACCTTTCACACCTATGTTAATGTGGTGTGACAATAAAGTGATTTGATTTGATTTGATATTATGGAGATGAACCTGGATTAAATAAGGCCTGGATCACAACGGATGCTTCAGTGTATCCCAGAGATATTGAGGGGTTAATCAGGGCTCTGTTAAAAAGGTCTTTATGCATATCACTTTGTGCATAGTCATGCTGGAGGCTTATTTATTATTTATTTTATCTAATGAATTTTCAGTCATTACAGAGGTGTCCACATATTTTTGTCTTTTTGGCAAACACAACATTATTATATACAAAGCAAAGAACCTTGATCAGAAAGAGTTGAATAATGAGGACAGTCTGTGAACACATTAAGAAACCAGCAGAGCTAATGGAGCTGCAAAATTTCAACAGCCTGGAAAAAAGCACATATCCTGCTGATAAGCGCCTGCCATGTTTAAGTGGCACGTAATAGCTAGATGTGCAGCGGTACATATTCAAGGCATGGCAGGGTGAATGGCAGGTTAAATGGAGGCAATAATAAGAACTGGGATAAATGAGACAAATGTTTTTTTTGCCCCAAATGGCTTTTACGGACACAAGAGATGGCTGCTCATCTTAAATGAGTTCAAAAATTAGGTAGAACATAAAAGAGCAGTTACCCGTTTGCCAGATAGTATTTGGGTAGGTGATGTGAATCAGTGTGGGAGAAAAGGATTTTAATTATTATCAGAAACAATATGGTTGAATGTGGATTTTCTAAATTCATATTTTAAGTTCCTTGCTCAAGGGTCCAGCAGTAGCTTTATTTATGTTCTTGGCTAATTATCATGGACTGCACCTGAGTATATTCATGTTTCCTTTGATGACCTGTAATGCCTCAATACTGTTTGCATAGAATCAGTCCTGTCTGATTTTATCCGTTACAAGGTTTAAGACGTTTTGTTCCATGTTTAAATTGGCTAATGCTTCTCACAATGATGCAATCATCGAAAAACTACAGACAGGGCAAGAACATTTGCATTAAGCATTTAGTGTTATGAAATGTTGTGGTTAGTGTTCTGCAAGATGTCGTATTTCTCAACACTGAAGATTCTGGTGTTTAGGATTGCTGGAAAAATCTGAATTGCTTTAAACGTACATATGATGACACGTTATAGAAGTCTTAGTATGGTGTTGAGCCACCACTGATCACCAGAACAGCTTTAATGCCTTAACACAGGTTGTAGCACACGTCTCTGGAGCTGTACTGAAGGAAAGCTGAAGTATATTATTTACATTACTGTATACTCATTAAACCAGTCAGTAATTCTCGTACCATGTGGATCAGGACATTGTTATCCTAGAAGTGACCACTGTGCTAAATCTGCATACTAGTTTACTAGATGCCATGCACTGTAGGATTCCAGTATTTGGGCCTGTAAGGGCACACTTGTACAGAAACACTAATCTGCACGCTTGCACTTAATAGATCTTCATTTTTTCCATACCAGCAGATAAATGGGGTGTGTAGGTGTCATCAAACCTGAATTACAAACTGCATGCTTGTGTGGTACAAACTTGATGCATTAACCTGTTTAGTAACTTGTTTTGGCAAATCTTGAGCCAATCTGCAAGTAAAAAGTGTTTAATTAATTTGATTGACTAACGCTGGCTACAAAAATTTAATTAGTGCAAATTTCAAATCTGATTTGGCGTAACACATGGGGAGAAAAAAATACACCCTTCCACAATCATCAGGACAGTAATTTGCAGCCAGCTGGTACAAATGCACAAGATTATCGAACCATCAAGAGGTGTGACAGAACTTGGCAGTTTGGTGTTCTGGAGCACTTAAGTGTGTGTCTACATCAATAACCCACATTATGTCCATGATTTTCACCATGACCCAGGCAACACAAATAATACATTAAAAGAAAACACAAAATAAAATATGCTTAATGAAAAAATGTTGGCGATCTGGTCCCTCTGTGGTTTACAGGCCTTCACAAGGGGGCATTTGTGTACAAGTTTATTTCATCTTTGTGCCCAATAAAATTTGTTGATTTATTATTATTTTTCTCTGCTACCCATTTTTTTTTTTAAAAACCCTGGACTACATCATGGCAAATAGAAATGGCATTGACTGTAGAGGAGCAGTTTTTGCTGCTTATCAATCTGGAAGGGTTAATAAGGCTGTTTTTAAGTGATATGAAATATACCATATTACAGTAAGGATTGGTTACAAATTGGAGCCTTCAAGGCATTTACCAGTCTTTACCCAGGACAAGACAAAACCAATATTTACCAGACAATTCAGTCTAGGGTCAGACTGTAGAATTCTTAAAGATATAATGAAAAAAAAAAAGCAACATTAAATGTTTGTGTTAATGACACAAAAAGTACTGTTAGAAACGGTCTGCACAAGTGTGACTTCAGTAGAAGGAGAGCTGGGAAAAACCCTTTTCTTTAAAATGAATATGACAGCGGTTTTTTGCTTATGAAAAAACACAAACGGTTTGGAACAAAATCCTTTTTACAAATGAGACCATGGTGTACATCATGCACAGCACCATGCTTGGAGAAAACCCATTAAACACATTAAACCAGCTATAAATTATTCAGACCAGAATCTGAAGTAAATAAAAATGATTGGAACCCGGTAAATAAAAAGGCTGGTGCATTTATTTAAGTAGCCCTCTAGTCTTATATACACTGATAGGAAGAAAAATTCTGTAATTCATACGTTTCTTTAGATTGTAACAGAAAGATTTCAGCCAGAAAAGCAAATGGTGCAGAAATGTAAATGCTAACTGACCCAGCCGGCTTAGCAAACCGGAGCCTGGACACAGATCGGCTCATGTGGTCAGCCAGCATGACCTCACCTCAGCTCACCATTGATTACTGCTGGCTGTGGCTGGCACAGCATTATTTGATTCTCACTCGTGGGATTAATGCCAACGTGGCAGGGAGGGGCTGACGCGCTCCTAGTCAACGCCTGTCCCGTCTGGTCACTTGTTCTCCTCTCAGGATCTGCTGGACTGAAGGAGAATATAGATTTTGTAGTATAACAGTCCTAAGGCTGGGATATAAATAATAAACAGCAGGTCAGTGCTGAGTAGGAAGGTTCACTGATGAGTCACGGCACGGCCCCATGAGCTTTTTAGTCATCCTATATGTTCAAAAGTGTGTGGACATTTCTTCTAACTGCTCATTTTAACGGTTTCGGATACACATATTGCTAACAGGTGTATAAAATAAAGACATTGGGTATGTTTGAAAACCTAGTGATCTCTATACATAGACGCATTCTACGTCATCCTACACTCCAGAGAAGAAGTCTGTTCGAATTCTTAGATGCCATAAATAGCTGTTTACTGAGGTGCCTTAATTCGAAGCTGATATAACTCGACTGAATAACGAGGGAGCTAAAGGCAATCCCAGCATTCAGTGCGGCACAACATTTCTAACAAGAACTAACAATTATGTCGGACCGATGTGCAGCAACCAACGGAGTTCTCTTCAAATGCAAATAAATTCTTATTGATTTCTGTTTTTGGTACACTGAGGGAAATGTTAGCTGGCATTGTAGCGGTACGTGCCGCCTCAGCCCATTGCTTTGAATGGCCTCAGGCTAATTGTGTTAGCTTAGTAAGCGAAACTGTGGTTATGTAATCACCGCAATCGCTGTCTAATTAGTGTGTCTAAATAATTTACTTTATAAGTTCGATGTCTTATTAGAATCCTCTCTACTTAGGCAGCTGCCCAGGTAGGCAGTAGGCAGCAAGAAAACTCACTAGGTTTACCAAGGTTCACAAAACAAGGTCCATTAACACACAGTTTGACAGTTTTGGTGTTGTTCAATTCTAGACTTCAACACCATTGAGCACAATAGGAGGAATTAAATGTTTTTGCAATGGGCTGTCCACCAAGCTTATAGTCAAATGTCCATATACTTTTGGCCATTTATTGAATACTAATAAATGTCAGGAACATTCTACTCTGAATCTCTGAATACTTAAAAAAATCTGAATCATTACTGTTGATAAAGAACATTATACACACACCCTCACAGTTCGAGTTTAATATAATTGCTACCTGCAGTTAATTTAGCAGTTACTCCACAGTGACGCACACTAAATTCTCTGGTCAACATTTAACAGCCGTCGTGGCTTCATCTATGATTTTACTGCATAATTATTTCCTTTTTTGTCGGGTGTGCAAAGCCTGGTATAACACTTGATCTGAGCTGTCAGGAAGGTGTGAGTTTTGTATGAAGACCAAGCTGTGTCTAGCATAATGCTAACCATGCTTCAATAGTGACCTCTGTTTAGCACAGAAGGTAAAACGTTTCTGAGATGATTAATTATCCAGGGGATTTGAGGACAACACGATTGTATTTCGGACCCTGGTCTCTCTGTAGCTCAACTCAGCACCTTTTCTCTCTCTGTATTGATTTGGGGGTGTAACTGGAGAAACTGGTGTCACCACAAAAAGCAGCTGATCAACAGGTGGTAAAGGTCACCAGACGAGCTTGGGTCACAACCCATCACACAACAGGCTCAGACTGATTTGCTTTAACCTTGTTTTGTCATGCTGGTTGTCACAGTTGGTTGTCCACTCTTTTGGGTGGACTGAACGGCTAGAGCAGCGGTCAGGTCGAGCACTGGTGTTTGGTGATAAGGTCTCTGACACTCAGCATTGTCATTTGTTCCAGTGCTGTTGGATGGTAGACCACTTCCTCTAACATTGACATTTGAGAGGGTGGTGTTTTCCCAGTGTGGGCTAAACCCAAATTTGTTAGACAAATTCACAACCATGATTCTAACTGATAAGGCCTGAAGGTTTTCCACGGCTGCAGAGTTAAATGAAAATGTTCTGTACACCAGCAGTCCCCAACCTTTTTTGCACCACGGACCAGTTTCACCACGGGGGCGGGAGGATTTAAAATAAAAATAACAAGCATAATTAAAAACACAAAGTGCATAGGAACACTACTCACCAGTGATGGAAAATCAGTGGGAACCCTGAGCTTTTTTTGCTGCAACGAGACGCTCCCAACTTTTAGTATTTTACCTAGCTTGTGGGATTCATTTTTTGATATCAAGTGACTGAAATAGATACATGTCAAACGCGTCAAGAGAATCAGACAGATGTTGTTAAAATAGAATCTGTTTTTTCAAAATAAAACAGCTTTCATATTGTGACTGTCAATAAAACAAGAACCGGTACCGGACCGTGTGCGGACCGGTAATAAATGACCCACGCACCGGTACTGGTTGGGGACCACTGCTTTACACTCCTTCAACTGATCCTTGATATTGCACAAAAAAGTGGTCAGTCAATTTGAGTTCTTTAATTGGGATTTTAGAATCATAAGTGGCTATTTTGTTACATTATTTTGTTAGAATCGTAGTTTAGAGGTGACATCTTATCCATTTATTTTCCTCACCTTAGTTATATAGTTATGATTAGGGTTAGGGTAGTCGTGTGAGGCCTGCTGATATTTGGCATTTGTGGTAAATCATGGGTGAATAATCTCACAGAAAATGTCTCAAAAACTTGGATAAATACGCCAAGTCTTAAAGATGAATGTTTCACACATAACTGACATGGTTCTTTTTAATCATGTAAACATTTACGAGGGATATCCTGGCTGTGTTCCCAACCACATTCTATTACCAGTGTGTAACTAGTATGGTTAAGGCCCCTCCTAATTCACAGCCGTGAAAATTTAAAATGTAATATTTGTGTTTAGCGACTTAGCATTGTTCATTCACGTAGCATGCCTAACATTTACTGGTTACTTTGCACTATGAGGTGTCCTATCAATCCTACGGCAATTCAGTTAGCAGTTGGTTAGTCAAAATGTCCAAGATGTTGAAGTCTAAGGCAGATAAAAACATGACTCAAGGTAACTGAGTTTGGAAAACTACCAACCAATTCTGTGCCTCGCACCGGTGCTGAATATTCAATTTAGGCTGTGCTGTGTATTGTAGCTTCCATTCAATTTATGAGTGTAATTTAACGACGGCACTGTTGCCTCACAGCATGAAGGTTCTGGGTTTGATTCCCAGGTGGTCCGGGTCCTTTCTGAGTGGAGTTGTGCATGTTCTCCCCGTGTCTGCGTGGGTTTCCTCCAGGAGCTCCGGTTTCCTCCCACAGTACAAAAACATGTCCATGACTGTGTTTGACATTAAACTTAAACTGATGAATCATGGGTAATGAGTAACTACCTGTCCTGTCCAAAGTAAGTAACCAAAGTGTGTAAAACATGACGTTAAAACCCTGATAAATAAATAAACACTGTAGCGGTGAGTGTACTGTGTACTGGATCAGTGAACTAAACAGCACTTGTGAGCATCACTGTGGAAGTGAGGTAAAGAAGTGAAGTGTGATTACTCACCCCAGAGTTTGTGCTAATGAGAAGCTCAGGTGCGAGGTACACACGCAGAGCCACCGACACCATCAGGGTTTGATTAATTGAGCTTGGGCGGGTGTTAATGAGAAACGGTAGTGGACACTCCCCTGACACAGCGTCCAAAGTGCTGCTTCAGCACAACTCCACACACACACACACACTTATCCGTTGAAGTCCTGCAGTGTCTTGAAGCCATGCTTCTCAGCGAGCACTAATTGTGCCACCTCTCCGAGCTGGGAATTAAATAACGGTGGATGAATTAAGACTGGGATTAAATGAGCCGTTCAGGCCTTGCGAGAACAAGCGCAGTGATGTGAGAGTCGACACTATCTGACCCTGTTCAACATAAACAAACCTGTCTGTCATGCTTCTTTACGGCAGGGGGCGGCACGGTGGCTCGGTGGGAAGCACTGTCGCCTCACAGCAAGAAGGTCCTGGGTTTGATTCCCAGGTGAAGCGGTCTGGGTCCTTTCTGTGTGGGTTTCCTCCGGGAGCTCCGGTTTCCTCCCACAGTCAAAAGACGTGCAAGTGAGGTGAATTTGAGATACAAAATTGTCCATGACCGTGTTTGATATTAAACCTGAACTTATGAATCTTGTGTAAGCAGTAATTACCTGTCCTATTCTGTCATGAATGTAACCAAAATGTGTAAAACATGACGTTAAAATCCTAATAAATAACTTAATAACTTTACAGCAGGTTTCATGAATCTCATCGGTTAATCAGTCAGGTCTAACAAAGCTGATCAATTAAGGTGCAAATGAAAGTGCCTAGAAATGTGTGGTAGAATTGCTACTTTAATGTGAATATGAATCTAGATTTTATTGAAACCGATTCTGTGGACGTAACTTCTGCTATTTTTCTCTTTAGCGTAGCTGAGAACGAGATTTTATATTGTGTAACAAGATTGTGCAAATGTGAACATTTTTAATTCATGGGTTACATAACATATCACTGGGTGTAAAAGGCTTTAATATTGGCTCCAATTTTTCTGTATTAGGTGTGGTCAATTACCCCCGGTAACTGTGCAGGCGCCACTGATCAGCCAGCAGGGGTCATAATTGCAGCTGTCATGAGGAATCCCCTCCGGCGTTCCCACCCTCGGACAAGCCAATCATTATCCGTGTAGGTGCCCGGCCTGCCAGTAGCAGTGCTGAGATTCAGACTTACTGAGATACTTCATCCTGATTCTGTGTGTTCGTGTGTGTGTGTGTGTGTGTGTGTGTGTGTGTGTGTGTGTGTGTGTGTGTGTGTGTGCGTGTGTGTGTGTGTGCGCACCACCTGCTCATTACGGTACTTCCACCACAAATCCCAACAGAAAAAGAGTGGGCGAACTAAAAATAACTTCAGCCGGCCGCCTGCATCTGGTGGTGAAGCTACCAAAGTAGAATTGGCTGGTTGTTTTCTCAGTCACAGAGGTATAAATCTCCTTCACTCTCAAACACAAACAAACGACTGCTTCTCTTAACCTGTATATAATAATGAGTCTCAGACCAGCCCGTTCACCTAGAGAACCCAGGTGATTTTGTTTCTCACTGATAATGACTAGAAGTGTAACACTGCATCATGACGCCAAGCATTGCAGTGAATAATGTACACTAGGTTTTTCTTTCCAATGTTGATGTTGATACATGATCCTCAAATATCGATACAGGTACTACATTACATTACATTTACATTTTCAGCATTTAGTAAGACACTTTTATCCAAAGTGACTTACAATACTGTGAGAGTATATTGTCTAAGCAATCGAGGGTTAAGGACCTTGCTTAAGGGCCCAACAGTGGTAACCTGGCTTGAACCAGCGTCCTTTTGATTACTAGTCCAGTACCTTAACCACTAGGCCACAACTGCCGTTACTACTGTGTTAGGTACTACTAACTCAGTCTAACATAACCTCCCCATCCGCACTCATACGCTCCCCTAACCCACTGATGTAGCTTTATTTTGTTATTTTTAATTTGTCCGTTGCGTCACAGGGTCTTTATTTTAGTCCTAGCAGACATCACTGTTCCTGCACATCTTTGCTTGCAGATCAAAGACAAACGGCTGTCCTCCTTTTTTGTCCTCTAGACGTGTCGGTACCCCCAAAAATAGCTGGACTGGTGTATGACTCATGGTGCTACAGCTGAGTGTTGCCTTTATCACACACTGTCCACCTAGAAACCTGATTATGCAAACTGACTGATCACCTGAAACACTGTCTGGTACGACTGTTTCAACCTACACACACCTCTGTCAGACATTTCAGTCCTAATATACCACACACACACACACACACACACACACACACACACAGCAGGAATGCAAATTGTATCCGATTATTTTAACAGATAACCAAATGCTGTTAGGCAAAGATCAACTGTTAACCTACAAGCTTATAACAACATAACACATTTTCACATTGATGTGTCTTTTTGCTTTATTAAATAAAAACAGCCTAATGTTGCAGTAATAAAGAACAGTATCTGTGTTTGCCGTTTTAGCTGGCAGAGGGAGCACGGAGGTGCAGATGTGTCAGTTTCTCATAACTGGTTGGAGTTTTTCTATATATTATGGTTTTTCTTTCTTAGACTTGACAGCTCCTTTGTTGGCAAACCTGCTGTTTCTCTGAAGCTGTTTTTTTTTTGTTAGTGGCTTTTTAGTCATAGTATAGTTCTACCTTGGTTAGAGTATTTGCACTTGGGTTCTATTTAATTCCTGAAGGTGCAGGGCTAGACATTTACATTTTCAGCATTTAGCAGACGCTTTTATCTAAAGCGACTTACACAATGAGCTGAACACGATGAGCAATTGAGGGTTAAGGGCCTTGCTCAGGGACCCAACAGTGGCAACTTGGTCGTAGCGGGGCTTGAACCGGCAACCTTCTGTTTACTAGTCCAGTACCTTAACCACTGAGCTATCACTGCCCTCCTAGACCTTGTGCTTCACTCCATTATGATCATAAACATAAATAACAAAAGCAGAACTAGTTCACTAGTTCATTCAGAATAAAGTGTTTTATTCAATGCAAGGTAGTATTTATCAGTCCAGTGGCATTTTGCCACTGAGGTGGAAGGGACAGCCCTGTACCTGAGACCAGGGAGGATGAACCAATATGCAGGATGCTTAACCTTACATACATAAAAATAAAACTACAACAGAAATTAACTTAGAAACAAAAAACACCAAAAGTAAAGAGGTGATAGAACGGAAAGACAGTGCACTAGTGGGGTAGGGGACATCGCAGTCTACACGCTCGCCCAAAATAGAAATGAGACTTTGCCCCACTGGGACAGTCTATGCTGTCCTCAGTGTACGTCTGAACACTGGTAGCCATTCAGCATTTGAACATTGAACTTATGCTTTTGTTTGTTTGTTTTGCATTGGAAATAGGGGTGTAACGGGGGGGTGTACAGTGCCTCTCGTAAATGGCTCCTGTGCTAATTAACACAAAAACACAGAGATGTGTTTTAAAGCTGCAGGAAATGTGTCCAATTAGAAATAAAGCACATATATTACAGGCTAGGCTCTCACACAAACACACACATTTGTGAGCATGCACACATTTCTGGCTATTAATCCCAAAGGTCAGTCTGAAACGGTGGGAGGCAGAGCAAGGTGAAGACGCTTTCTCATGCTGTCATTGTGCCATACAGAGAGAGAGAGAGAGAGCAAGGGAGGGGAGGCAGGATGGAGGGAAGGAGGGAGCTAGCGAGAGGCGAGAGAGTACGAGGCGAGAGAGAATCGGCTCGCAGCACTAGCTGGCTGGCAGGAAGCGTTCGACCGCCGCTGACGAATGAGCTGTCTAGCCGCGAGGCTGGGAAAAGCGACAGCTTGTGACAAGCTGTGAGAGGAGAATGAACATAATGCGTACCTTGCCTCGCTTGCTTTCAGATACCGGTCAGAAGAAGACGCCTGACAAAAAGGATGGACGCCGTATGTCCTTCCAGCGACCCAAGGGGACCATCGAGTATTCCGTAAGTCCACGCTTCATTCCTTTTTTTTTGAGAATGTGTGTATGTTTGTCTGGTTCTGCCTCCAAGTTGTGCCTTCAGGTCGTGTTGCTATCTGTGGAAGCACTTTCTATATGAATCCTGTCGCCTGGAGGTGTGTTTACGTCTGTCTGATGTTGTGATCGGATGAAGACTTGTTTACACGGGATGTGATGGTGTCAGCACACGTGTGCATGCTGCATTTTTGTGGACTGGTCCCACTAGTTCTTGTTGGG
Source organism: Trichomycterus rosablanca (assembly GCF_030014385.1). Taxonomy (NCBI): domain Eukaryota; kingdom Metazoa; phylum Chordata; class Actinopteri; order Siluriformes; family Trichomycteridae; genus Trichomycterus; species Trichomycterus rosablanca. Next base: position 5,151,294 of record NC_086010.1, on the reverse strand, counting down.
AAAGTCAGAAGAGGGAATGGTCCCATGTCGGGACTAAGTGGAGAAAGAATGGCCGGACTCAGACAGCTCGAAATATGAAAACAAAGAGTTGTGTGATGTGTGTGTGTGTGTGTGTGTGTGTTGTTTCTGCCTCTTTATCTCGAATGCATTGCACTCATTGCCATGCATGCCAGCAGTGTTCACAAATGACCTTCCATCCACGTTAGCATTTTTGTTGATGTGCCTGGCGTCTGGGTGACGTGAGAGAAAGTGAGAGAGAGAGACATACGTAAACAACGAGAGAGAGAGAGAGAGAGAGAGCACCAGACGGGGAGGGGGACCAGTAGCGAGAGGCAGAGATGGAAAAAGGGGAGAGAGAAAAGCAGAAGGGCTCACTCTGCCTCAACGTGATCTTCAAATGACCCTCAGATTTCCAGCTGCAGGTTTATCAGGCAGAAACTGAGCCTTGTTAGGCTCGGACAACTAGCCAGCACTGCCCACCAGTCCTGTCACCGAGCCCAGCAGATTGGCACCTGGCCCTGTTGATAACAGTCCATACCAGTGGGCCATCTGTGCCACGCTCCCAGCTCATCATGGGTCGTAAGTGCAGCCTGCTATAGTGGTCCTCCAACGCCCTTCCATTGAGTCCCGGGCATCTCTCCAGCCCTCACGCCAACCTTTACGTTCTTTCCCTCCCCCCACCTTCTCCTCCGCTGCATCCGTCTCTGTCGGAGAAGAATGATTGACAGGGCGCATTGTTTTCCTCAGTCAAGCGTGCAGGGGTGGAACGAAAGATTTGTCACTGGGTGAGAGGGATAGATGATGCATGGCGGGTCAGATCTTCACCAACGCTAAGATAGGAGCAAACATACACATTATTTTACCTTCACATCTGCTTGCCATGTTTTCTTTCAACAACTGCCCTTCACATCAAGTCACGTGATGCACAAAAGACGTGTTCACAGCGGCACAGTGGCAGTGTAGTGTCAAAGCTGGGTCTGCTTCCCAGGCTCATCCTCTTGGTATCAACCCTTTCATAGTCTGCTCAACCATTTGGTTAAGCTTATTTTGAGTCTAAATCAGTCGTCTCCAACCACCTGGTCCATGGGTCATTTATTACCCATTATTTATTGACAGTCACACTCTGGAATGGATTCTATTTTAATAACTATTTCAGTCACGTGAGACCAAAAAATTAAGCCCACAAACTAGCTAAAGTGAGCAAAAACATATGTCTCAGGGTTTTCATTGATTTTACATCATTGGTGAGTAGTCATTATGCACTTTGTGTTTGTAATTATGCTCGTCGGTAATTTTATTTCAAATCCACCTTCTATGAAACTGGTCCTTGGGGACCGCTGGTCTAAATACTTAAAAATAAGCTGTATTTAAATAATCTTCTTTGGGCCGTATTTACTCCTTGGTTGACGTGTTAAAGTAAAAAAAATTGGTATATGGTTTTAAGAAAACAGACTTTCTAACCTACATGTCAGCTTGAAACTAGCAGCTGATAAATCATTCATGAAAGATTGCAACATTTTTGTGATAATCTCAACTGTTTGGTAGAGGCTGATTAAATATACTGTGTGCACTAGTAAAAAATATTGTTTGTTGTTGGTATAGTCCCAAGAAACTAAGAAATGCAAAGAGACCATTAAAGGGTTACGCAGGTTATGCACCATGAAGAGGCTGAGTGGGAATGCAAACAAGATTACGAATCCCTGGTAAATACAGAGCTCTACAGTTTCCAGGTAATCATCAGTGTGTTTCATGTGTAAACAACAGTGTTACATTATTGGTAAAATGCAGTGACATTGTTGATGTTGGTGTTTGGATTAACAACATAAGGAAAGATTAAAGTCAATTTATAGGAAAAGCAAAAAAATGGCAGCAAATTGAAGTGATTAATTGGGAGAATGAATTTAATTCATTGATAAAACTTGGGTCATAGCTTTCCTACTTTTTGCCTTTGGTTAGAACTTGTGGGCCAGTGATAGCTCAGTGGTTAAGGTGCTGGACTAGTAAACAGAAGGTTGCCGGTTCAAGCCCCACCACCACCAAGTTGCCACTGTTGGGTCCCTGAGCAAGGCCCTTAACCCTCAATTGCTCATTGTGTAAGTCGCTTTGGATAAAAGCGTCTGCTAAATGCTGAAAATGTAAATGTGATGGATATAACTGGTGATTTCTGGGTGTTTGTATCAACAGATCTAGAGTCTAAAAACCTAGTGACCTCTCTACATAGACGCATTTTACAGCATGTCTGATTTCTTAGATGTCTTTAAATGCTGCTTACTAAGGTGCCTTAATTCTGAGTGATAATCTGACTGAATAACGAGGGACCTTTTGATGCTTCCTCAGCTCTGAAGGCAATCCCAGCATTCAGTGCGGCATTACTTTTCTCAAAATAAATGACAAACATGGTGGACGAATGCGGACCAATCAAATGTAAATTATTTTCAAATGTAAATACATTCTAATTGATGTTTAATTTGTATAAAGGTGCACAAGTATCATTTATTTGTAAATTCAAACTGGTCAAGGACAGTTTAACGGTAACTGGAGGGAGATGTTAGCTGGCATTCTAGTCTTAGTGTGTCTGAATAATACTTCAACTTATAAGTTAATGTCTTAATAGAATCCTCTCTACTGAGGCAGCTGCCCAGGTAGGCAGCAAGGCAGCTCACTAGGTTTTTGGACAGACCCCTTGTTTGATTGCACCCCATGAAAAAGTACATGGAACAGGAATAGGAGAAAGATCAGGGTTTCTTTTTTTGCATGACAGCCTATAAGCACCTGGTGATGTAAAGCTGTCTTGGACTTTCTGATTCATGGTAGGTACATTTCCGTCCCCAGGACATTATATGTGTAAATGTATAAGAAAACTAACATGTTAATAAATGTTAATAAAAACTCCCTATAACAAAAAATAGTTTTTTTATTTCGCCACTCTATATTCTGTAACTCTATATTTGAAACTCAGCTCTGCCATCCGGCTGGGCTGGGCACCTACATGAACAACGACTGGCTTGTTGTTCATTCAGGGCGGTAAGCCGGATAGGGACCCTCCTCATAACTGATACAATTACGACCTCTGCTGGCTGGTTGATGCCGCCTGCACGGAGACGAGGAATAATGTGTTGATCAGGGTGTGGCTCTCTGTACACAAATCTGATCCACATATGAACTCGCCTCATGCAAGTGAAAAGAAGCGGTCGGGTACTGCACACGTGTCGGAGGGGGTGTGTGTCAGTTGCAATCAGAAGTGGAGATCAGCATCAGTAGGGAGAAAACGTAATGCAATTAGGTAATTGGATATGACTAGATTAGGAGGGAAAGGTTTGTAAAACATGACGTTAAAATCCTAATAAATAAATAAATAACAAATGGCACCCATTCGGTAAAATGGCCCCAACACAAGGACTATCAGGCAGACCATCACTAGTGTCATAATTAGCAGGACTTATTTTATTTCTATGTTATATATTAGTCACACAAGTCCAGCCATCTGGGGAAAGACTTGGCGATGAACAGTGCTAAAATCAAGCGCTGGCCCATCACGTAAGAGCTCAATACACAAATCACTTCAAACTAGCCAAGTCTTGGAAGTAAACGTTTTATTTTACTCAGTTCTCTTGGAGCTGTTTTGATGCGCTGGTCTATTTTTGCTTCTCTTCTCATGGGTAACAGCACAGTGTTAATTTCACTGTTATTTATTTGAACTGCTTTGTTCTTAGTTGAGACACGAATTCACTCTGATATTAAAGGACATTTTATCTGCTGACATTTAAGAGGGTAAACATCATTTGGACGTTGTGTGTCCCAAACCACATTCCACATTCTGTGTTCTACATAGAAGGCAACCATACCATTCACTATTAATTAAGCATATTACACTGTCACATTATTATGACCACCAGCTAATATTCAGAGTAACCGGCGTGTGCAGCACGGCAGCAGCTAGACGTACTGGGAGTGACTCAATAAGGTCCTGGTAGGTCGTCACAGGTATCTGGAGCCATGCTGACTGCAGTGCATCCCACAGCTGGAGGGGGCGTGGGAGAGGATCTATAAAGTGAACACGACGATCAAGGTGGTCCCACAGATGTTCAATTGGGTTCAAGTCTGGGGAATTAGGGGGCCAGGGTAGTACTTGGAAGTCCCGGTCATGCTCTTCCAACCGTGTGACATGTCGCATTGTCTTGCTGGAAGATCCCATCCGCCCCAGAGAAGACAGTCAGCATGTATGGGTGTATGTGATCTGAAAGGATGGATGCATACCCAGATTAGTTAAGAGTGCCTTCCACATGGATGCATGGGCCCAGGGAATGCCACGAAAACATTCCACAGACCATAACGCTGCCACGGCTGTCAAAAGTAGGAAGTGGTCATAATAATGTGACTCGACAGTGTATTTAGAACAGTCAGTTTGGATTTGGGACACAAGTTGCTTAAACCGTCTCCTGTAGCGCCACCTTGTGTTTATATGGCTTGTACAGTTTAAGCCTTATCTCACACTCGCTTCTCCAGAGATTAGCCTTTCCCAGCTAGACTAGTTACCACAGACCAGTGCTGCTAATAAATGTTGGTGATGGTGATGAAACCATGCTCCATGTGGAACTGCATTGCTATTATATAAGAATACATACAGGTATGTTATATGTTACTTTTAAAAATGATTGCTTGTCACCGGCACATCAGCTACACCGGCTTTACTGGCAGCTAGCAACGCTAATTGTTGGCCAGAATGCTAGGTGCTAGGTGCTTCAGCAAGTACTTCTCTCAATTAAATTTCAAACAGGGTTGTACCTGGACCAGGTCGGAAAGTTTTGCAGAAAAAAAAATTATATAATCATACATTTTCAACTAAGGCAAGGAGGCTGTTTAAATGACCAAATCACAGTGATTACATTAATAACTGTATACAGAGGACCCTTGATTTAACAGACTAAAAGGGGGGAGCCTTTTACGATTGCCTGAAACATTGAGGGGTTTTTTTCAGGGGGTGTGAAAATATATGAAAACACAGCACTAAGGTCCACAAAAGTGCTAAACATGCACATATGATAAACAGTTGAATGAACAACGTAAATAAATATGTAAATAATCATTAAAATTGGTGTAATAAACTACTGGGGAGAAATTTCATTTACCTTGTGTGGTGAAGGAGATGTTTTTATAGTGGAGACTCAGAGGATCTTTTATTCTGAGTCTGAAGCTCTGCTGGTGGCCACTGGAGCAGCGCTGGTGCAGAACTAAGCACTAGAACATTAAAAATTAAGCACAAAACGGCTGTTGGGATTTTTAGTGATTAAAAAAAAAAAATTGTGTCCAAAATGATTTGATCAATTTGATTTTTACGTTTTTTGTGTTTTTTTTTTTTTTTTAAATAGGGTTGGGTCAAAAATATACATACAGCAACTTAAGGGGGCCTGTGGTAGCCTAGTGGGTAGAGCTTTGGGCTATCAACCGGAAGATTGGCGGTTCAAATCCAGGCTCTGCTATGTAGCCACTGCTGGGTCCTTGAGCAAGGCCCTTAACCCTGTCTGCTCCAGGGGCGCCGTAAGTTGGCTGACCCTGCGCTCTGACCCCAGCTTCCAACACCAGCTGGGATATGCGAAGAAAGAATTTCATTGTACTGTACACCTGTATATGTATATATGACAAATAAAGGATATCTTTCTATCTTTCTATCTTTCTTAAATGAATTATTTATTTATTTATTATGGTGCAGAACATTTCAGAATGCCAGTTAACTTTGTTTATGGCCTTATATTTGATTATAGCTGAAATAAGAACACATTTTGACTAGTTTGCCTGCACTCATTCTAAAGAACATGAAGCAGTGGTTTTCTTTGCATAAGGAGGGTGGCACGGTCGGTAGCACTGTAGCCTCACAGCAAGAAGGTCCTGGGTTTGATCCCCAGATGGAGTGGTTTGGGTCCTTTCTGTGTTGAGTTTGCATGTTCTCCCCGTGTCTGTGTGGGTTTCCTCCAGGTTTTGCCAGCATAATACATTCATGTGGTATTTTCCACATTGGCCACCTCATGATTACAGGCTAAACTTCTCTGTGCCCAAAGCTACCCCGGCAGTTGCATGAATTTGGTCTTGGCTTTCTGTTAAACTCTGTCAGAGTAACATGAGCTAATCTGAAGCGCCAGGCTTTGTAATGTGCAGCAGCCCAGCAACAGATATGAGACGACACGGCACATAGCTGTAGTTCACAAACTAACTGTGCTGGACTATCAGCTCTCAGCAGCCTGCCGCATGAAGACGGTGCCTCTGCATGACATGGCACTGAGAGACTGTTATTCCAGCGGAAGTGTTGAGTAAAGTGTTAGAAATATACTTCTCTTTTCCTCTGAAGCTTTCATGAAGACGAGTAGATCTAATCTAACCTTCAGTTGCTCAGACTGTTCTGTCAGCTCATGGTGGACAAACTTCATACAAAAGCATTGAATATTGTTTTTTTTTATTGTTATTGTGTATGTTTTTTTTTTTTTTTCTGTACAACAGCCATAATTAAAGAATACTATTTAGCTGCACAATTACTCGCACTTACTCGTCAAGTTATGTGAAACACCAAGTGCCCAGAATGACGTATGTACTGCTGCATGCCTGATTCTTTAAACTCTTGTTTGGCATCCATAGTAATAATTATTTGACAGTAACTTTTAAAATTACTTTACCCTTATGAATAGGGCCCTCAGCTCTGCCTTTCCGACTAGGCTGGGCGGCTGCATGAACAACGATTGGCTGTTGTTCAGGGTAAGAGGGTAAGAAAGTCGGATCATAGGTCCTCATAACTGGTGCGACTGCGGCCCCTGCTGGCTGGCTCATGGCGCCTGCACAGGGCTGAGGAATAATGCTGATGGGGGTGTGGCCCTCCGTGCAAAGTGCCTGTCAAGTATATGAACTCGACAACTCGAAAATAAAAAAAATAACACTCATGAATTATAAAATAAATGGAAGCTACAATACACAGCACATCTACCTTAATGGTTGAATGTAAACCTAGAACATGCAGCGACGGTGTGAGGCTTCATGTTTCATCCTCTGCGTCCACTGAATTGGTTGGTAGTGAATTCAAACTCAGTTAACCAAGTCGTGTTTTTAGCTGCTTTACACTTCGACATCTGGGACTAAACGATTGCTAACTGAATTGCCGTAGGATTGCTAGGACGTCTCATAGTTCAAATTAACCAGTAAACGTGAAGCACTTGAATGCTATGGGAATGAAAAATGTTACATTGCTGAACACAAACCTTGAAGTTTGAATTTCACAGCAAATTGCATATTACACGTAAAACGGCTCATTTCACCGTCGTAAATTAGGTAGGGCCTCTCATCCCTTTACATATCGATTTCATCCGTCATGCCTTAATTTACCCTTATTCATGTAAAACGTACCTAATGTACAGCGGGGAAAATAAGTATTGAACGCATCAACATTTTTCTCAGTAAATATATTTCTGATGGGACTATTGACATGAAATTTTCACCAGATGTTGGTAACAACCCAAGTAATCCACACATACAAAGAAGTCAAAACAAGTCCAAAAATTAAGTTATGTGTAATAAAGTGAAATGACACAGGGAAAAAGTATTGAACACATGAAGAAAAGGAGGTGCAAAAAGGCATGGAAAGCCAAAACACCAGCTGAAATCTGTCAGTATTTAGAAAGCTATCCTGCCCCTATCAGTGCAAATTAATATCAGCTGGTTTGGTCCTAATTGATGGCCTACAAAAAGGTTTTTCATTACCAAGGTGTCACACAAGAAGCATCTCATGATGGGTAAAAGCAAAGAGCTCCTTCAAGACCTTTGCAACCTTATTGTTGCAAAACATACTGATGGTATTGGTTACAGACGTATTTCTAAACTTCTGAATGTTCCAGTGAGCACCATTGGGGCCATTATCCGGAAGTGGATTACTTGGGTTGTTACCAACATCTGGTGAAAATTTAATGTCAATAGTCCCATCAGAAATACATTTACTGAGAAAAATGTTGATGCGTTCAATACTTATTTTCCCCGCTGTATGTAGATCTAGTGATGTATAAAGCAGGCTGTGTTTCATCTTAAGCAGAATAGAGATAGAAGGATGTGATGTGCTTTTGGTAGGTCCTGAATTGGCTTTAAATGAAACAGTGGAATAAAACAGTATCAGCAGATTTAATAGAGAAAAAGCCCAGGAGGTTTCATGGTTTGCAGCGTTTTGCTGATTTTAAGGATGTACAGTAGATGTATAAAGGCGTTTATGTTGATCTAACAATGATCCCACAGCTTCATGTGTAAATACCCATGCAGCCTTAAACAGCACGTAAGTCATTTCCAAAAATACTCAGACTTATCACTTCATCAAAGCATTAAAACGTCCTGCTCTGCACGTTCACGTTCATACATACAAACTCTATGCTGACATTTCCCAAATTTTCCTTCCAATCTAGTCGTATCCAATTACCCGATTGCATCACGCTTCCTCTATACTGATGCTCATCTCCACTTCTGATTGAGGAGAGCGAGACTAACACAGAGACTAGCCGACTGCATTGTTTCACCTGCACGAGGCGAGTTTATATGCGGATCAGCTTTCTCTACGGAGAGCCACACCCTGATCGCTCTGTGCAGGCGCCATCAATCAGCCAGCAGAGGTTGTAGTTGCATCAGTTATGAGGTCCCTATCCGGCTGCCCTCCCTGTATAAACAACAAGCCAGTCGTTGTTCATGTAGCCGGCCCAGAGCTGAGTTGCGAACCGACGGGTTTCGAACTAACGAGTTTGAAATGTCAGCTCTGGTGTGCTAGCGTTTTTTCCCGCTGCGCCACCTGGGAGGCCTACATGTTATACTTTAAGCATTCTTCAGTACACGCCTCATCCTGTTGTATTGCGCATATGAATGAGTGAGTGTGTGATGCCCGGTGATGGACTCACGCTCTGCCTGTGTTGTATTTCTGTGAATCTGACCTGACAGTTTGCCAGGATGAGACATGCTGTGAGTTGCCCTTATAGATTTTTAGCGTTGAATCAGACAGGTTAGGATGTGAGCTGCCAACCGCCATTAGATTCTCATCCATCTCACTTAACATCCATATGAATGACCGATGCCCTGCCCAAACAGCATCTGATTGGATGCATCACATTTCACCAAAGTGGATTTTTTTCTACTTCAACATAGGTTTGTGCAATTCCTTCCATTAAAATATACACTAATTATAAACGGTCGCTGAAAATGTCCCGACAGTCTTTCTGATGCCTCAAAAAGTTACATCACTGTGACCACTGAGCTAAATTTAGGCCGGCGGATGATCAGCAGCGCCGCTCGGCAGCACATTCCACGAGGCTATATAGTAATGACACTGTCACTATAGCAACCGCCATGCCGAAGCAGCCGGCTCTCTTCTTGATTAGACATCCGCTGGAAGATTATTTCCAGTATGATTCCACTCCTCACACCGCGTGCTGATTACAGATTGTTTCTTCGTCTTTCCTTCGCAGTCTTTTCTGGCTTGATTAGACCATTTCTGCTCACACTCTGCAGAACAGGTTCGGGTTTGTGCTTGTCTGGATGTGTGTGTGCATGACAGACGGATGCGTTTCCTCTTTTCACTTTGCCGTTACTGTGGAAAGCCACATCTTTAAAATCTGCAAGAAGGCTACGTTCATGTGGACATATTTTGCATTTGCTGGTGTGTCTGTGGGCTTTAAAATCACATAAAAATTGTTCTTTATCAACGTACAATGTACTAAATTTAAGCTGCACATCAAGGTCCAGCAAAGTCTGGTGATTTCACCTCTGTACCAGACCTACTAAACATGGGAATGCATTTATTAGTTAAATCAGGTATTTTAAAGCAAGTCAAGTAAAATTTATTTGTATAGCGACATTGTCTCAAAGCAACTTTACAGAATCCAGGACCGACAGACCAAAAACTCCTGTTGAGCAAGCCGAGGGCGACGGTGGCAAGGAAAAAAACCTTAAATTACAGAAGGAAACCTTAAGAGGAACCAGACTCAGCAGGGACCGCTGTCTTCCTTGGGTGGCCTGGAGAATCATTTTAATTAATTAGACTTACACAATCATACGTGCACAAAATTAATTAAAACTAAATGTTATACTATAAATACTAATAAAGTAAACACTCCAAAATCTTGTGTTAAGTCACCCGGGGAGCGAAGGCTGGGGTTAAGACTTCATATTAATGCTCAGAATATGTTTTAGAGAAAGCTCATTGTCCATTGTCCATATACTTTTGGCTGTATAATATATATGTATTTAGAACTTGTGCAATATTACTGTTTAGTTTTCTAGTGCTTCTACAAGGGTTTAGATATGAGGAGCATGTTGTGGCTGGTTGTTGTGGCTGGTTGTTGCGGCTGCTCCCTCTTTAATCTTATGACCTAATTCTGTGCACTGGCACCGACATACTGGTAATTAGGAACTCTTTTCAGAAAGATGTTAATACATAGCAAAATCACAGTACATAATAAATATGATCATGTGACTAAATACATAAAAAAACATACTAAAGATAAAAATCAAGGACAAACCTGCATACGTAAACAAAGAAACATAATGAGTACAAATAATAATGAGTACAAATAATAATGAGTACAAATAATAATGAATACAAATGCTTCTAGATGTGTAACAGCACAGATCGGGTGTAGCCCAGCATTCATCTGCATTCCAGTTTACAGGAAGCTTAACCAGGGTAGAATTAAACTGTGGCTAAAAAACCACCAACAAAAAAGGAAAAACACAAACAAAGCAACAAATAAAAGACACAAAAAAACATTTGCAGCCCAAAACGGAGAAAGTGGACAGGAAAGAGATCGAGCAGAAATTAAAACTTGTCACAATAGGGCAAGTTAATCAGAGCGTCTGCAACAACTCAGGTCTGGAAAAAAAGAGGAAAGAACAGAAACCCTAAACAAGCCGGAATGACAATGTCAGCATGGGTGTCACCAGACTGCACAAGGTCATAAAAAAAAGGGGAAAATATAGAAAGAAAATGTCAGAACCAGACTGGAGTGTGTGGGTGTTGAACCTGTACCAAGGTTGGTTTAGTTTGTTGGTTTGTTCATGTGTTCTGTGTGTGTTTGTGGTTCAGGTGGAATCGCGGGACACGCTGAACAGCATTGCGCTGAAGTTTGACACCACCCCTAATGAACTGGTTCAGCTCAACAAGCTCTTCTCCAGAGCCGTCGTTCCTGGACAGGTTTGTTGCTTTTTTCATGACCTTTGTTGAGTGTTTGCACCCATTATCACAGTCAGAACCTGATTTACTGAGATCCTAAATAAAAAGTACAAATTTGTGTTAGATTGTTTTAGATTATTCAACAGACTGGCTTATAAAACAAACCTGATTAAACACTGAACACCAACCACAGTTTCTAAATGATCGTTTAATTTAGTAAAAACAAAACCTCCAACACCAACAAGAACCTGTGTGAAAACATAACTGCCCCCTTAGTTACCTAATCAACCAGATAATCAACTACAGCTTAATTACTGCAGCCATGTAAACATTACACAGCCTTTAAATCAAACAGTGGTGGCCTAGTGGGCAGAGGTTTGGGCTATCAATCAGAAAATTGTCAGTTCGAATCTTCGAATTGAACTGTTGGACCCATGAGCAAGGTCTCTAACCCTGTCTGCTCCAGGACCTAAGTGGTGAATCTTCCAACAACAGCACAGTAACGTCTTCTTCAGCAAGTAACAATAAGAACTTATAGTAACATCTGCAGAACTGCAATTCTTACCAGACTGAGCTAGTGGGAACCTTGTCTATTATTTGTTCATTTATTTATTATTTCATGCACTCAGAACACATGCACATTGGTGACTGTGCTATCAATATTATTATTGATGTTTTTAAATTACTATGATATACTGTTTGTCCTTCAGGGTCAGTAGTGTTTACATTTTATCCCAGGGCGACAAGCTCTTTATTTTATTTTATCTATAGTGTAGATAAAACACACACACACACACACACACACACACACACACACACATCTGATCCAGTATTAAGGCTGAACTGCAAGACAAACTACAATCATGTAAATTATTTGTTACTCTGGTAAACCAATAAATTCTATTTAAAGTGGCCTTTATAAGATGCTACACAATTAAAATGAAACAATTCTTTAAAAACTGTTTTGTGTTTTCTGGTGTTTGTCTAATAGCACGTTGTATGATGATTTAAAAGTGTTTTGTCAAGTCGAGAGGCTTTATTGTTATTTCAACTTTATACAAGTACACACTGAAACGAAACAATAAAAACAATGTGATAAGTACAATCAAGACCTACAATTAAGTTTGACAAAGATTCCAAATTGGATTAATTCAGGGTGGGGCAAATACTTTTTACCTGCAATTGTGTTTATGAGAGATAAATGTGAAATCATCCATAAGCATGCTGTGTAACGTTGTGTGGCTCTGTATGTTGTGTTTACAGGTTCTTTACGTTCCTGATCCAGAATATGTGTCGAGTGCTGGCAGCTCCCCCTCCCTCAGCCCCATCAGCCCCCTGTCCCCCACCTCCTCCGAGGCCGAACTAGAAAAGGTGACGGTCTTGTCACACACACATACACACACCTATGCACACACACACTCATGCACGCACACACACACAGACACACACACAAGAATTAGTATTAGTGCATTCAGACATTTTGGCAGCATTAGGGTTCAGTTGTGACCCATTTCTTTTAGTCAGTTGCTAAAACAGTGTTTAAGTCCCCTGTACATTTGTAACCATTTTTAAACAGATTCATGTTTCATGTTTGCACTTTTACTAATACACAAAGTTTTGCACTTTTGTCCAAAATACACAGAACTAGCAGTAAGAAGGCATTAGTAAATGTACTGGGATGCTTCTATAGGGTGTACCGTTAAGCCGACTCTTGACTCCTGGATCTATCTGGATAGTGTTTCTCCAGATAGATTGTTTATTCATTATTCCTCCAACTGTATCCATCCATCCTGTTGCTGTCTGTTCTGTTCCTGTTTTATTCTTCCAAGCATAATTATCTTTTTCAATAATGTGGTTCATAATATTATGCTTGTTAAACTGATAAAAACTAATAAACTGATCATAATATGTCCAAAATAAGAGTAAAAGTGTCAGTAACACCCAAACTCAATAATCATGATACGATTTTTTTCCTGATTTTTTAAACAAAATTAAATTGAAGACAAATTATGACAAAGTTTTCTTTAATTATTTCTCTTTAAATTAAAATAAAATAAAATACTGTAATTGTGCGTATCTTTTATTTATCTAAAAAATTAATGCCCTTTGATTTCTGAGGTAGGTACAAACTATGCAAAACAATGCTGCACATCTCCCTTTTTATGTAAAAAAAAAAAACTGAAATGAAATTTTAAAATGAATCCCACATTAAATAAATAAATGAATAATAGAAATAAAGAAAGTATCCTCACAGAAATAAATTTGGCTGGAAAATCGGAACCTGGCAACCCTGTAGTGATGTAAACCAGGCGAGGTGAATAGCGCCAGTGCCCTCTGCTGTTTAAAGTGAATATCGATTCATTATACAAGTAAACCGATTTGAATTGTTACACGTGAATCGATTTTTAACTGTCTTGTGGTGCATCGTTACATCTCTAATAATATAGTACATTGTTGTACTTTAATGGGAAAGAAAACAGTATTATACTTGACCTCTTCTCTCACTGACCTCTACTTCACACTTTCTTTCCTTCAGCAGTCAGGTGTCGCCCGTCCACTGTGCATTAGTCCATGTGTCATTGTTTATGTAGAAAAGAACAAATGAAAAACACCTTTTATTTATTAGTTTTTTCCACCACCGAGCTTTAATAACTTTTGTTTGTGATATGATTATCTGTTTATTCAGGTTTTGTTGTGCATGTATACACTTTAAACAAAAGACATGGATTAAAAAGCCCATTAAGACACAGAGCTGCTTCATTCCATCTCTCACGCCTCCTTTCTTCAGCCTTTAATGATCCTTTAATTAAAAAGCTGTTATTGTGGAGCAGCTGAGACCTGGTGTTTATATATTATTGAAGAGAGCACACAGGCGGCTTATATGTAATCAAGTTTAGCCCTGAACCTCTGCTGTTTGTATGAGGGGTTTTGTAATGTTCTCTCAGCGTACAGACGATTTGTTAACAAAATTACTGAGCACCAGAGACGCTGGGTTGAGTTGCTTTGCATGAGAGTCGAACCATTTTGCATGCTCGAATAGTGTGTCCTTCCAATACAATTATTGACAAAAGCACCACACGTACGGATGTGTTAGGTAATCAGTAACCTTAAGCAAATTCTGCTCTTGCTTAATATTTATGGAGATCAAATTGCTGCACTGTTAAAAATCCACAATCTAAATTCATCTCTCTGTTTTGCCAAGGACCCTATTTTATAGTCTCAAACCCACCACAACCACAATTCCTGACTTAAATCATGTAGTAATTTGATATTTACAGATTAGTATTAATATTAGCAAAGCAATTCTGTTAATATAGTTTTGTATTGTATCAGGGATTAGGCGCAGGCAGATTAACAAATCACATTTAATAGCATTCTAGGTGATGAGAGAAAAACAGCATTTTACACCTTTATCTGTTCTTATATCAGTAAGTGGATCTTTTGCATCGTGTATAGGCAGTTGTAGCCTAGTGATTAAGGTACTGGACTAGTAATCGAAAGGCCGCTGGTTCAAGCCTCACCACTGCTATGTTGCCACTGTTGGGCCCCTGAGCAAGGCCCTTAACCCTTAATTGCTTAGACAATATTCTGTCAAAGTACTGTAAGTCGCTTTACATTACATTTACATTTTCAGCATTTAGCAGACGCTTTTATCCAAAGCGACTTACACAGTGAGCTGAACACGATGAGCAATTGAAGGTTAAGGGCCTTGCTCAGGGACCCAACAGTGGCAACTTGGTGGTGGCGGGGCTTGAACCGGCAACCCTCTGTTTACTAGTCCAGTACCTTAACCACTGAGCTATCACTGCCCTTTGGATAAAAGCTTCTGCTAAATGCTGAAAATGTAAATGTCAAGCCAATCAAGACGGGAGCTTTAAAAAGGGAAAACTTTCCATTTGTTATAATCATGTACGTGGGCCCATACCGTTAGAATAACGCCTTTATTTTTCATATATACATCTGCACGTGTACAGTATGGTGAAGTTCTTTTTCCGCATAACCCAGCTTGTTTGGAAGCTGGGGTCACGGTGCAGGGTCAGCCATTGTACGGCGCCCCCGAGCAGACAGGGTTAAGGGCTTTGCTGAAGGACCCAACAGTGGCTGCATAGCCTGGATTTGAACCAACAATCTTTCGATTGATAGCCCAAAGCTCTACCCACTAGGCTACCACTGTCCAAAAGTGTGTCAAAGTGCAATTCACATAGCTGATATGGTCAAGAGCATGACAGGAGCTCAGATTGAATAAATACACCATATGGACAAAAGTTTCGGGTCGCACCCCATCACGGAATTCAGGTGTTTTATTCAGTCATTGCTACGTGTATGAAATCAAACACCAGCCATGCTGCCTGCCTTTATAAACATTTGTAAAAGAACGGGTCGTTCTAAAGAGCTCACTGAATTTTAGTGTGGTGCTGTAACAGGACGCCACTATTTCAACAGTGAGTGTGTGAAATTCCATGATCAGCTGTGAGTGGTATTATTAAAAAGTGGCGGACCGTGTAAAGTTACAGAGCTGCGGCGCATAGTGCATGAAAGTCGCTTTGCTGTCTCATTAACTGCAGAGTTCCAAACCTACTCTGATTGCATAACTGCATCTGACCTTCCCTCAGACACAGCCAGTTGTGTATTTTGTGGATTTCATCTTTGTGTACAAGAACACTATTTTTTTTCAGACATTTACAGTAAGAGGGAAGCCGCTTTTGGCAGCATTGGGGTTTAGTCGTGACCCATCTCTTGCCAGTTGCCCATTTGCCAGTTGCTGTTTTCAGTTTCCCCAGGTTATGAAGGTTTTTCTAATAGACTCACAATGTTTAAGTCCCCTGACTAAAAATGCTTGCACCCGACACACTGCATCAATGAGCAGTGATGAGCGAAAAAATGATGGCTCAGGTCTCAGAGGTGCATTTACTCGCTTCTTCACACTTTCCTGATCAATGATCTGTTCTTTAGACCATTAAAAGAAATTTTGGGTTTGACTTACGGTGAGTGTCGATGTGTGTATGACTGACATAGAAACTTAGGATTTAATGCTACACTAACCCAAGAGCGAAGACAGGACGAGGGTGAGATTGAGGGTGAGGCTAAATGGAAAGGAAGGTCAGTTTTAATTACCACTGCGTTCACGGTGTTGGTTAACACTGGGCGAGGTCACGCCTGCAGTGTTGGCACACAGCCCAGAGCTCTGTTCTTATTTCAAGTTAGACTTACTTGTCAAAGTCAATTAAAGAAACACTTTGACTCCAAAAACTGGGAAGTATTTTGATTTATCCTTCTGAAACTGGTGCGTCCGGTGCGTCAGAACCCACCTGTGACCACTAGGTGGAGCTGCAGGTTAATGTGCTTAATTTAAAGGTGCAATACGTAGCATTGGTGTTAAATAAAATGCAAGTCAGTTAGTTCAGAATTATGTAAAACATAACATTTTTATTAGTCCAGGGGTAAATTGGAATTATTTGTGAGTCATTGTGGATTGACGGTAAAAAAATAACCACTAATTTAATTCTTATTAAATTACTTTTGACTTGACAAAGTGATTCGTGTGTGATATTATTATTACCAAATACTTAAAGTCCCATTAATCAGCTTTAAAATAAGCTTTAAAATAAGACTGTGGTATGTATTATTACAGGTGTCCCAGTCATCATCATCATTATTATTATTATTATTACAATTTATTGTCATGTTTTCATTTTCGGTGGCTCGGTGGGTAGCACTGTCGCCTCACAACATGAAGGTCCTGGGTTCGATCTGCAGGCGGGGCAGAGTTTGCATGTTCTCCCAGTGTCTGTGTGGGTTTCCTCCGGGAGCTCTGGTTTCCTCTCACAGTCCAAAAACATGCAGTCAAGTTAATTGGAGAATTTGAATTGCCCTATAGGTGAATGTGTTTGTGTATGTGTGTCTGCCCTGCGATGGACTGGCGCCCCGTCCAGGGTGTTACTGTGTGCCATTGAAAAGCTGGCATAGGCTCCAGCACCCCAACCCAATCCAGCGACCCTAACTGGATAAGCGGTTAAGAAAGTGAGTGAGTGAGTGTATTCATTTTCACTAACTTGCGAGTTCTAATTTCTGAACAGAACTTCAGTGCTCTCAATATTAAGGATGGGGGTCCACATACTTTTGGCCATGAAGGGAAAATAAAGGGATTAGGAGGCACATGTAGATTAAATGCATTTAATGTTTTGTATTATTGGACTGTTTTATGAAATATCAGCCAAAATGAGAGGTATATTTAAAACTGAACGATTAAAATTTCTGATTGTAAATGTTTTGGTTATAATTAGAAGTCTCAGTATGTTCCCGTCCCAGCAGCCATCAGGATCATATCCAACGTCTGTTTCCTGGGTGAGTTGCTATAAATGATGAAACAGCTCCGTACTCTCCAGCACCTCTTTGAAATGCTGCAGGAGAGCAGAGTGCAATGAGATGTGCTTAAACACCCGGTCGTGGTGACTGCGTGGGTGTGTTGCTCACTAGCCTGAGTCAGTAACGTGCTACAGGGTTTTAGTTCTATATTGGGTCCTACTCCCCAGAGGCTGGGTCTCATCATCCAGGCCTCGTATAGCATGGCCAGTGTAGCGTAGGTAAGCTGCAGATGGCCCGGAGGTGACACACACACACACACACACACACACACACACACACACTTTCGATCTGCCCGCCTCATTCAACACTGGCTCAGCCGGGCACTTTAATTTCACGTTTGGTTCCTGGGATCAGTGATGCTGCTGCTTCTCTGTTCTTCTTATGGTGCAGTTTTATATCTGATATTATTAAGCGACTGTGTAGGAAGTATAAATCTGTTGACATCCAGCAGCTTACAGGAACTCCACTTTCACTAGAACCAGATCAATACATTGTTTTGGCAATAAATGTAGTTGTGTTATATTATATATTATATATATATTCATATTATTGCAGTGGTCTATATATCCTGCTTATATGACCGTCATCAAAATATGCTTACCAGTTTACCAAGCATGTCGGCATGGTGGCTTGGTGGGTAGCACTGTCGCCTCACAGCAAGAATGTCCAGGGTTTGATTTCCAGGTGGAGCAGTCCAGGTCTTTTCTGTGTGGAGTTTGCATGTTCTCCCCGTGTCTGTGTGGGTTTCCTCCGGGAGCTCCGGTTTCCTCTTACAGTCCAAAGACGTGCAAGTGAGGTGAATTGGAGATACAGAATTGCCCTTAAGTGTGTGTGTGTGTGTGTGTGTGTGTTAAGGTGTGAATGTGTTTGTGTGTCTGCCCAGGTAGTTACTCGTTACACAAGATTCATCAGTTCAAGTTTTTAATGTCAAACACAGTCAGTCATGGACAATTTTGTATCTCTAGTTCACCTCACTTGCACGTCTTTGGACTGTGGGAGGAAACCGGCGCTCCTGGAGGAAACCCACACAGACACAGGGAGAACATGCAAACTCCCCACAGAAAGTACCCAGACTGCTCCACCTGGGAATCGAACCCAGGACCTTCTAGCTGTGAGGCGACAGTGCTACTCACCGAGCCACTGTTTTGCCTAACAATATGTATGCAATATGTCCAAAAGTATGTGGACACATGCATATGAGGTTGGATGTTCCTTTCCCGTTCCATAGGCATTTATATGAAGTTATCCCTCAATGTGGCTTTATTTTTCTGGCAATGCTTATACAGAGGCGTAGTCATGCTGGGACAGGGCCCTTCCCAAACTGTTACTACAAAGTCAAAAGCATATCATTTATTTAATGAACAATAAGCGAAGAGGTATAGAAGAAACACCTGAGCTCGGTCATAATTACTAATGGAAATTTTGTGTAATTATTTGCAATATTTATATATTTTTCACATGATTGTGTTCATCCTAGTCGAGCTCAATAGTAACAACAATATTCTCACAAGATTTATTGCTCTGAACCCTGCACACACTTTAAATGAGACATGGTAGAGCCAACAAGGTGGCAGAGTTTTAATAGAACTGACAGTTATTACAGTAATTATTATGATAATGAATTCAATTCAAATCTAAAAGCTTCTTTTAGCTCAGTATTCAGTACTGATCGGATTCTTTACTTACTGAACACAGAGTGCTGAGTGTTTGTGCAGCTCTCCTCAGAGACTGCTCTTTAAACAGAAAGCTAGCATTAGATCTGCAAATATACCCATCTATTTCCAGCTACTGTTACGTGCTAGACTAACGCCCCCTTCCTGTCCTCAGCTCAGTGCTGATAGAGGGGGCGGAGGGCGTCAAACATATTTTGGGTCCCAGAAGGAAGTGGGATGCAGAGTCAGTACTGGAAAGACATGTTTTGACTGTTCGGTTGCTGTTTTCAGGCTCTGGGTGTTCTGGGCTGTCTGGTCATGGGATGACACCGGAGATTTGAGGTCAGAGGGAGGGGACTGTGTCCTTTTCTGCATCTGGAGGGCTAATTGTGGTCTGGACGAATGGTGGATGGGGTGCAGATGTGTAGCATTATGCTGCCCTGAATAGCTAAATAGAGGAGTATGCTCCGTAAGAACACACCCAATCATTAGAGATTAAATCTCATCTGTTAAAATACTGTCAGATGTTCCAAATGTTTCTTTTCTCTGAAATTATGTTACCCTGTCAACACACTAGAAGGATGATTATAAAACGTCACTGTTTTACACAATTCAGACCTGAAGCAGGCAGTGAGGCTGTAGTTTCCTACTTCCCCTGTGTTAAAATCCTAATTACACTGCTGCACCTGCTACACGTGTTGTACACCAGTACAACACACACCATGTTACAACTGTTTTAGTGTACGTGCAGTACTGAAAATGTTCATCAGCCAAGTAATGTATGGTCTGTAGGGGCCTATGAGGGGTCTTTGTGGATTGATAGATGGGATACAGTGGTTAACAAGGTATTCAAAGCAACAGATGGGCTACAGTCAGTAATTGTATACTTATAAAGTTTATCTGTGTGGTTTGTCTGGTCAGTTGGGTTGTATGGGGGTCCCTTTTGATTTATAAATGGGGTACATGGGAGAGACATAGCAACAGATAAGCTAAAGTAGTGGTGCTGTTTATAGTTCATAACGTTCTGTGTTGATGGACAGTTGATTAGATGTGTTTTTCAGTTTAGCCTTTCCATCATAGCTTTCTTTTTTCTGTCACTGTAGTGTTTGGTTTTCTGGTCTCGGACAGTCGGATGATCTGCTTAAACAGTAGCCGGATGCATTTTGCCATTCCAGTTTCCATTAAGACCATTAATTCCGATCTGTCATTTAAAGTGGATCATATATTTGAATGCTGTAATAAATGGATTAACGTCAGACACGCCTTTAATTTCATTACTGAGGAGCACAGTGCAGAATAATCCAGCAGCTCAGTTAGCATAGTGCACAAAAACACAGCTAAAAACTGCTGTACTGTTTAAACAGAAATCTTTTTTTCATAAAATCAAACACCAAATACTAAAAAAATACAATATAAATACTGACCATCAGGCTGGTTATAATAATAATCATAAATCTGTAAAAAAATATTCTGCAGAATCTTAATACTGTCAGTGACTAAGCCTGCTGATACAGTAAATACTGAATCAGATACAGTAAATACTGAAATCACATTCAGTAAATACTTAATCAATTATGTAGACTGATAATCAGAAAGTAATACTGCATAATTACATACAATAAAGTCTGAATCACATACAGTCACAGACTGAAAAACACAGTCACAGACTGAATATCAAATACAGTAAATACTGAATCACATACAGTCACAGACTGAACATCACATTGTGTAGTTAGACTGATTGTCTATTGTTTATCATAATTTTAAGGCAAGTGAGCTCGCTGAATCTTTCGTGTGTGTGTGTGTGTCGCTGTGGGACTGTGTATCAGAGTGCAGCAGACAGTCCTGGGCAGGAGGTTGCCTTCCAAGCATACCAACATCCCACTCTCAGACCAAGCTGTCTGCACTGGATGATCTGAGCGCCTCCAACACTTGAATACCCAAGCACTGCCCACACACACACACACACACACGTACACACTTACGTAAGGCTGGGATATGCATCCTCAGATGTGCGTCTGGTAGCCGTCTGAAATAAATAATGAAGCATCCAGAGCACTGATTGTTTATTAGAGCAGTAGGAGGTTTTTAGCTGTTTATTAAACAGGGTGGCAGGAAGGATTCAGACAGTAATAATGGGTGAACGAGCATCTTTTACACTTTTTAGGTGTAATAGCTTAATGAATCAAAAAATCCTTCTTTCTGCTCTCAATATCCCTGAGAGTTTATTTTTATGCATGATGCCAGTCAGGCACATTTCTACTCAGAGATGTAACACACACAAAATAACACTCTATACTCCAAGCATTTCTCCTCCGTTGTTCATGGCAGTGCAGTAGGATTTGTTGTTGCGTCCAGCCCTACCTGCCTCAGACACGGCCAGCTCTGCCCAACCAGACTCTCCGACCGGGTCAGTGGCTCTGCTGAGATTCAAACCTGGGTCTCGGCAGTGGAGAGCTAGTGTAATGCATTGCAGCACTGTCTGAGTGTCCCTGAGTTAAGTTCACTTGAATATCTAATTCTCTTTCAGAGTCTGTTTTTAATTCTTTATTAGCATTCAGATAAACGAGCATATTTAAACGTTCTGCTTTGGGAACAGGGACGGTTCTTGTGTGATCTGCATTGGAGCTGCTGAGCGCTGGGGAGGCTAGCAGCATTTTCATTAGCCTGTAAATCATATGCATAGACATGCACAGATAGTGTGAAAAAGAAGAACGACTTTGCAGATACGACTACCTATTTTTTGTTTCGTCGTCTTAAGTGTCAGTAAATTTTACTTTATTTACTCAGTATTTGTTTTTAAAGAGCTTTTTCCCATATTGGATTTTATGTGAGTATATTTAGTATTTATAGCTGTCAATGCTCTTATATCCGCTACGATTCCTAGACTGCTGGTTGCTTTTATTACTTCAGATTTTAGAATTGTTTTCATGTGGTGAACAGCCATTTATTACACTTAGCTCACTATCCACAAATGAATCGGTTCACACTCCCAGAGCTTATCCTTTTATTCCCGACCCTTGCTTTAGCTCCTCATTTCCCTAGTAGCTTGTAGGTAGAAAATTCACCAGTTCATCTTCTCTAAAGGCAGAACATATCGTTTCCTTTATCCTTATCCTGTTCTTTCACTCAGCCCACTAAAGGTACATTAAGCTGATGGAGAGGAGTCAGTAAAACTGTGAAGATGGAACACACCACTCTTACTGAAACTAAAACTTACTGAAACTAAAACTCTTACTGTTTCTAAAACTGGACAAGGCCCTTAAACCTCACTTGTTTAGACAATATACTGCCACAGCACTGTAAGTCACTTTGGATAAAAGCATCTGTTAAATGCTGAAAATGTAAAAATGTAAATACTATATATTATTGATATGAGTTAAAAGTTTACATACACTTCCGAGGAACGTGTTTCATTGCAGTTCCTGTTTTCTTTTTTGTAACTGACTGAAAGAGTGAAATTAATGTGTCTTTGCCCATTTTTCTTCTTTGTTTTATTGTGGGTTTTACCAAAGACGTTCTTGCCCCACACACCCAATCAGGACATGCACGGCTACATCTTTTTACTGAGAACCACATTCTGATCTCTGTGAATACGTTGTAGCCACCTCTAGTGTAGGTGCCTGGACCAGGGAGCAGAGATCTCAACTGTTCAGTGACAGTAAAACCCTGTTGACCTCCCTCCCTCAGACACAACCCAGTCAGGTTGATAGTTCCGCCTGGAATTCAAAAGCTTGAAAGCTTGAGGTCTTATCGGTGGTGGGGTAGATGATTAGACTGCTTTCCTACCCGAGCTTCCTATTACATGTGCTCTTAAGTGAGTGTGGGATTAGTTTTACTGTATTTCATACAGTGTGTGATTTTTAAACAGTTTGGAGTTTTACATCACGATTCTTTCATGATTGAGTTTTTCCATTGTGATGTTTCAATTCAGTTTCACAGCCACCTTTGTAAACAATAAATAAATAAAAATAAAATAAAAGTTGTATGCATCATGACAAAATCTGCCTCAAAAAAATCACATTATATATATATATATTTTTTTATTTTTTTTTTTTATTTTTTTTTACCCCTTTTTCTCCCCTTTTAGCGCATCCAATTGTTCAATTAGCATCGTGCTTCCTCTCTGTCTATGCCGAACCCTGCCCTGACGGAGGTGATTGAAGCTAACCCGTATCCCCTCCGAAACACGAGCAGCAGCCAGATGCATCTTTGCCACCCACACATTGACGAGTTTGGCGCCACCTAGCGTTGCATGCGGAGAGACACACCCTAAGGGCACCCCCTCCCATCTCTGTGTAAGCGCCTCCAATCAGCCGGCAGAGAACGCAATCGCATTCTGACAGAGAGAGACCCACATCCGGTTCTTTGTCCCACCCCCCACATGAGCAACCGGCCAATCGTTGCTCATATAGCCACTCAGCTTCGAACCGGTAAAGCAAGGCTGGATTCGATACGACGCTTCTCAGAATCCAGCCCTGGTTGCAGCGCGTTTCTTTTTACCGCTGCGCCACCTGAGCGGCAAAAAATCACATTATATTTAAAAGCTTTATTTTGCCAATCATTATATCAAAGTGGATCAGGAACGTCATCGCCTCCTGCTTTACCGTTCTCTTTTAGGACTCTGATGGAGCTCCTCGTTCAGACGCCCCCGTCTCAGCACCTCCGGTCTTCTCGGCCCTGCGGCACTCCCGTGTTGTCTCCTCTACATCAGAGGAAGAGGAAGCACTCACCGAAAAGTTCCTCAAAATCAACTGCAAGTACATCACAGACGGCAAGGCAAGTCAGCACAAACATCTCTCCAATATCACACCAAAACACAAATCAAACACTTTCTGTTACGGTGCCACTGAAGCCACCAATAAGACAATGAAAAAAAATGCCTAGTAAGCAGCATTTCCACCCCTCTTGCTTAAAATATAGCTGTTGAGCAGCTGTTTTTTCGGCAGGGTAGAGTTCTCTCGAGAAATCTGTAGTGTCTCGCCTGTGTTATAATGAACTGATTTGTTTCAATTCAGTCCAGACTTCCTGGGCTGATTCCAATAGTGCTGCTTCCTAAAAATATTGCCTGCTTAAATATTAGGCTAGTTTGGGGAAGATGTAAATAGAGTTGTTTAACATAGATCAACACTATTAAAGCTGTGGCTCAAATAGGCATTTTTATTTAGGTATTTTCCAACTTTTTCTCCCAATGTAGTCATTTCCAGTTTCCTAGCAGCACCACTTTCACACTGGCAAGAAAGCCAGTTTATCACCTGTGCAGTTATATACAGTATACAACATGCAGTGAAATGTGAAATCCAGCCCAACTTGGTTGGGACAAAAATTAAAATAAAAAAAATATTGGAAAAAAAGTATAAAAAAAAAAAAAAAAAACTAATTAGTGTGCAAATGTCAAATGTGCAGTGGAATGTGAATATGCAGTGCGCAGGCTTCAGTTTGGCAGGGTTGGTGTGGTGGGCATGTCTGTGTTGAGCTGTCTGAAGGCCTGTGGGACAAAGCTCCTCCTGAGACTCTCAGTTTTAGCTGTCAGACTTCGAGCACTTCCTCGTTTGCAGGAGTTATTGGAAATTATAGCCAATTACTTGGGTAGATGGGTGGAGTCCTTGGTTATTTTTACAGCTCTGAACCTGCATTGCCTGATGTAAATATCAGAGAGGGAAGAGAAGTCCTGAAGATGCGCTCTGCTATGTGCACCACTCTTAGCGGTGCTTTGCGGACACGAACAGAACCGTTACCGTACCACACTAAGATGCTCTGAGCCAGAATACTTTCTATGCTCCCGGAATAGAACGTTTTAGGATCACTGGAAGGAGCCTGAAATTTCTCAGGTGAACCACTGTCTGGCTTTTTTACCTGAGCTTGAATGTGTTGAGTCCAGGTCAGATCCTCAGTAATGTGGACTTCAGGGTACTAAAGCTATTCACTCTCTCCACTGGGGTCCTAGCAGTGGTGTGTACTGTCACCAGCTGCTTCTTCTTGAGCACCAGGCAAGGCTGGTAGCATCATTAAAATGTTAACTTAAGAGCTTAAACTCTCTGTGGCGGTAGGATAGTATAGTTTTTAGTATACAGTAGTTAAAGGCAGGTGCTTGTTTTTAATTGAACTACTAGTAATGCGTAATATGAATAGACCAGGCGCTATGCTTTCTAAATCTGAATGTAAATAACCTTCACCGGGTATCTGTTAATGCACAATGCAATGCTTGTTGCCAGATAGTGTTCCCTCCTCCCCATAGTTTGCAAAATCACCCCAAAGTTGTTATGTGAATAAAATGAGCAGTAAAATGTGTTGTTATAATTTTATATTTTAGGGGGCAGTAAGTGGAGTGTTGCTGGTGACACCCAACAATATTATGTTCGACCCACACCGGTCAGACCCACTGGTGCAGGAGCGTGGCTGTGAGGAGTACGGAATCATGTGCCCGTTGGAGGAGGTGCAGTCTGCAGCCGTGTACCGGGAGATCACCGACTTCAAGATCCGCGAGTCTCTGCCCTTGTGAGACAACCGCCCTTACTTCTATATTAATAAAGGTTATTTAATTAATAAAGGTGTGGTACCAGACCCACAGTGCTGGTAACCAGGATGAAACAGTTAGTAAAAATAAATTATGTCACCTTTAAACTTAACTTGCTCATTTGAGTTGCCAGATCTGAATGTGACCTAAACGTTGAGATCAAGCATTATAAAGACAACAAGTATAAGAACAACATTAATTTTTTGTATGCAGAGACATGGACGCATGGCTCTCAGGACCAGCCCATCAAGCAGAGCTGCGTCTGCGAGAGGCGCATGATAGCAGTAGCACTGCCCCACGCAGCACAGACGCCTCGCTCTCTGAAGACGTATTTACCGAACCCGAGCTCTCACCTATCCGGGAGGAGCAGCCTTCCACCCACCAGCTCCAGAACGATGATAAGTCTTCTTCAGAATCCATCCACACAATCAGGCATGAACCAGAGGGAGAGGAAGACCCCAAACCTGAGGAGGAAAAGCAGACAGAGAGGGAGGGAGGAGAACAGCCAGCCAGCAGCTTAGACGAGCCCAACAACCAGGAACAAGCAAGCACAATGACAAACAACCAGCAGCAGGAAACACCCGAGTCTCAGCCACAGCCCCAAACCTCACAAAGGTCCACTGCCAGGGTCACGCAGGGTACAGGTCAGGAACCCAACCCAGACGTGACTAAACTCAGCCAAAAGGGCAAGAGGGACTCTGAGTCAGATGTGGAGGAGTTGAGGAAGATGTGGAAGTTTCACACTATGCAACAGGCCAAGGAACAGAGAGAAAACGTACAGCACACACAGCAGGAGAGGGAGAACATCTCAGGCCGGGGCGTGCAGAGGCTCGGATCTGCAGAGGGTGAGAAGATTTATTCTTAAGATTTTAGGAACTACTCAATGCTCAAGAAAACCTGAATGTGTGGTAGATTTTATAGGTTATTGCGAATCTTGTTCGCACCTGCATATTGTTATAACAGCTGGAGAGTTGTGATGGAGAGAGTGCAGTGCTAATCTTGGGTAAAGGTTAGGCTTATTTACCTTCACCAATCATAACACTGATGTTTCTTCTGCCTCCTACATAGCTTTAAGATCTACACAATGGGTCTCTTCGAAAAGCTAATGAGCTTTAGTAGAGAGAATTCTAATTAGACATCGACTTATAAGGCAGATTATTTCGACAGCGATTACATCACCGCAGTTTTTGCTTACTAAGCTAACACAGTTAGCCTCAGGCCATTCAAACCAATGAGGCTGAGACGGCACAACCCGCTAGCATGCCAGCTAACGTCTCCCTCTGTGTACCGTAAACAGTTAAACTGTCCCTGACGAGCCCGAATTTACAAACAAACGACACTTACATACCTTTATACAAATTAAAAATCAATGAGAATGTATTTATTTGAAAAGAACTGGGTGGCTCGGTGGGTAGCACTGTCGCCTCACAGCAAGAAGGTTCTGTGCGGAGTTTGCATGTTGTCCCTGTGTCTGTGTGGGTTTCCTCCGGGAGCTCCGGTTTTCTCCCACAGTCCAAAAACATTCAGTCAGGTTAATTAGAGACACTGAATTGCCCTGTAAGTGAATGTGTGTGTGTGCAACCCCCCCCGCGCAACCCTAATTGGATGAGCGGATAAGAAAATGAATGAATGGGTTCTTGGGTGGTTCAACGGTAAATTATGCTAGTGTCCAGGGTTCAAATGCCCACTGGTGCTATTGGCCAGTTGGGTGTCTACATGTATACATGATTTCAAGGAAGCTGGACTCGCCATGACCCTGACGAGAATAAAGCGGTGGAACAACATGAAAATGAATAATCTGCTTCTATATTATTGAATTCACTGTGCTGTTGTATTGGAGGAAGTGTCATATTACACCACTTTTCATTTCTGGTTGTACATCTCGGAGCTTTTCTCCTTTGGTTTGCATTTACACTTGAGTTCCTTCACATCTGGCTTGACCTAAACAAGTTCATGATAAAATGAAATGTGTTTAGTAAAGTGCCTCTGTAATGCACACACAGTATAACGTTTCTCACATCAGTCTCTCCTCAGTTTCAGTGCCCTGCTGAGAATTACAGAGCAGAACCTTTTATCTGAGTCATGTATATTAATTAGAAAGCATTCAGTGTTTATAGAAGCGGTGCGCTAGCCATTAGCGCATGGTGCTCTGACGTGTTAGCATCCCAGCGAGCCTTTGCTGAGGTCTGAATGCTGCTGCACGCTAGTGATAAGTTTGTGTGGAGCTACTTTCTAATCTGTTACAGCCGGATAAATCACACAGTAACCTTCAGCATGATAAACATCACACACACATGCAGCATCCCACGACAGAAAACTATGTAGAATAGACCAGCGCTGAGAGCTGCAGTGCATATTTTCTTTTTGTGACTAATCTTCTGTACGTTTGCACTTCTGTTTTATGGATTTTCTTTAATGTCAAGAAAAGAACAGAATGGGGCACCCAGGTGGCGCAGCGGGATATTCCGCTTGCACACCAGAATCATCTAGATTCTGAACTCCTCGGTTCAAAACTCGGCATTGCCACCGGTCGGCTGGGCGCCATCTAGCATAGACATAATTGGCTGTGCCTGCAACAGACACGTTTCTGCTCGGATGATGCAGGCCTGCACAGAATAAGCCGAATCACACACCTGATTAGCGCACTGTAAATGAATGAGCTCTGGCGGTGTGCTGATATTTTAGCAGATTAAGATTTCTTGTGTGGTACAGCTCTACAGGGTGGCTACCCGAAAATGTCTCCTGCAGAGCTGACCTTTTTATGAGTGGTTAGGGAGAAAACGCACGGAAAATGCCAGCCCTTCCTTTACTGCTGGCTTTTTGGTTAATGGCTCATGCAGGGTGAGATGAACGAATCTGAGGTCTACTTTCATTTCAGTAATGGACGAGACGAAAGAGTAGGTTTTGCTGGATGTCACTTTAATAGAAGCTGTTTTCCCATAACAAGTTTTCTGAAAGTTGTTTAATCTAGTTAGAACATATAGAGTTTAGAGTGGAGCGACAGAGACGCTTGGTTGACACAGCAATAAAACACGCTAGCCCACTATCACTGAGATCCAGGGTTCGCAGTGGTGCTGTTGGCCGGTCGGGCATCACCATTGTGAGGTGCACTCGTCGGTGCGCTCTCAGTACCGATCCCAAGCCTGGATAAAAATAAGAAGGGTTGCGCCAGGAAAGGCAACCGGCATAAAAACTGTCCCAGATCGGGTATGCGGACCAGGGTGATCCGCTGTGGCGACCCCAAAAAACATGGGAGCAGTGAAAGAGCAACAACAGCATAAAGACATTCAACCCTACATTTTAATTCAAATCATTTTCATTTCATTTTTTTTATTTGCATCAGCTGTTCAGGGTCACGCCATGTCCAGTTCCACCCGGAAACACTTAGTCCAGGGTAGGAATACTCTGGACAGGGCAACAATCAGCAACAAAACAGCGCCCCATCCATCCATGGTCAGTTGTCTACATACTTTAAAACCATTTATTGTGTGTAGATCCTAAGTAACTTTTTTATCCTTAGTAAGACACAGTGGTAGCCTAGTGGGTAGCACTTTGGGCTATCAGTCGAAAGATTGAGTCCCAGCTCTGCCATGCGGCCACTGTTGGGCCCTTGAGCAAGGCCCTTAATCCTCTCTGCTCCAGGGGCAGCGTACAATGGCTGACCCTGCGCTCTGACCCCAGCTTCCAAACTAGCTGGGATATGCGGAAAAAGAATTTAGTTGTACTGTATATCTGTATCTGTATATATAACAAATAAATAATTTTATTCTATTGTTACTGCTTCATACAGATTAGAGTGCACCCACTGTAAAACACAAAGCTTAAATGCAGGACCCTAGATCTGTGCAGCACCTACACTTCATGCTGCACCACTGTGCCACTGGTATAGTATTATGACAAAATAAACACCAAATAGACATGCAGTTAAACTGCATTTAACACATGATGCATGGTTCAGTAGCCTGTTTTTGGTCATTCACAACCTGGCATCTTCATGTCTGTCTTCATGATAGTGACGGATAACACCAGCTTCAGCCAGCTGCTTATCTCAGTCATGGCTTATCTGACTTATCAATCTCAAGGGCATTAATGGCGACTGCTCACATCTCCTGACTCCTGACTGTGATGTTCTGTAAAAAAAATAAGCAGTAATAAAACAGCGTACTCATAATGTTCGTTTCTAGGCTTTAAGCAAACATCATAGAGGAGCTAAAAAGCTAGAAGAATTTAGAAGAATGTCTTGTGTATTAAGTATGTAAATAAATGCATTTAATTACCATGATCATTTTATTGTTGATTGTGAGCAACATGTCTTTGCAGCTACATGTTAGTAACAACACAGCAGCTGGATTAAAGTCCACAGGGTAGGAACTAGGCTGCAGTGTACGCTTGTATTTGCTCATTTATTAGGAAACCATACTGCTTAATTTTTCCTCTACATGAACTTTTCAACTCAGGTGTGGCTGCAACCAGAGAGAGACGGATGTCCAGATCCCATAAGTTTCTGTGCCTGCGGGTGGGCAAGGCCATGAAGAAGACGTTTCTGTCCAACGCTAGTGCCTCCATGCAGCAATATGCCCAGCGGGATCGCAAGCATGAGTACTGGTTTTCTGTACCCCAGGAGAGGTGAGTTAGCACCAAACACAGCCATCATTTACTTAACTGCAATACAAGTATCATGTGGATCCACGATTGTCTTCAGTACAAATGGTTAGGTCAGTTTAAGTGAGACTAATTTCACTATATGGCCAGAATTATATGGACACTTGGCCATGAGCTTGTTGGACATTTTTTTCTTTTTTCGGATGCTCACGTATTTTGTGGTCGCTACAGCGGATCTGATCCACATACCTGATTTGGTACAGTTTTTACATCAGGTGCCCTTCCTGACGCTACTCACCTATTTTTATGCGGACTTTGGACCGGCACAGAGAGCGCACTGACAAGAACACCTCCACTTCCTGTAGAGTTGCCAATCAGGTCTGTGCAGACAGAACCCCAGATCCCATCCTATTCCAAAACCATGGACATTAACTTGGTAATTTGCAGCTATAACAGCCTCAACTCCTCTGTGGTTTTTGAGTTTGCTTATGAATATGTGTACCCAAGTTCCTCCACACTAAACTTTTTAAACCATTTCCTTATGGACCTTGCTTTGTGCACCGGGTCACAATGGGGCCTTTACCAAACTGTTGCCACAGAGTTTGTTGCATACCATTTATTTTATATAATTTATATTAAACCCCTATTAGCTATGTGTATTACTAAAACACCTAAACTCAAAGTAAAAGTATTTAAGATGGGTGATTCCATGCGTTTTGTCAGATAGTTAAATATGTTTTACTTCTTTAAAAGCTCAAGTTTTATAAGAAGGTTTATGAGAGGATTTACTGAATCACATCTTTAAACAAGTTTAGCCCCCTAAAAGACAAAGAAGCCTCTAAGAGCCTGTTAAAATCCATGAAGTGTGTGTCTCCAGCCAATTAAATCAAAGAGCGCAAAAAAATGACGTAATTCAATTCAAACACAGTTATATTTAAACCAGAAATAATTTCACACATTTCAGCTATCAGTTCTGCCTGCCAGTGCCATTACAACGCCGTCTTTGTCTGTTTTCATGCACAGACACGCTGTGAATCGTTTCTTTTCTTGTCATACAAGCACCCAGTGTTCCTCGTCCGTCTGAAGCCTGGTCACTCTGTCACCATGTTCTGAGTCACTTTGTGCTCACGGATACATGTGTACATCTGTGTGATGCTGGTTTAGGCTCAAATAAAATGTGTTGATGAGTCAGATCTCTACCCTATTACACACATTTGGGATGAATTGGAACGTATATTGTGAGCCATGCCTTCTTGTCTAATAATCTCATGATTGCTCTTTTGACTAAATGGGTACATACTGTCACAGACACTATAAAACTTCATAGAAAAGCTTCCAAAAAGTGTGGAGGCTGTTAAAGGTGCAAATGTTGGGCCAGTTCTGTGGTAATGTCCATTGTTTTGGAATGGGATGTCCAACATGCTCATATTCTCCACGTATTATTGGCCATACCATTGTATACAGCAAAGAACCATAATGATGTAAGGTTGCATTTAACAACCTTAAATATAGATAGATAGATAGAGAGAGAGAGAGAGAGAGAGAGAGAGAGAGAGACACGCTATGCCCTTCGAATCATCCACCACTTGTGCAGAGGCCACATTTGCAATGACAGTAACAAACATTGTTGACTTTCTTCCTTTCAAGCACAGCCAATTGTGTCTGATAGCCTCCTGGTCAGGTCAATAGTACAGGGATTTGGGATTTGTGCTTTAGAGCGCAAGCACTCAGCGGTGGTGGGCTAGCACAGTGCCAAATGTGTCAACTGAGTGCATGAATACTTTTTAACTCCACTGTATATGTGGTTTTGTCTTTGATTTTGTTGGTTGATTTGTCTATGTATTTTTAAGGCTTATTTCTCATACCCTTCTGTGTGTCCAGGTCAGACCACCTGTACTTGTTCTTTATCCAGTGGAGCCCTGAGACATTTGGCGATGGCATGGGGAGCGTCAGTCGTGAGCCAGGATTCATGGTGGTGAAGAAAATCGATGAGCCGGAAGCCGACATCGAGCAGAAGACGTCAGACTCCTCAGCCAAGGAGTGGGAGGTACACTGTCAATCAGCTTTGTTCTCTGGTTCTCTTTCTGTAGATCTCTGCTATGCATTTCATGTGATTCTGATGTGACTGTCACTTGTGCATTTATGTTCGTGTGCATTTGCACTGTTACACTGTACGTTTTGCTTGTGCAGAGCAATGTATCGTATTTTGTGCACATATGTTTG
This sequence comes from Trichomycterus rosablanca, assembly GCF_030014385.1. Lineage (NCBI taxonomy): Eukaryota > Metazoa > Chordata > Actinopteri > Siluriformes > Trichomycteridae > Trichomycterus > Trichomycterus rosablanca. Next base: position 5,118,758 of record NC_086010.1, on the reverse strand, counting down.
TTTGCACTGTTTCTGTGTATCTGTTTTGTTTTCTGTCTCTCTGTTTTAGGTGTCTGGAACATTTACGTGTCACCTGCATTCCTCCTCCATTTGCACCTTGTTTATTCACTTTGTTGTGTCTGAGATTAGTTTTTACACCTGGTCAATAAATTCCCAGTGATTATTTTTTTACTGTGAGCTTGAAGGTGGTGTTTTGCATGATCGTGTTCTGTTTCATTTTAAGAAAGCAGCCCATATGTGCACTGGATGCATGTATGAGCTCCTCTGTTGTACAATGAAAGCATAGCGAGGTTTAAAGATGTATTGATCTTTTTTATATCATGCTGCTATGTTGATGCTGTTCAGTTTCTGATTATATATGCTAAATGACCACAAGGTATGTGAAAAAAGACTGACCTTCTCGTTTAATATCTGCCTGATAGTCTGTGTTGTCTGGGTAACATGAGAATAGAGAATTACAGAGAATTTCAGGGTTTTATTTATAGTCTTGTTTTTGTGGAATGTGCTAAGAATTCAGAGATCACTTTATCTACAGTTGAAGTAAGAAGATCATATTGACGTGGAAGATGCAGTATGTCACGGGGTGACAAAGGAATTCAGTGATTTCTGCAGTTGTTCTTTGTTATATTAGAAGAATGATATTTTTGTTTAAAATAATCACATTTTAAGTGTTAGTGTAAGTTTGATGCCAACTTGTCCTATTTTGTGGCAAAAGCTTTTTGTTGCGGAACCCAAAGTAATGTAAAACTGTCATTGACAGTGATTGACTGTTGACAGTACACCTATTGCAATTATTGGTAGACCAGTTTCTTGTGGGTTTTGGATTACATTTGACTATTTGGACAAATGTGTTCTGAGCAAGTGACAATTTGGGTGCTGCAAAGAGACTACTGTTCCATGAAATTCGTACGCATGGCCAATTGTTTTTTCCAGATGATCTTGGGACCTGAAATGGCTCCAAGTGACTGTTTTTCATGAACATCTATGATGCACTTTCTGAGATCTGAGCTTTTTTCATAGTATTGCTTGTGGCTTGGTTCAGTCTAACCTCTTCATATAGACAGAATTCACCATGTAGTCAAACATAGTTGCAATCAAGTAACTAAATGTTAAAAACATATTTGACCTATAAAAATAGTTTTTGGACCAAAAGTTTATTTTAATCATTCAGTTACAGTACAAAGAAAATCACAGTTGCAGAAATAATTAAAGTACAAAACTTTAGCTGTGTATGATTTTCAGAACTGCTCCTCTATGCTCATGGTTGAGAGGTTGGTAGGATGTGAAAAATGGTTGGCATATGTCCTCATGGAAACAGGAGTGCAGCAATCTGGTCGGAGTGATGCTGAAACTAATCCACTCTATGAAGAAAACGATACTGGAGCTGAAGCAACACTTTAAATTTTAATGTAAATCAATGATGTAGGAAACAAAGCAGATTGATTTGTCTTTCCAGTACACATACCCCTAACAAAGCCTGGTAGCCTTGTGCTTTAAATAAGTAAAGTTTACTTCTCGAGAGTGTAAAGGTTAACCAAGATGTCTGAGGTTTTGCAGACTGGTAATGAATCCTGACATGCATTTACTTTACACTCTCTAAACTGTGCTTTATTTATTTATTCATTGTCTGTTTTACTACTGCTTCACCCTGGTCAGGGGCATGGTGGGTCTGATTCATTGTGTGAAAACCAGGAAACACTCTGGGCAGGTCGACAGTCCATCAAAGGGCAACACTCACACATACACATTCACAAATTTAAGGCAAATTTAAGGCTCCAATTGGCCTGACTGCATGTCTTTGGACTTGTGGGAGAAAACCGGAGCAGCCGGAGAAAACTCACGCAGACAAAGGGAGAACATGCAAACCACACAGAAAGGTGCTCCGTGGCTGCTCGGCTGGGGAATTAAATCCAACTACTTAATGTGCGATTACAGATTTAAAAACATACTGTACTACAGGGTACCATGCAGTGGAAAAGTGGCATTATATATTGTGTAAATTTGATACACAATTTACACTAAAAAAAATTGGTTTTAGAATGCAACAAAGGTTAGTGGTCTATTAATATGATAGATGGATAGACAGATACTTTATTTATCAAGTAGCTGAACAGGAACAAAAGAAAAAAGAACTAATACAAATGTACAGTGTGCATGTATACAATTAATAGAATGCTTTTATTTGTCATATGTACATATACAGATGTACAGTACTACGAAATTCTTTCTTCACGTATCCCAGCTTGTTTGGAAGCTGGGGTCCGAGCGCAGGGTCAGCTATTGTGCCCCTGGAGCAGAGAGGGTTAAGGGGCCTTGCTCAAGGGCCCAACAGTGACTGCATGGCACAACTAGGATTCAAACTCTCAACCTAACACTGTTTTGTCTTAATGGGTCCATTTATTTTGTATAGCACATGCAAACATATGAGAAAGATTATAATACAATACCATAATAAGCAACGAAATAAACGATACAGATAAATGCACAGTGTTTAAAGTGCAGTACAAACAAAGTGTAATCTCTTCCTCCGGTGTCATATACAAGGTTATGTCATATACAGATATGCTGCTAAAGTTCAAAATTAAGCCGACACTCAAACTACAGCTGGATTAAAGTTTCATTTATCACTTTATATCATGTTTGTATTTAGTGTCATTAAATCAGGCGGACTGTAGTTTAAAGCACGCTGTGTTTTTAATGCTTCTCCAACCTATGAGTAAGGGGCGGGCCTACTTGGCCTAAAAGCCAATCAGATTACGGTGTGTGGTTATTGCGTGATGTGATTGGTTGTTGAGGTGTCAGTCATGTGAGTTGTGTATGTCTGTGCTGGGACCGTTGGAGAGTGTGTGGAAGGAAATCTGTTTCATGAAGCCGGAATGTGAGTGTGGGAGAGAGAGAGAGAGAGAGAGAGAGAGAGAGAGGAACAGAATTCAGCTCTCCCTCAGTACCATGTTTACCAGGAGGATTAAACATGATCCGACTCTCACTCCCAAGTATAATTATGTAAGTTTGATTGTGTTTCTGCTGCTTTCTCGGCGTGTGTGAGCTGTGGTTAGCCGGCTGTGTGTAAACACGGGCTTTTGTTACCGGTGGAGATTTGTTACGGTGGTTAAAGCACCGTGTGTTTGCTGTAATTGCTTTATTGTTTTTAATGTAATATTTATATTGTTTTGAACAATAATGGCGAGTAGATTTACGTTTGTTTACCACCAAATGCTATTTGACCGACCGCTTAAACAGAAAGCTCCCAGCGGGCGGAAACTCTTCATGCTAGGTCGCTATCATGGTTAGCCAGATAGAGTCAAGTCACAGTGTTCCGCACAGTTGGGTTATCTTATAACGATTTATATAAACGTATCTAAGTCCGAATAAATAAATAAATAAATCCTATTGCAAATATTAACCCAACTTTTCTTTTCAAAAACTTGAGACAGTTTGACTTTATTGGTCAGTCACAGTGCAATTGTCCAACTGTGTCCAATTCCCTTAAAACGAAGGAAATAAAATTATTTATTTATTTATTAGAATTTTAACGTCATGTTTTACACACTTTCGTCGCACTCATGACAGGACAGGTCGAATAAGTTTTATTTATTTTATACCTCAAATTCGCCGCATGTTTTTCGACTGTGGGAGGAAACCGGAGCTCCCGGAGGAAACCCGCACAGACACGGGGAGAACATGCAAACTCAGCACAGAAAGGACCCGGTCTGCTCCACCAAGGAATCGAACCCAGGACCTTCTTGCTGTGAAGCGACAGTGCTACCCACCGAGCCACCGTGCCACTCCGAAGGGAAAACATTTACATTTTTGGCATTTAGCAGATGCTTTTATCCAAAGTGACTTAAAGCACCGTGACAGTAAATTGTCTGAGCAATTAAGGGTTAAGGGCCCAAGAGTGGCAACCTGGCAGTGATGGGGCTTGAACCAGTGACCTTTCGATTACTAGCCTAGTACCTTAACCGCTAGGCTACACCTGTACATATAAAACAGTACACATAATGTTATTCTTTAGTGTAAAATGTCTTTTAATAGTAATGCGTCCGATGTAATACATCAGAATGGTGTGACTCACTGTGAGTCAGTGTGTGACTGTTACTCTTATCAGAAGTATGTTTGTCTTTGTATTTCAAATTGTTCTACAACCTCTGCATCTTACATTTTTGGCATTTTGCAGACGCTTTTATCCAGAGCGACAATGCAAACAGCTGAAGGTTATGGTCTTGTTCAGGGGCCAGTTGTGTTAACTTGACATTGATCAAAGTACTAGTCCACTAACTTAACCACTGAGTTACCATTACTCAACTTTTCATTGTCATGAGAGATCAATTGAAACACTCTTTTGGATCAAAATGTGCATACAGCAATGCAGGTTATTACTTTTGCTGTGCAGCAATTTCTATAATGTCATTTAACTTTGTGACATGTGACTTTGTTGATTGAGTAAAGCTGGTGGCTTTCCCATGCTGTCATATAATGGACTTGTTGTAATGCACCCATCAAAACGTGCATAGAACTCCAGTCTGTTGTACCAAACATCATGGATTTTATTATTAGTCAATTCTTCTAGAAAAGCACAAATTCTGTAAGTCAGCAGAGTTGCATCGGAGAACTGGAAAGAAAATCTGCACTTAAGAGTTATAAGAAATGAGATGGTTCAGTTGTCATCATTTATAGATATAAGTAAAGGAAATGTACTATTAAACTATTATTTTTAATAACATTAGAAGCTTTTCTTTGTTGGTTACAGTGTGTGAAATTGAAAAGCACCCTGCGTGCAGCATTATTAAGCGGGTAATGCATTATGATATCTGCTACCATTTGTGCCAGTTGTTATGGCAGTGTGTGTAATGGACCAGAAAGTGTTATTAAAATATGTACTTTATTTATATCATGTAGTTATGAGAAAGCAAAACGTTTTAAATACTGTATTCAGGTTCAAATCCTTGGCAAGTGGCCATTATATAAGCAAGATCCACAAACCACCAAATTATCCTTTATGAAAATAAACTTGGCAAAGGAAATGCCTGTTCTTCACCTCTTCTTCTTCTGTTATTTCTTGAGTTTGTTTGCTAAAGTCTCTTGCATATGACCCAGTCGTACTCGGATCTGTATGCGACTGTTTCTCATTGCTTATCTTGAATTTAACCTTCATGTTAGCCTTTCTGCGTCAACACACTCATGTAGGTTAAATGTTTCATTCCCTTAAACATCTATACTTACATAGACCAATCCAAGACCTGGGTTGGAAAACCGCTCTTAAAACTTACATTTTAAGGGATTTTTGGAAAACACGTTGTTGTGCTGTGTTTCTGCCTCAATTTAAAGACTGTGGTTAAAAATGTTATTGAAGTTATTTACTGGTAAAAACATCTGAAGTATCAAACCTTACCAAAGCCATAGACATTGCATTTAATTGTTTCTCAGGATGCCATAAGTTTACCTAATCTGTATAGCTAACTACATTAATAAAGCCACTTTTTCTTAAGCTAAAAGTTGTATCTGCATTGCTTCTTCTAATTAATATACTTTAAGTTATGTTATTATGTTAATATAACAAAACAACAACCAGAAGTGCCAGTTCTAACCAAGAAAGCTGTGCTGTTAGTGCCTGCCTTCTATTTTAACTACCAAAAGTATGTGGACACCCCTCCTAATAATGTTCAGGAGTTTCAGCCACACACATTGCTTACAATACTAACCCATTGTATACAATCAATTAGAAGTCGGTGTGGCAGAACCCCAGTGGCCTTCAGTGAGCTCTGACTTCAACCCCATTGAACACCTTTGGAATGAATTGGAACCAAAACCATACAAGAGACCACTGTCATGACATTGATCAGGGTCAGGATAACTTGTTGAAGTTCAGCTCCTGCCATCTATGCTCCAGTAATAAACACTTTTAATCTTTTAATCTATTTGTGTCAAAGGAATCTTTCCAACCAGATTATTATGGTAGCATAGATAATTAATGTCGGGTTTAAAAATGATCATCCTGTCTGTTTGGCCTCTGAAGCTTCCTGAATTACTTGATTTGGGATCTGATTAGCCAGGCTGTGTTTTGGAGCTGCTAGTCATTAGCCAGTAAACCAAAACAGATTGCTTGATGGCTTTGTACCAAATCTAATTTCACTTTAAAATTATGTCCTGATAGTGTTTTTTAAAAAAACACTTAATTAGTATGTATTCCTACCTTGGATTATTCTAATTACAACGTATTCTGTGTCAAGTCTGATCTTAGGCATGTGTGTTAATCCTCGTCTAATTCATCAGTGCACGCTTTCTGATCACATTAAGCTGTTAATATTTTTGCTCAGGGCATTATTCTTTGTTCAGCATTGAGGTGATTATATATCCCCAAAACACTGCTGCACCTACTGTATGCAAACCAGTACAGCACCCAATACCATGATATTAGTGCCATTGCAGTGGGAATGGTCCATCTCCCAAATGACATCTTGTCAGTTGGGGTCCTATTGAGGTCCCTTTCCATTGATAGATTGTGCAGAGGGAGTACAGAAAAACAGATGGGCTAGGTCAGTATTTGTATACCCACAAACTGCATTGATGTGGTAGTTTAGTTTATAAGAGTCAGCAAATGTACAATGTACAGGGGTTGGACAAAATAACTGAAACACCTGTCATTTTAGTGTGGGAGGTTTCATGGCTAAATTGGACCAGTCTGGTGGCCAATCTTCATTAATTGCACATTGCACCAGTAAGAGCAGAGTGTGAAGGTTCAGTTAGCAGGGTAAGAGCACAGTTTTGCTCAAAATATTGCAATGCACACAACATTATGGGTGACATACCAGAGTTCAAAAGAGGACAAATTGTTGGTGCACGTCTTGCTGGCGCATCTGTGACCAAGACAGCAAGTCTTTGTGATGTATCAAGAGCCACGGTATCCAGGGTAATGTCAGCATACCACCAAGAAGGACAAACCACATCCAACAGGATTAACTGTGGACGCAAGAGGAAGCTGTCTGAAAGGGATGTTCGGGTGCTAACCCGGATTGTATCCAAAAAACATAAAACCACGGCTGCCCAAATCACGGCAGAATTAAATGTGCACCTCAACTCTCCTGTTTCCACCAGAACTGTCCGTCGGGAGCTCCACAGGGTCAATATACACGGCCGGGCTGCTATAGCCAAACCTTTGGTCACTCGTGCTAATGCCAAACGTCGGTTTCAATGGTGCAAGGAGCGCAAATCTTGGGCTGTGGACAATGTGAAACATGTATTGTTCTCTGATGAGTCCACCTTTACTGTTTTCCCCACATCCGGGAGAGTTACGGTGTGGAGAAGCCCCAAAGAAGCGTACCACCCAGACTGTTGCATGCCCAGAGTGAAGCATGGGGGTGGATCAGTGATGGTTTGGGCTGCCATATCATGGCATTCCCTTGGCCCAATACTTGTGCTACATGGGCGCGTCACTGCCAAGGACTACCGAACCATTCTGGAGGACCATGTGCATCCAATGGCGGTGCCGTGTATCAGGATGACAATGCACCAATACACACAGCAAGACTGGTGAAAGATTGGTTTGATGAACATGAAAGTGAAGTTGAACATCTCCCATGGCCTGCACAGTCACCAGATCTAAATATTATTGAGCCACTTTGGGGTGTTTTGGAGAAGCGAGTCAGGAAACGTTTTCCTCCACCAGCATCACGTAGTGACCTGGCCACTATCCTGCAAGAAGAATGGCTTAAAATCCCTCTGACCACTGTGCAGGACTTGTATATGTCATTTCCAAGACGAATTGACGCTGTATTGGCCGCAAAAGGAGGCCCTACACCATAATAATAAATTATTGTGGTCTAAAACCAGGTGTTTCAGTTATTTTGTCCAACCCCTGTAGGTGTGCAAGGCTGATCCTGCAGTATCGTTTGGTAAGGTTTTTTGATGTTCTGTGCTGAGCAGCATTATATATTTTTTTAATTATGAATCTTGTTTACGTGTTCAGTATTTTTAATAATCTGTTTTACAGCTGTGGCTCTTTTTATTTCTGTTAATGGCTCCCTCCGGAAGCTACATGTACTTCAGGGGGAATTACACCACCCCCTTTAAAAATCACTGCTCTGTTCTGCTCGGTGCTTCAGTAAATCTGGCCTGTTCTGTCCTGCCCAAGAGTACTCATCTGACCTGTTTCTCAAGTCAAATAAGCATACGTGACATGGTTTAGCAGGAATGTCTACGTCAAGATAGCTCTACAAGCATGCTTGGAGTCTTTTATTTTGTTATGGTGCAGTGATTTGGTTTCTGTTTATTCAGTCATGGGATGGATGCCTCCCGGTTTTGTGTTTTACTAGAGCCCCATGAAGGCTTCTTGGCACAAAGCGTGATGCCACTTTTGTTGCTGGTTTTAAAAAACAGTCTCTTTGGATTTAACAATGCTTATTTTAGCACCCAGAACTATCTGCCAGATCAAGGTAGCCAGGCAACTAATGCAGCTAATATATTAAACAATTCAATTAGGAAGCATGCAGCTATATGAAGCCTGACTGTGTGTGTGTGTGTGTGTGTGTGTGTGTGTGTGTGTGTGTTTTTGGGCTTGTGTTTTTAAGATGCTACATGCCTGGTCCTTGTACAGCTTATGTGACGGTATCATTTTGAAAAACAGCTCACAGCATGCAAAACAGTCGCCTTCGGTAGCTCACATTTTCAGTCAGAACACAAAGTGAAAAACAAGTAAAAAGCCGAGTGTCAGATCTATAATGAAGACTACAGTGTCCACATTCCCTCCCCTCATCATACTCACTACTCTGCTCACTCTCTCCATGCTCAGTTATGATCTCTCCCCCTTTTATCTGTGTACTAGGTAATCTCACTGACCGAACACCACTGCCGGATCGATGTGCTAAACACTGAAGAGCTGCGCGCCCTTTGCAAGCGGCTTCAGGTGCCTGCTAATAGATCCTTAGGAAACCCTAGATCCATTCTAGATATGTTTAGAATTGTTTAGTCAATGCCTTCTAAAATCTTAACCTACTAACACTGTGTGGTTGTGCTTGGCTCAGACGTATGTTTGCAGAGGACATAATGTTTAATATAAAATTGTGTTTTTTTTTTTTTTATAAATATGGGGATTCTAATGCCTGGTTATGCATCTATTTCAAAACCATGCACATCACAAAAAACCAAATAAATAGGGAAATCAAGAGTCTACCAACAGTCAAATAACAGCTACACATACCTGGAACTGTTAAAGAAACCCCTCAACCAAGAAAACACAAGAAAAATCCTAAACTTGCTGGCAGAAACAAAAATGAAAAAAATAAAAGGACAAATAGAAACAAAAAAAATGACTTAAACATAATACCCATCATGCCATAAATAACACAATCAAGTGTTTAAAGTGACATAAAAAAATAAAATAAACAAACCAACAGTCAAATACTAATTGTCTGAACTAAATGTTTGCAGTGTATTTTTCTAAGACCACATTTTGGAGTGCAAACAGGACCAAGCACAAATGAAACTGTTGTGGTGTGGAAGGGTTGGGCTTTTTAAAATTTGTTTCAAGTGGCCCTCAAACATTTCAGAACAAGCATAAACTATTCCTTCAACCATTGACCTAATTATATATCCCCAAACCAGTAGCGCACCAAATACCATGGCGTTAGTGCCACTGCAGTGGGAATGGTCCACCTCCCAGATGACATCTTGTCAGGTGGGGTCCTTTAGAGCAGTGGTCACTAACCACCAGGCTGCTGACCGGTACTGGTCCGTGGGCTATTTATTACGATTAGAGATCGCTAGAAAAGCAGTTGATCCTGCTTCTATTTCAGGTGTTATTGTCTTATTGTCACCCCTAGGTGGGAGCAGAAAAAAGCTCATTTTACATCATTTGTGAGCAATATTATTAAAGCCTCCCTTCCCTGCCGGTCCGTGAAATTATATCTTATATGAAACCGGTCTGTGGTGCAAAAAAGGTTGGGGCACGCTGCTATAGAGGTCCCTTCCTTTTGATGGATTGTGTAGAGGGAGTACAGAAAAACAGATGGGCTAAGTCAGTAATTGTATACCCACACAGTGCATTGACGTGGTAGTAGCTTATAGGAGTCAATAAATGTACAATGTAGGTGAACATAAATAAAAAGCTGATGAGAGTTTATATCATGAACAATTCCAGGAACAGTTGAAGCTTTTGTGATGTGGAAGGGTTGGGCTTTTTGAAATTCATTTCATGTGGCCCTCTAACATTTCTGAACAAGCATAATCCAGGTTTTACTTTGCACTTCAAATTCTACTGAGCCATATTCTTGAACCCGTGCCACAAGCATTACCTCAGCAGCCACACTAGAGGTGGTGTTATATTCCCTCAGGCAGCCACATGACTGTTCTGCAGTGAAGGATGGAGGGGAGGGTGTACCATCGATAAAGGATGGAAGTTAGGGCTCCATAGAGCGTTTGTTCAGTTGTTGCAGGAGACAATGCAGGTAATTCAAGCAAGGGTTGTGTAACTTGAGTGTGTTCAGGCTGCGAGAGGCGAAGTGTCTCTGTCTTTGCCACTTTTCCATCAGACCCATGCATCGTTCGCTTGTGATCAAAGTTACCCGATATGTCCTTAGTTCTAATAGCTTAGATAGATTTGGGACATGGATATCAGTGGATGAATATGAAGTTAGATTGGGTAGAACTTTACAACCTTGCATTACAATGCATGTTTATTATGTAGTTTTTGTTTTGTGGACATTATCCTTTATCCTTTTTTTAAATACATAAAAACACTGTATGGCCAAAATTAAGAGGACACCCCTTGTTATTTTTGAGATCAGGTTTGTAAGATGCACTTATTGGTAATGTGTATAAAAGAAATGATCTAAAATAAATTATTCTAGCTTTGTGGCAACAGTTTGAGGAGGACTTCTTTCTGTTTGAGCATAGCGGTACCCCTTTGCACAAAAGTCCACAAAGACCTCCAGTGGCCTGCACAGAGCCCTGAGCTCAACCACATTAAAGAGCTTTGGGATAAATTGGAAAGTCTGTTGCACACCAGGCTCCTCTTTCACTTTCCCCTGTGGTGGTGTTGTTCAACATTTTCACAGTCAGGTGTCTACATACTTTTGGCCATATAGTGTACCTCAACAACAACATCAAACAATTAGGAGGTCAATACCGTCTTTGGATTCTGCTCAGATCTAAAAGAAACATGTTTTACACCCAACTGAAGCCACCTCACTTACTGTAGTTTCTGCTTCTAGATCACCACTAAGGAGGAGGTGAACTCCAAACATAGTACATCCATCACAGCCAACCTGGAGCTCGAGACCTTTAAACCCAACCTGAGTGAACCCAGCGACCTCCTGGAGGCTGACCAGGTCGAAAAGGTGAGCCTGTTATTTTTTATATTGTTAAAAGTACTGGTTGTGTGACGGCTGCATTAAAAGGCTTGGTGAAGAGCTTTTTGAAGCATCTCCTAATCATTGATTCATTTATTCAGGCTTTTTTTGTTTGTGTCTGTTCTTAATACATTTAAGCAGCAGGGTCCAATTTAGGATACATTCTATCTGTATACATCTGGTTACATGAAACATCATGTATCATAAATTAGTGCTTTAGAGATATGATGTAAATTAATCTTTAGTTTTCTGCTATCGATTTGCTTTCTAAGACATTTTGTCGATACACAATTTTGTCTCTCTTAATTAGTACAAAGTCAAAAACATCTTTGAAGTGATTAAATGTCATGGATTTTAATTTAAAGAAGTAGTTGAGTACCTGTCTACCCGAGCCGTATATCATTGGATAAACTCTAAAATCTGAAAAAGCCTCAAGCTGCTTTTCTTAATGTTACCGTGTTACTCCTTGTTATTCTTCTACTTTCCAGCCATATATTTGAAGTGGGGGTTTCCAGATAGCAGCTGTTGAAGCGTTTAAACTGAATTCAAAATGTTTGAACTTCGAATTGAACAACCCGGGCTCACTGTGGCTGAGGCATTTTACATGGTTGTTTTGAAGCTCGGGCCTTGTTTAGTTCATGTTCGTGCCTTGTGGATATTCCTCTTTAATAGCATCAGCACTTTGGGAATAGAACAGTGAAGGTGAACTCATGGTTGGTGTTTTATACAGCGTAGGGCTTTTGTGTTGGTGAATCGTAAAAAGCTGTTTAACCTGCTGGTGAAGACCTAGACTCACCACCGTGCACAGATCTATACTGTAGTACCATACAGCTCTGTCCATGTATGAGTGGGTGGGTAGGGTTTTTAGTGCTCTGTTAGCCTTTCTGTCTGCTGATGTTAAAAGGTCTTTGGGCAACTGTAATTGGGCCTTGATGGCTGTGGCCTTTTGCGCTCAATTTCATTTCCTTTAAGAACAAGCTTTCACTTCTCCATTTTTTTTCTTTTCCTGTGTTATATAAGAGTGTTTTTTATACACAATCATTCTTGGTAATTGTTTACCCCATGGCATTCACAGATCTGCTAGCGGGTACAAATTGGTAATTTTTTTATGTCGGCATATTAATTAAATTAATGAATCATAAAACAAGTAATTAACTCAAAAATACGTAATTATGAAATTAAACAATTTTTTTATATGCAGTTGCTGGATAAAAGTATCAGGTGAGTAGGTTGAGTGACCACTAATGAGACTTATATATTTATGTATATATATTTTTTTATTTTTTTTATAGCTGGCAAAGAAGCTCCCGCCTAGAACCATTGGCTATCCATGGACTTTATCCTTCAGCACTGCCAAACATGGCATGAGTATTAAGACGCTGTACCGAATCATGCAGGGCCAGGACTCGCCTGTTCTTCTCGTCATTAAGGACAGCGATGGCAAGGTAAGACACTAAATAAAATAAAGTACTTCTAATCAGGTTGTTTTATACTACAAGCTAATTAGTGTATTGTAATTCATATGTAGTCATTTAAGGCCTAAACCTGTGTCATTATTTAGATTCCTGATTATTTAAACTTTTATGCTTTAACTTAGCCTCCTTGTTAATTCCATTTAGTTACAGTAGGAATCTAAAACCTTCAATATCTTCTAGTCTGCACCTTTCCTTAAGTACACGTGGTGCACGGTGAGAAGCCTCGAGTGAACTGAGCATTCGGTACGGTGCCACCACTACCCAGGAATTCTGGCCGTTGCTTGTACTTTTCACTGTAATACAAAGTAATCTGTTAACTAATTGGTGCATTTTCTTTCCAGAATACACAACAAAGATGTTTACCTAAATCGGCAAAAGTCATTTATTTTTCTGGCTGATTGATAGGAGAAAAAATGGTGATTGCTATGTACACTGTCTGTAATCTATTATTAATTGCTTAGGGGACCATTTAGCATGAGGTCATTTGTCTACAAAATTTTACAGTTTTAACTAAAGCACTAGTTTGTTGTCCTGTAAGATGATCTGCTGGTGTAGCAGTTGTTCCTGGCTGTTTTCAGTAAATAATGAGTGGCAGAAAAAAGCAGTTTGAATTCATTTTTTGTGCATTTTGCAAATCATTCATCTCTGAGAAAAAGCACATCTATATTTTATGCGTTTTAGTAAAGTTCTCAGATAATGTGAATCTGTTCTAAGAATACATTTATAAAACGGATAGTTCCGGTCCTAACATCTGATTGGCTGAGCCGCGTTCGAGGCCGTTGTAAAATCCCCCGATAAACGCACACCTATGACCACCTCACATCATTCCATATTAATACACCACTGAAAAGAAAAAGTGAATGTTATGTTCGCCCTCATGTTGCCTAGCAACACTGTTAACGGACTACGTGATTTCGTGGATTTAAGTGTTTTTGTAAATAAAAACATTTATTTATTGAACATTGTTGTATTTTATTATATTTTATGTTGACCGTCGTTTTATAAAAGCAATAAGCCACTCAAGACCGTGCGTTACTGCTATGATTTTATCACGGGGAAAGACACAACCTTCCCCGTGATAAAATCGCAGTAACGCACAGTCTCGCGTGGCTTATTGCTTTATTATAACCCTCTTTTTGCAGATATTTGGTGCATTAGCATCCGAGCCCTTTAAAGTCAGCGATGGATTCTACGGCACAGGAGAAACTTTTCTCTTTACCTTCCATCCTGAATTTCAGGTTTGTTGTCTGCAGGGTTTCACAGTATTAAATTTAAGGTGCTTTTTAGCACATGCAGTATATACAGTATACATAATATGGCTAAAACTTGTATAAACACCTGGTAACCAAACCAACAAAAAAGCCTCACATTTACATTTCAAGCGTTTAGCAGATGCTTTTATACAAATTGACTTACAAGATGTGACAATGCAATATGTGCAAGTTATTAAGCATTAAGGGTTGTGTGGTGGCTCGGTGATTAGCATGTTGCCTCACAGCAAGAAGGTCCTGGGTTTGATTCCCAGGTGGAGCATTCTGGCTCCTTTCTGTGTGGGTTTCCTCCAGGAGCTCTGGTTTCTTTGGAGATACAAAATTGTCCATGACTGTGTTTGACACTGTGTTTAAACTTGAACTAATTAATTTCGTGTAACCAGTAACTACCTGTTCTGTCATGAATGTAACCCAAGTGTGTAAAACATGATGTTAAAACCCTAATAAATAAATCTGCCCTGCATTTTCAGGCATACAAATGGACAGGTGATAACATGTTCTTTATTAAGGGAGACATGGACTCACTAGCATTCGGCGGAGGAAGGTGAGTATATATTGTCCGCTTTATTACTACATAAAAAGTAAATGGACTTACTGTTGTGCCCTATGTAGTGTACATAACGAGGCACTAGAAAAACACCACTGTACACCAGAGCAAACGTGTAAATAATAATACTGAAGAGCTTAATCATTTGCACATGATTTATTTGCATTTTACTGACTCATGGTGTAGATTAAACCATAGATCATAGAAGCAATTGATGATAAAAATGTGTAGGTCATTATCTATTGTTTAAAAATAAAAGAAATTTTGTTTGGTCCATGGTACATAGGCACTGTGCAAGCTGCAAGCTTACACTGTACAGGCGGACAGTACAGTTCACCTGTACAGTGTAAGCTTGTCCAGTGGACCTTACTGTTCACTAATAATAGTAATGATAATAGTTTTACTTTGTGACGGGTGGCTAAGTGGGAAGCACTGTCGCCTCACAGCAAGAAGGTCCTGGGTTCGATCCCCAGGTGGGGCGGTCCGGGTCCTTTCTGTGTGGAGTTTGCATGTTCTCCCCGTGTCTGCGTGGGTTTACTCCAGGTGCCCCGGTTTCGTCCCACAGTCCAAAATGCATGCAAGTGAGGTGAATTGAAGATACTAAATTGTCCAAGACTGTGCTTGATATAAACTTGTGAACTGATGAATCTTGTGTAATGAGTAACTACCGTTCCTGTCATGAATGTAACCAAAGTGTAAAAACATGACGTTAAAATAACGTTAAACTCTTCACCAGCATGAAACTGAAAAAACACATATGAAGACAGACAAAACAAAAACTGAACAAGAAAGATTATAATATGATCCTATATAATATATACAGGGGTTGGACAAAATAACTGAAACACCTGTCATTTTAGTGTGGGAGGTTTCATGGCTAAATTGGACCAGTCTGGTGGCCAATCTTCATTAATTGCACATTGCACCAGTAAGAGCAGAGTGTGAAGGTTCAATTAGCAGGGTAAGAGCACAGTTTTGCTCAAAATATTGCAATGCACACAACATTATGGGTGACATACCAGAGTTCAAAAGAGGACAAATTGTTGGTGCACGTCTTGCTGACGCATCTGTGACCAAGACAGCAAGTCTTTGTGATGTATCAAGAGCCACGGTATCCAGGGTAATGTCAGCATACCACCAAGAAGGACAAACCACATCCAACAGGATTAACTGTGGACGCAAGAGGAAGCTGTCTGAAAGGGATGTTCGGGTGCTAACCCGGATTGTATCCAAAAAACATAAAACCACGGCTGCCCAAATCACGGCAGAATTAAATGTGCACCTCAACTCTCCTGTTTCCACCAGAACTGTCCGTCGGGAGCTCCACAGGGTCAATATACACGGCCGGGCTGCTATAGCCAAACCTTTGGTCACTCGTGCCAATGCCAAACGTCGGTTTCAATGGTGCAAGGAGCGCAAATCTTGGGCTGTGGACAATGTGAAACATGTATTGTTCTCTGATGAGTCCACCTTTACTGTTTTCCCCACATCCGGGAGAGTTACGGTGTGGAGAAGCCCCAAAGAAGCGTACCACCCAGACTGTTGCATGCCCAGAGTGAAGCATGGGGGTGGATCAGTGATGGTTTGGGCTGCCATATCATGGCATTCCCTTGGCCCAATACTTGTGCTAGATGGGCGCGTCACTGCCAAGGACTACCGAACCATTCTGGAGGACCATGTGCATCCAATGGCGGTGCCGTGTATCAGGATGACAATGCACCAATACACACAGCAAGACTGGTGAAAGATTGGTTTGATGAACATGAAAGTGAAGTTGAACATCTCCCATGGCCTGCACAGTCACCAGATCTAAATATTATTGAGCCACTTTGGGGTGTTTTGGAGAAGCGAGTCAGGAAACGTTTTCCTCCACCAGCATCACGTAGTGACCTGGCCACTATCCTGCAAGAAGAATGGCTTAAAATCCCTCTGACCACTGTGCAGGACTTGTATATGTCATTTCCAAGACCAATTGACGCTGTATTGGCCGCAAAAGGAGGCCCTACACCATACTAATAAATTATTGTGGTCTAAAACCAGGTGTTTCAGTTATTTTGTCCAACCCCTGTGTGTGTATATGTGTATGTATATATATATATATATATATATATATATATATATATATATATATATATATATATATATATATATATATATATATATATATATATATATACAGGTCCTTCTTAAAAAATTAGCATATTGTGATAAAGTTCATTATTTTCCATAATGTAATGATAAAAATTAAACTTTCATATATTTCAGGTGTTTTATTGTTTTAATACTGATGATTTTGGCATACAGCTCATGAAAACCCAAAATTCCTATCTCAAAAAATTAGCATATTTCATCCGACCAATAAAAGAAAAGTGTTTTTAATACAAAAAAAGTCAACCTTCAAATAATTATGTTCAGTTATGCACTCAATACTTGGTCGGGAATCCTTTTGCAGAAATGACTGCTTCAATGCGGCGTGGCATGGAGGCAATCAGCCTGTGGCACTGCTGAGGTGTTATGGAGGCCCAGGATGCTTCGATAGCGGCCTTAAGCTCATCCAGAGTGTTGGGTCTTGTGTCTCTCAACTTTCTCTTCACAATATCCCACAGATTCTCTATGGGGTTCAGGTCAGGAGAGTTGGCAGGCCAATTGAGCACAGTAATACCATGGTCAGTAAACCATTCACCAGTGGTTTTGGCACTGTGAGCAGGTGCCAGGTCGTGCTGAAAAATGAAATCTTCATCTCCATAAAGCTTTTCAGCAGATGGAAGCATGAAGTGCTCCAAAATCTCCTGATAGCTAGCTGCATTGACCCTGCCCTTGATAAAACACAGTGGACCAACACCAGCAGCTGACATGGCACCCCAGACCATCACTGACTGTGGGTACTTGACACTGGACTTCAGGCATTTTGGCATTTCCTTCTCCCCAGTCTTCCTCCAGACTCTGGCACCTTGATTTCCGAAAACAGTACTTTGGACCACTGAGCAACAGTCCAGTGCTGCTTCTCTGTAGCCCAGGTCAGGCGCTTCTGCCGCTGTTTCTGGTTCAAAAGTGGCTTGACCTGGGGAATGCGGCACCTGTAGCCCATTTCCTGCACACGCCTGTGCACGGTGGCTCTGGATGTTTCTACCCCAGACTCAGTCCACTGCTTCCGCAGGTCCCCCAAGGTCTGGAATCGGCCCTTCTCCACAATCTTCCTCAGGGTCCGGTCACCTCTTCTCGTTGTGCAGCGTTTTCTGCCACACTTTTTCCTTCCCACAGACTTCCCACTGAGGTGCCTTGATACAGCACTCTGGGAACAGCCTATTCGTTCAGAAATTTCTTTCTGTGTCTTACCCTCTTGCTTGAGGGTGTCAATGATGGCCTTCTGGACAGCAGTCAGGTCGGCAGTCTTACCCATGATTGCAGTTTTGAGTAATGAACCAGGCTGGGAGTTTTTAAAAGCCTCAGGAATCTTTTGCAGGTGTTTAGAGTTAATTCGTTGATTCAGATGATTAGGTTAATAGCTCGTTTAGAGAACCTTTTCATGATATGCTAATTTTTTGAGATAGGAATTTTGGGTTTTCATGAGCTGTATGCCAAAATCATCAGTATTAAAACAATAAAAGACCTGAAATATTTCAGTTGGTGTGCAATGAATCTAAAATATATGAAAGTTTAATTTTTATCATTACATTATGGAAAATAATGAACTTTATCACAATATGCTAATTTTTTGAGAAGGACCTGTATATATATAAAACAAGAAAAGACTGAACAATTCTGCCACAAACCCTAGTTTTCATGCCTTTTATTTGTTCTCCAGTGGTGAATTTGGTCTGTGGCTGGATGGAGATCTGTACCACGGCAGGAGTCACTCGTGTAAAACCTTTGGGAATCCCATGCTCTCCATGAAGGAGGACTTTTACGTGCAGGACATCGAGATCTGGTCGTTCGAGTAGGCTGCTCTGTGTCAGCGAGGTTGAGAGAACGAGAGCGGTGGCTGCAGATGAACAGAAAGAGAAAGCCGACCGGATGTCCCTGTGCTGGCAGTGTCCCAAACCTTAATGCGCATCATTTTGGCTCCCAGGAAGCCTGTTAAGAAGAAGCATAACCTCTCTGCCCTCGTCATATGTCTCTCAAAGGTTTAATACACAGCTTCCCTCCCCTCTCTCTCATTGTGCCGAATGTGCTTCGTTCCAAACTTACTGGTACAGGGTGTTTCAGCGAGCAAACAAAAAGCACCGTGACGCACCGTGACAATCATAAGGAAGTGTTTGAATATGAATATGAGGATCATCAAAGCATTCTTTACTCACAGTGTAAAGACGCTTGCGAAGGTTTGGGACGAGACAGAAATGCTTCAGACCCGAACCAGGGGCTGTGATCCACCTTCAGTTAAAGTGTGGATGATTCTAATGCAATGCCGGATGATGAAAAGTGGAGTGACTACAAACACATTCCTGAGAGGTAACAATGGTGATTTAGGTAATACGTGCAGAGAGTCGAAACAGCCAGTGTACATCTGGGTTCTAAAGCGAATTATTTAAGTGTTGTGAATTTGTAGTCTTTCTGTCGTTCACTGTCATAGATTCACCAAGTCAAAGCACACCTCCCCTAATCCAGGGGGAGAAAAAATCCCATTGTTGTAGCGTTCTGTTCAGTGGGCGTGTGTGTGTGTGAGTTCGGCTTCGTCCGTGTGTGGAGGGTCGTGTGTACTGTTCGTAGACAGTAATGTGTCGCAATAGATTTTTTGTGGAATATGCAAATTACTGTTCTTGTTAACCTCAGTAATCCAGATGGGCTGTTTTGTCCCGTCGCTCTTTCAAGCAAACTTTTAAAAGCTTTTACGTCTCGAAAGAAAAAAAAAATGCTTTTCAGGGTGTCATTTGAAAAGCCGGCGATGTGGTTTAATCGTTTTTCATAAATATAATGACAATTATATATATTTATGTATATAATTCTATATAACAAATTCTATATATATATATATATATTATGATATATTGCTGTTGTGTGACAGTGATAATTTCCGTGCTGATTTCTCAGCTGTTACCAATATAATGTACAGTTAAATGACCCTGTAAATGAATGTTAAATGAGTAGATTTGTTCCTCTATATATGGGAATATGTAGAGGTCTATAATAATTATATATACAGTGTGGATTGGTGGGTTGCTTCTAGCACTTTAATCTAGTTTAAAGCCAGATTCTTTAGGCTTCATTAGCAGTAGCTGTACAGTCTATTTTTTTCTTTGTGTGTTTAGAGATGATACAGATGTTTATGAAGATGTTTATATGAAAGAAAGGTCGGATGGAGAAGGAAAACGTCACTGTGGTGTAGACTTTTCCTCTCACGTGTCCCTTCGCGATGCTGTCCTTGTCGATTTGTAGAGATTCCTTGTTCACAGGACTGAGGAGGATGAGGAATAGCACATAATCGCCAGATCTGTTCCTCTTTATTCTTTCCACATGGACGGGCTTGTTCTTGTCGAGTCAAATCAGGTCCAGCGTGAGCAGATAATCTAGATAATTCACTGAAATACTATGTAATAGTGATGTAAAAATAAATTACCTATAAATAAAATTATTGTAACCTGAAATACTCAAATGATTGTTGTTTTTAATAACATTTGGGATGTGTACGTGTAAACTGTAAACACAAAGTGGTTCTACATTCTTTTAAAGCTTTTTTTTGCTTTGTAGGCATCAGTTTATTTTCAGCTCCTCAGCTGCTTAAAATAAACGATGTTTGTGGAGTGCAAGCACAAAGCTTCCAAATGTCTAACTGTGTCTTAGACTGTCTAAGAGTTCCAACCAGTTAAGATTTGAAAGTTCTTGTAGAAAATGTGCAAACTTGTTTTTACTTTTAAAAAAAATTATCAAAATTGTGTGCAACAATTAACCATCAGTAAATATTTCATTTTCATTACAGCCCTGATTGTTCCCTCAATAGTTTATAGTCATTGTGCTAGCCAACTACCACTGGGATCCAAGGTACAAATGCCATGCGGTGCTATTGGTCAGTTGGGCGGGCTGAGGCCCTACGATGGATTAGTGCCCTGTCTGGGGTGTGTAACAGCATTGCACCGAGTGATTCCGGTTAAGTTTGAACCCTGACCAGGATAACGAGTGGTAAAACATGACAATGAAATTAAATACGCCATACAAAGCTACCAAAAAGTATTTCAGCTAGGTGTACCAGTACTGGTTCTCTTTTGTTTATTTATTTTTACTAACTGCATTATTTCTGGTCAGAGTTGTAGTGATCCTGGGCCACCCTGGGCACAGGGTAAAACTTCACCCTGGACATCCTGCACCAGTTCATCGTTGGGTGACTTACACATTCTCTTCCTCACACTCAAAAATGATTGAGAGGAGCCAATTTACCTTCTATAAAAACAGAGATTACAGTGGAAACCAACACGGGTACAGAGAAAACATGCAAAACTTCTCAGATCAAGGATTAAACCACGAACCTCGGGACTCTCAGGTTTCTATGTGACACCCACACTACCAGCTTGTCATTTATTGTGAACTTGAAATCACAGCTTAGTTTACAGCCTGGCTAGCTAACAAGCTTGTATACTAAATCACATGAACGACGAGTAGAAACGAGTGGAATTTCAACACGAGTCTTAAGAATGTTGTACAAATGTTTTGCAATTATAAAACAATTGAAGATATGAAAATTGGATTAAAAAAGCTGTTTAAAATCAATATCAGCTCCAGCAAAGTTGACCATTAAACATAATTGTATGTTGTGGGCTACTACTGAAGTTACATTACCAGCTTATGAACTGTCGTAACCATGACAACAAGCTTTGGCATGATTTGTTTTTCAAAACATAATATGCCTTATTTAAAAATAATACAGAGCCTGAGTGTTGCTGCCCTCTGGTGTTTAAACTGCGTTTATTTTTACTCATTAAGCAGATTAATTAACTTGTTTATTAACAGTAGTGAGAGATGAGAACGTGTGAAAGAAAGCACTGCCTGATGTGTTCCCCGAAGAACAGCTCTGGACCTCGTGCTCTAGGACTGGAAAACCTCCTGACCTCCGTGTCTGCTTCATCTCTCCATGAGTTACAGCTGCTTCAGAACCTGTGGTCCTTTTCTTCTCACTATCAGGTCAGCGCACGACCTTGGATGAGTTTCGAGAGGATGCAGGCGTACCTGAGCACTACACCTTGGCCCTATTTTCCTTGGCAGGTCATGCCTCCAGTGGAGACGGCCAGACCGTCGGGCATGTGGCGGGACCTGAGCAGGTATCAAGCTCTCAGACGGACTGAAGTTAGGAATAATGACTTTGGGATGGTCAGCAATGCCAGGAAAGAGTAAGCACTGGAGATTCATTTCAGTTCTGAATGGTCAAACAATAAGTGAGCATCAACAGATCGGCTTCTACTTACTGCTATTAATTAATTGTTCATCAGCTGCATAGTTGCTTTGGACTCATTTATCGTTTCTTTGTTTGTGTAGTCTTTGTTTTATTTGCATTTCATTTCCATTTCATCAACCGGTTTATCCTGGTAGATGTCGTGGCTGGTCTAGTATCATCGGGAAACACTGGGCACAAGGCAGGAACAAGGTGGACAGAGCACCCATCCATCGCAGAGCTTCGGCCATCCTTCCTTCTCTGACATGGCCAATCGTGGCTGTGTAGATGTCTGGCCGGCCAGTAGCAACGATGAGATTCAAACCCGGATCACAGTGGTGGTTGCTTGCGTGATAGGCCACTGCGCTCTCCAGCACTGTGGTGGATTATTTCTTGTACAGCATGGTGATAAATTAAAGCAAAACTCTTAAGTGGAAAAACAATGAGTGCAGATTCTGTCTTCATCTGTCATTTAGAAGTTCAAGATGGGACGAGGAACAAAATCTAAGTAACGGTAAAATATTATTCATTACTGTGGCACAGAAAACTGGAACTTGTGGTGTACTCCATATAACAAAAACAGGCCTGAATACCCCTACAGCGAGAGGACAAAGTGCTGCTATTGTGCCTTGGGGGGCATTTTGTCAGCATAGTTGGGATTCACTTTTTCTACTGATTGATTGATTTAAAAGATCAGACAGCGCTCTTCACCACCATGGAGGATCTTTTGGAAGAATTGTGTTTCATGTCTTCAGTTCCAGAGAGTTAAAGAATCAATGCCAGGGTGCACTGAAGCTTCGCTGGCAGCTTGTTAACACCTTTAGTTGGGTTTTTCTTTTCTCTTCAGTAGGTGATCAAGGTGATCCTTACATTGAGCTGCTTTTTAATATCTACTCAGTGTAGCACGGGTGTGGTAACAGTCTTAAGGCAAATGAACTTCAGATCATCGTGGATTAGAACACAAGGTATTTCATTTCTGAATAGATGAGGGGAAACATGATGGTACAAGCACGGTAAAGAATACATCCACTGTTCACCAAGGCCCGCGGTTTCATCAGCCACGACTCAGATTTGAAAGTGAAGTAGGTGGCGTACAAAGCCACGGCGAAAAAGTGCCCGATCAGAGTCATGGGCCTGGGCATTAACCTGGTGAGAGAACAGAATGTGCAGTGAGTTTTGTGTGTGTGATATTTGTGTAATAATGTTTTATCTGGCTCACAGGATGTGTATTTTAAGTAGGATGTAACATCTTACACAGAGAGCAGTCCTATTGGTCCATTAACACATTCTCCACCCAGTTTGAAGTAGTGGAAGCAGGCACTTCTTAACTGGTGAACAGAATCTTAAAGAGGAATAAAGAAACGCTCTTAAGATTAAATTACCTTCACATAAACACAAAACTAAATATAAATAAATAAAGTAATCTCTGAAAATCAAAAAACATGAATATTACAGGTTGCAACTAAATGTCATGGCAGCTTGCTTGACTGGAAAAAGTCACCCATATTCTTGGACTATATTTGACCATCGAGACATTTTTTTTCTCTCAGTATAAGATACCATTTTTCAACCTGGTAAGAGACCACTGTTCCATGTATTGCTATGGACACAAACAATTCACAAGCTGTAGTCACTCATAACTACTAGAATAGTGATGAGAAGAGTGCTGGTTCAAGCCCCACCACTGCCAAGATGCCACTGTTGGGCTTCTGAGCAAGGCCCTTAACCTTCATTTGCTGGAATTGTATTGCACTGGGTGCAAAGTTGGAATACACTCTGCACAGGGCGGCAATACAGAGAACTCGGATCTAAACGGTGGTGGCTGACCTTCAGTCAGATTCAAGCTCCAAAGAATTTATCATACCATTATTATGTCACTGTCTCTTCAAAATAGATTACAATCTGAAGAGATAATCAGCCTAAATAAAAGATCATCATTTCTTAATACTAAACCGAACACAAAGATTAGACTGGTTTATTCAGCAGTGAAGTGGACTTACCATCTGTTGCAGCAAACAGCTCATACAGAGCCTGTGCCAGCACATTCACCACAAATGAGTGAGATGATTTGCGCTCCCAGTAGAATTTCTTCTTAGCCTGATGAATAGAAGCTCAAATTAGTTGTGTGTCAAATTTGGTTTAGACATACAAAAGGTGAGTATAATACATATTGGAAACGGACAATCCTTTCATTAAACAGGACTCTGTTTCTATGTTCGGAGAGGAACCCGCAGTACCTTAAGCATGGCGTTATCATCATACAGATCTGGAATGTTTCTGAGCAGTGATCTCCAGATCCGGACATCGTTGAGCACCACACTCATTCCTCCTCCAGTAAGAGGATGCCTCATGTTGTAGGCATCTCCCAGTAAAAGGACCCCTGCGAGAGTTAGATTTTAAGTTAATAGATTTTTAAGGAGATACATGGAACAAAAGGTAAATCCTGAGTCATTTCATGCTTCATCCTGGTCAGGGTCATGGTGGGACCAGTTTTACCCAGAAAAGCAGTAATACACCCCGAATAGAACCACAATCCATCGCAATGTAGTAAAATAATAATTTATTAACAGATTCATTGACATTTAAAAGTAAAAAGTGCTATTACTCCTGTGCAAGACTTCAACAAACAGCCATCACACTGTTATTTAACTGTTACGTCTTCTTACTGTAATGATATACAATTAATTTGGCTTCATGATGTTAAATTATAAAATCCAATCCAAAAGCCATTGTGAGGTCACTTGTCAGTGTGATCTCAGTGCCGGTCCCAAATAAGGAGGGTTGTGTCAGGAAGGGCATCCGGTGTAAAACTGTACCAGATCAGGTATGCGCACCAGAATGATCCACTGTGGCGACATCTAAATATGAAAAAAAAAAAAGAAAAGTGAATTGGCTGCTCTTAATTGTCTCTGTGTGTGAGTAATGAGGTGAGTGTGTGATGCCCTGCGATAACTTTCCAGAGTGTGTTCCTATTTTCGCACCACCACCTTGATCAGGAAAGCAGTTAATAAGAACAAATTTAGTGTACTTACCAGGTTTATTAACTGCTGAAGGTGGCAGGAAGCTGGCAGGCATTGTCCTCAACCGGTCATTTTGCAGAGCGACCATAAACGGCTCCTGTAAGTGCTCTACATGGAAAAGTTATGAGCTATGAGACATTTTAGCCTGATACTCCAAATGAACATGAGATGAAGTCATTAAGTAAAATCCAGTCATACTTGGAAGCTGAGGATGAATTTTCTCCACCATGTACCCTGACAGGTCTCGTGGCATTTCTCCCCTGATATCCACCAACACTCTGGTTTCATTGGAGGAGATCTGGTAGATTAATATTGGACTGGGGTTGGCCAAGACCAGCTCTGCGTGGTTTGCTTTAAACTGGGGACAATCCTGATAGAGCACAAAATACATTAAACATTTCTGCACTTAACCTCTGCCACTAGAGATAGATTTGTTAGATGCTTCATCCTACCTTCATTATGCAGCCAACAAAATGGGAGGAGATCTTGACCTTCCCAGACACAAGACTTTTACGAAACTTGGAGAAACAGCCATCAGCAACTACAGTTAATGCAGCGTGGATCACCTAATGAGAAACGATAGTTTGAGGAATAAAGATAGTGGTTCTAACTGTCATCAACGGTTTTATCCTGCTCAGGGTCGTGGTGTCCTGGAATAGCCAGGACAGGGTGCCAATAAATCACAAAGCTATAGGTATCTCATCCCTACCTTAAATACAGCCAATCATATCTGCTAATAAAGGTGTTTATTTATTGTTACTAACTGCTTTATCCAGGTCAATCACACCCAAGTCACACTTGGGTATCTTAGAAGAGAAAGAGTAACAACCTTCATTTCAGACCATGCTATTTAAAAATGGCATGCCTTTATAGATGGTTTAGTCTTGGTTCTTTAAGGGTAATGAAATAATAAACACTATTACTTTCATGTTTTTGTACTTTTAGATATGATTAAAACCTAAATCACAATCAGAACAGTGCGCTTACTTTGATTTTCCCAGTGTCCTTTTCACGATACTGAACGCCCGTCACACAATCCCCCTCCTCCTCCAGACTGGTCACTGTACCCTCCACAAAGGTCACACTGCACATGCAAAAAAGAACATCAGATACAATTTATAAACAAAACAGAAATACTTGGACAGAAAACTTTGCACAAAAGCTCTGATTTTCTTGAGTCTGATCCTTTCCATTAAAAAGCCTTCAGTACTCATCTGAAGGTAATACATTAGCAGTCATTGTTTATATATTATAAATATGGTCATACCAAATACTAAGAAACTAAGGAAATCCATGTAAATGTGTGAAAGAGACTCTGTACATCTGTACACTGTGTTCATGCTATGCTTACTTGGGTTCCCTGAGAGCAGCCCGTCGTAGACCCATGATGAAGCGACCGTGGTGAAAAGCTCGGCCACTCTGAACACCACACTCGTTCTTTGGGTATGGGATCTCCACATCTGTATGGCTCTCTGTGTCGTGAATTACATACCCACAGATCACATGGGCATCCAGGCCTTCTGCTGCATCTAAAGGAAATTACCATGGAAAAGATCAGTACAGTACATTTTAGTCAATAAATACTAAATAACCTATGGAAAACGTGCGGCAAAACTGGATAAATTGGCGTCTTTCGTCCCCAAACTATTAAACTATTATTATGAGTTTAATGTAACAGGGGTAAACATGCTGCTGTGCCATATTTTACAAGGTTTTACAGGCCACCACGGTCTTGACCAGGATATAGAGATTATTAAAATTAAAAGAAAATTTTCTTGTT
Source organism: Trichomycterus rosablanca (assembly GCF_030014385.1). NCBI lineage: Eukaryota > Metazoa > Chordata > Actinopteri > Siluriformes > Trichomycteridae > Trichomycterus > Trichomycterus rosablanca. Next base: position 5,091,963 of record NC_086010.1, on the reverse strand, counting down.
GTTTTGGTGCTTTTTAAAGAACAGTGCATATGCATAAAAAGTTCTCTTACCCTCCAGCCCCAGCTCTTTAAGTGCCCGATAACCACCTGGCTGTAAAAGTTCCCCCACAATTCTGTCTGGCTCATGCAGATCCCTCTCCACCACAGTAACTCTGCGACCTTCTCGTGCCAACACAGCAGCCATGACTGAGCCCAGCACACCAGCGCCCACGATGATGATATCTGGTTCTGGATCAGCAGAGGAAATGTGGTCTGAGGTGCCATCAGTGTTCAGTGCTTTTCTTTTTGCCATTCTCTTTCGCCGTGAACTTGCCTGTATTAAGGTACAATTGTAAAAATAACAATTACATTTATTTTTACACAACATTTTATAGTAGGAAACTACTAAAATGTATTAACATGTAGATTTGTTTGAGCAATTAGGAGTTACTTAATTATATCTATTAAACTATATACATGTTAACAGCTTAGCCACTTTTTATCCAAATTAATATTTCATTAGTACTGATTTATTTGCACAAGAAACATTAGAATTAACTGGAAGATACAGATGTGAGCAAAAATATTGGTACCCCAAAAGTCTTCAAATTAAAACATTTGTATTATGTATACATGTTTGTATTTCCTTTTTATTGAAACAAAACCAAGAAGTTGTAAAAATAGTTAAGTTCTTTCCAAAACTGGACAAATTATTGGTCCTATCTGAAATATCTAAGAAAGACTTGCATTGTGGTGATAGTTTAGGCAAACTGTTCTAATTTAATTAGTCTTCCAGGCGTTTTCAACCTTATAATCACTTGTGCCAGTTTAGTTTAAAAAGAGGAAATTACTCATCTTGCTGTTTTACGCCTCTGTATCACAGTAAATACAGCATAGTGGATGACATAAAAACAGGTTATAAGCATAATAGTCAAGCATGCTCGAGGTAATGTTACAAGACCTTGATGTTCCAATGTTCCAAAGTTGTCAATATTACTGAGAAGTTTAAGACAGATTGGAATATTGGCCCAAGATGGAACAGACAGATTTTTTAAATGCTTATTAAAGAACCAAGAAAAACTTCGAAACACATCCAAGTGGATCTTCACGCTCAGTGTGTACAACAAACTGGGCTTCATGGTAGAAGCCAAAATGCATGTTGACAAACCACATTCCTTTTGGGAGAATGTGCTATATGGGCTTTGGACAGATTATTTACATAGAACATCATGACTACTGTGAAACATGGAGGAGCCTCAGTGATGTTTTGGGGTTGCTTTATGGATCATTTTTAAATACACAATAAACTTGAGAAATAACCTAAATTCATTACATTTTTGTTAGATTATTCAGTAACAGAACAGTAAAAGCAAAACTTTAACTTGACTATAACTGTTTAGTAAACCAACCAGCCCCACTCTCCCTTACTGTCTGAAAATAACCACAATAGAATAATAAACATACAATAACTTACCTTGTTAGTTGCTGAAGCCTCTGACTTGTTGAAGCTGTTTTTAATGAAAGGTAAAGTTGATAATAAATCCAGAGGTAAATGTAATATATTGTACCAGTAAACAGAGAGAATCACTCCAACAGTCAGAAACACCAGAGCTGTAATAAAATACTCTTTATGAGCTAAATATACTAACCACTCACACTTCTTACACACATATGTAAAGCTTGCTATACATAAAAACGTCCACATTGTTTAGATTTAAATAAAAATATAGAGGTTCTGCTAATAAAAAATACAAAAAAAATTTTTATAGTAAAAATGTTTAAAAAAAAAAACTTAGGTAAAAGTTACAACAGCATTAACAATTAAACTGCCTCTTTGATTCTTCTGTAAACAGTAGTTTTAATGAAGGTTAAATATATTTAAGGTGCTAAATGAGTCTGAATGTTGGAATAGTTCTCTAATGTTGAGTAGAAGAGAGAATTTGAAACTTCACACTAACAGAGATGCTGATGAATAATTTATGTAAATAAAGCAGCCACCCATACACGCTGTGCAGGTTCTCGAGTCCCGCCTCAACTTCAATTCAGCCAATCAGGAGAGAGAACAGCTCTGAGCAGAGCTCGCGCTATACGTTGATTGGGTGGCAGGCACCACGGACGGTAGGATGATGTGATGTCACACAGTTACAGGCTAGGCACCACAGCCTATGGCGAGCTCAACCGCCTTTTATAAAACAGTGTGAATACACGATAAACTCAGCAAATATAAGAGTAAGTAAACATTTTATAATAATACGTGACATTAAACACAGAAACAAAACAAGCACTCACAAAATCCCTAACAAAAGTTTTTATATCTTTACTAGTGTTTATAAAACAAGCTTTGTATCATTTCAACCAAGCAGTGGTTCACAACAGTGGTGCAGGTAGATTTGGTGATAGTAGAAAAAGGCTCTCAAAATGAGAATAAATCAATTTATTTATTTATTTATTAGGTTTTTAACGGACTATGTCACAGATTGGACTGAACAATGAAGGTTTCTTCCTGTATTTTTAAGGGAGTTTTTCCTTGCCGCTGTGGCCCTCGGCTAGCTCAACAGGGGTTTTTGGTCTGTTGGTCCTGGATTCTGATGCTTTGAGACAATGTCCATTGTAAAAAGCACTATATAAATAAATTTGAATTTACAGAAATGGTAGTTATTCGTTACACAAGATTCATCAGTTCAAGTTTAATATCAAACACAGTCATGGACAATTTTGTATCTCCAATTCACCTCACTTGCACGTCTTTGGACTGTAGTAGAAAACCCACACAGACAAGGGGAGAACATGCAAACTCCACACAGAAAGGACCCGTACTGCCCCACCTGGGGATCGAACCCAGGAGGCGAGCCACTGTGCCACCCTCATAAACTAATCTATTGCAGCCACTAAAAGTAATAAGTAATCCCTTGTGCGCTGGTGATCATCAATTTACATGATCATTTGTACCATGTATCAGTTTTATGATTAAGTGTTTAATGCTTTGTAGAAAACGGAGATTGGACATGTTGGACATATAATGTTTGGATTCTACATAAGCAGAAACCTGCACTAATACCAAGCCTACTGAAATATCAGGAGTACACTCAAATGTCATGTGTGCATCTATAAGGGCCATAGTTTACAACAAAATGGACACTTCCAGTCAAATTGGGATATATGAAGTTATAACATACTTAATATTTGAAATTTTATGTTACTGTAACTTGAAATCTGACCAAACTTAAACATACACACTTTAAACTGTGCACACATTAATATTCCATTTGCCAGCAAAAGTAAGATATACTATGCTTTTTATAAATTAATCTTTACAATGGTGGTGTAAAAGTACAAAATCCTACAAAAAGTAGTAGCACTTATGTGCACTTCAAATGACAACTACCACTTTATGATTGTGACTTTTATTTATTTCATGGAATAATAAGCTAACAATTGTTATTTATGATTGAATTGTAAGTCAGGATGTCTACAGGTAAAATGACTCATTCACTGAAAGCCTTAGTGACTCATAAACAGTTCACTGAAGTAGTTGGCAAAATATATATTCACAACAGCATTAATACCCTGATTTCAGTAGAATATTCCCTGTCATAAACCCCTGTTCATAAACATAATCAAAAATCACTGTGATCTTAGAGGTAATGATTTAAAACAGCTTCATATTGTTCTTGTTTCCCTGACGTCACTTTGGGCTCTCCGTTTTTCTTTATAAATTCCTGGGAGAAAATAAAAGCATTATTTTTATGAGAAGACACTATGGGTAAATAACATTGCAGATGGTTGAGAAGATAAAACAGCCACAAACCTCCAGATCCTCCAGTGATGCACCACCCATTTCTATCTTCTGTCCAATGCCATGGCTGAAGCTCATGTAGCGTTCCTAAACAGCACGAATCACAGAGCAAGATAACAATGTGTGATAAATATAGTTTATTGACTTACTGGTCCTGGCCATGTTCTGACAAACTACAACTTAAAAAGACTCGATAATCATTAACTCAGATTAGTGTTGCATTAAGTGTCGCATGACTTTTTTTTGTCACAAAATTTTTTTCTTTATGTTTATATGCATTTGAATTTAGGGGTCAGTAAGCATTTTCTTTTAAACACATTGATTTGTCCACTGATGCTGCATGGGTTTGAGATCCTAAAGGTTCATTATCTCAGAAATTGGTATCTTGGTGGAGTCAGTGGCAAGAATTGGTAACTAATAGAAAATAAGATACAAAACAACTGATGTTAATCTGGATGACAATTGTTGTAGAGATACGTTTCGTCACTCAATCCAAGTCATAACAATGCAATGGGCGGTGATCGGTCGTTATGCGAATCGGCTGCATATAAGGTTGGGGTATCCACCACCAGCTCAGACTGAAGAAGTCATTCGGATTGAGTGACGAAACGTATCTCTACAACAAACTTGTGTCCAGATGAACTGATTCAACTTTGTGGATTTGTCTATTATTTGTGGATTATTGAGCATGCATCAACAGACAACAACTGATGTTACTTATGGTATTTATGTAAAAATTGTATTCATGTCACAAATTGTAGTTCCAACATAAACTGCAAAGATGTTTATGACTTATGCTCAATATACACTGCCACCTTATTAAACTCACCTCTTAAACATTTATTGGCCATTTTATGGACTGCACCTCCAATCTAGATGCACTGTGGATATACATATATTGACTGATCTGTTGCTCTTTGCACTTTGTCAGCACCTTTACCTGATGGTCTTTCAGTACTTCTGTTCCTTGTATGTTTTTGTGTTGTTTTGCACATTTTTTAAGTCACTTTGGAGCATCTGTTAAATGACTAAATAAACTCGATTAAAGTAAACTCCAATTACAGCAAAGGGGATTAAAAGTCTCAGATGCCTAATAGGGGATTTAAAATGTACTTTGAAAATGTGCATCAGCTTCGATTACCCGCAGCATAGTTTGCATAACTCCCTCCTCAATAATCTTGGCAGCATTTCTGAGGCCTCGAGCAAAAGCATCCATGGCACCAATATGAGCAATAAACAAATCCTCTGGGTCAGTCGATTCTCTCCGGACCTTGGCATCAAAATTTAATCCTCCTGGCTGCAGGCCCCCCTGTTCAACAATAGCCTGTGGGATGGGTCAAAATGTACAATGTAAGAACTGTCATTTTTTAATGTAGAAAATACATCCATATTTAACACAGACTAGTTACAGCACCTTCATCACCATGGTGGTGTTTCTGATGTCCATGGGAAACTGATCCGTGTCCCAGCCCAGATCAGGAGAGCCAGTATTGGAATCAACAGAGCCAAGCATGCCAAAGCTACACCACAAACAAAAAGCAATGGGGTTAATGAACATAAAATGTTTTTTTTTTTTTAATATGACTAAACAACAAAAAGCACATACACAGAGGCCATGATAATGTCATGTTCATAGGAATGTCCTGCCAGTGTGGTGTGGTTGGGTTCGATATTCAGTTTAAAGTCCTTGTCCAGGCCGAAGTGCTTCAAAAAGCCAATGACAGTCATCGCATCTGTGAAAATAAAGAACGTCCTTTGATTAGTTACAAAATTCCAATCAAATGAAAAGGTCTTAATGATACAGTATATAATCATGAGCTACTTAAACATCCCATTCTAAAACCAATGGCATTAATATGAAGTTGCCCTTCTGGACAACCACAACCTAAGAAACTTTGAACAAGGTTTAAGAGAGTGACAGAATCTGTGCCCATTCAGCCAAAAGGAAAATGATTTATCAGGTCAGTTCAGGCAGTGATGTTGGACGAGAAGGAAGGCTTGCGATCAGCATTCCATTTCACTCCAAAGGTGTTCAAAAGGTTTGAGGTCAGTGTTCTGTGCAGGCCACTGAAGTTCTTTCACACGCAACTCATCAAACCTTGTCTTGCTAGAACAGGAAGGGGTCTAAATTCCCACAGACAGACTCCAGAACCTTGTAAAAAGCCAGTTGTAACAGCATGATTTTGGAATGGGATGTCCACTGCTGTATTGTAAAGATATTTTAACGGCTTTACAGCGCTTACCATAGTCGTACTGGTGCTTGCATGGTTCCTTTGGCTTGGGCTCAATGAGGAACTGGCATTTTAACCCAATGTTCTCTTTGTATGCTGCAATTAAACAAAGATAATAATGTAACAAATCATGATCTGATACAAATAAAAAAACTGATGCTACAGAACTACATACCAACTGCCATTTTGAAAAAGCTGGCCATATGCTTGAGTTCGGCAGAGACGTCTGTATTAAGGACGGACTGAAATCCTTCACGGCCACCCCAGAACACTGCAAATAAGGGAGAACAAACGTCACATTTATTACAGATTGTCACAATCTCCTAGCACAAGCTGGTAAAACATATTTGCAATGTCTTTTAGGTGTAAACTTAAAAGTAAGGCTGAGTTGTAAAAGGCATTTTCATAATAAGTCACAAACATGCTACTGCCATTGATTTTAATAATGACATACTGATGACCACATACTAACACATTAAAATATGAGATAAATATAACCTATAACCACATTTTGAACAAAATCTACAAACAAAACAAATATAAAAAATTAAGCTCAAAAAGGATTTCTTACCAAAGTTCTCAGCCCCAAGCTTCTTGGCTATCTCTAATCCTTTCTTCACCTGAGCTCCAGCATAGGCAAAAACATGGCAGTCTGGGTTTGTGGAGGCTCCATTCATATACCTGCATGTATAAAATAGAACACATTTAACCATGTTTGTCTTAAACTGAACAAATTTAGCCATATCAAATTTCCAAAGCAGCACAATATTAGATTTAAAAGTTTCCTTTTTTGTACAATATTATACAAAAATAATCTATCTATTTTTGAAAGGGCAACCCCATAGTTCTCTTCACTAGGGGTCTAAAAATATGATTAGCTTATTATGCCTGACAATGCAGCACTGCTGCATATTTAAACAAGTCACCCTCACTACTTAGCTTAGATTTTCTTCCTTTTCCTTTGTAAGTCACTTCAGATGATATTTTTCATTACCACTATCTAACATGTCACCTGGGATGAGCAAACAGGTTGCAGGTGATCCACAGCACTTTTACACCAGTCTGGTTCTGCAGCTGCAGTGCCAGGTCTGTTATCTCATCCAGGTTCCTGTTGGTTTCCTCCAAAGTGCGACCCTCAGGGGCCATGTCCCTGAATAAACAACCAGATTATTGGTCAATAATAATTCAATACAACATTATTGTAGTTGTGAAGAATTTACATCAAATCAGATACATACCGGTCATGAAATGTATAGTATTTCACCTAGAATCAAGAGAAAACATGAAGCATATTTCAACATAATTGCTGCAGATTTGTAAACTGCACATTTATGCTGTCAATATCCTCCTCTACCACCAAATGTTCTCTGTTGGATTCAGATCTAGTGACTGCGGAGGCTATTACAAGCACTGAACTAAGCATTGGAATGTTAATGGAACTAATTTCCATTAATGAGCATGTGTTCAGAATAATAGGAAATCAGTTACTTCCTTACACCAAGTTTGGTGAAGAACTCAAAGGCTGCACTAAGCCTTTTCTTTGCTATCTCCATGTCACTGTTCCCCTCATTCCATGGCCTGGGCAAGGTAGAAAATCCAAATGGATCGGCACCTGATATACACAGCAGAGTAAGCTCACAGTAACAGCACAGCAGTTTGACAGTGCACTTCCAAGACACTTCATGTTTATTTAGAATGCATACCTAGAATCAAGTGTGATTTTAAAATACTATCATATGAAAAGTGTCAAATGTGAATTTACAACCAGGCCACAGTTATACTTAATGGGCAAAACAGTCTAAGCAGATTGTACATATGTTCCCTGTTTAACAGCTGTGATGTCAGGCAACTCTGTTATGCATCTTAAGCATGGTAATGGTGCTTGATGTTTGCTCATTAATAGCGCTTTGGTCTTTCAGGCTCGCCTCTCAACACTTGAGCACCTATTGAAAAAGATGCAGGCTGTAATAATCCCAGCATGCCTAATGACTCAGCTGTGGTGATGCGATTCTCTCACCAGTTCCACAAAATGAGTGCCAGTTACACACTGAGAATCTGAGCCAATCCTCCATCGTCCTGCCCAGCAAAACCTGTTAATAAAAAATATATGTTTGGCAAAAAAGATGTCCAAATGCTTCTAGCGAGCAAATTTCATATAAAGCAAACTGTCAAAATAAAAGCAAGATCTAAAGCAACCAGTCATATAGAACTGCTCATATCCTGGTCATAAAGGCAAAGCAAAACCCCCAAATAATCTGCAGGAACGTTTAGCTAACACAGGAGAGCACTGCTCGACTCTGCACCATTGCTTTAACAAACATGGTCTGTGTGGAAAGGTCATCAGAAGGAAACTTTACCTGCAACCACATCGCAAAAGTCAACATAAAAAGTATGCAAAACTATTAATAATAAAACAGCCCAACATTGCATAATTAGAAGGAAAAATTGATTTTCTCCAATGTCTGAATATTCTGGAGGCAAATCTGACATAGTCAGGAAATTGAAGTTAAAATAAGACTGGCTTCTACACGACAATAATAAAAAAACATTTAAAATTCCACCATAAACTACGTAAAGAACCACAAGTTAAAAACAGCCCTCACAGTCACCTGATTTCAACATCATATAAAATCTGTGGGTGGAACCTAAACATGCTGCACATACAGTATGGCCCAACAACATATTAGAACTTAAAGCATTAAAAATCCTTAAACTGATATAAAAAGACTCCTAGGTGACTGCAGGCTGAGATTTTCCAGTGTTACCAAGTACTGACTTGGTAGGGTGTCCAAACTTGCACAGACCCTCAAGTTAGACCCTAATGAGGCGAAATATAGAGTCAAGGCAGTATTTCAGCAGGATAGAAGTACTTTGCTTTGAAGGTTTTATGATTTTAACAGCTGTATATTGGGTCTCTGTGCTGAAATTCTATTGAGAAGCTGTTGACACCCACCTCTGTTGCATTGTAATGCTTGAAGCATAGCACATCTTTTGCACCAGCATCAGGTACATAGGCAATCTTCGAAATACCTTTAAAAATAAACTGATATTAAGAACATTTCATATTTATACCATTAAATTATAAACACAACCCTGTGAGTTCAGTGCCTGCAGTAGAAACACAGGTACAGTGTGTATAACCCGTGATCTTACTGAATGAAGGGTTCATTGAACTGAACACTGAAGCACTTCAACTCTTAGTTCACTTCTTTTAAATCTGATTTTAGGAACTTCTATCTGAATACAACTATTTAAAAGCATGCGATTTGACATCCTAGAGCACACAACACTACTTCAAACCTTTAAAAGTTTAGAGTGAATAAGATTTACCTTGGAAGAATTCTGTGATTTTCGACATGGCTGAGTCCGTTTTGTTTTTGAGCTGTAAATCCACCCCCTGTAATATCAGGACTGACCAGCAGGTGACGCTCCGATCACATTAAACAGCCCTCTATCATTACTTCTTATTACAGACATGGTTTACTTTGTATTGTTAATATTGTGGTTTTAATTTGGGCATTCGTCCACTTGAGGAGCAGCCTCACCAGTTGCTACACCAAAGAATGGTAAATAGTTAATTTATTTGTAAATAAAATGCATTTGTACTGGGACATTTAATGCATGTGTTTATTATTATTCACATAATAAACACAACAGCAAACTGTTCAAGTGCATCAGGGAGCCTGGTCACAAAACCCAGACGTGGCAGATCTTTGTGCATAATGAGCTGATTACAATTTAGGTTCACTATAGCTAATAAGCAGTAAAAAATTGTTAATTCAGCACCTAAAACTTTAACTGAGTGATGTAGTAAGGCAGAACTGATGTCTTTTAGGGTAAGGTGAATATTAACAATGGTGTCTTAACTTCAGACTCAACTCATGAAGAAGCACTTCACCAATGCAAGATAAATTAATTTTGGTCTGACTTACAAGATCACCTATTTAAACCAAGTAAAGTTGCAATTATTTGGAAACTTAAAGATATAATATGCTAGTATAATAACTAATGCTTTTACTTGATCTATGTAGCTCTCCTTTATGTATTCAAGTGTTTTTAAAATTTCTAAAAACATCCAAAAGGTGAATTGGCTACTCTAAATTTCTTGGTGATAGCAAGTAAATAATGGTGTATGTGAGTAGGCGCCCTGTCAAGGGGGGCCTAAAACCCAGTCAAAATCAGTCAATCAATAAGGAGGTCTGATCTAGCATATGCAATGTCCTGTGTCATCCAGCTTAAAAACCTGGACAGAGCGCTGTAGGGAACAGAGCAAGTAACTATATTTTGAAGCTGACTCTCTCTAGTCTCTAAACCCATGGTATGTAAAGCTTGGTGAACTGTCGACACTGTAATCTATGTTTCAACAGCAATTCATGACAGACCTGTTGTTTGTGGTTCTTGGATTACATCTGACCATTTGGGCACATTGTCTCAACTACAGTGACAGATTTAGTTTTTATTTTGACCTTGGCAAGAGACCCCTTGTACTTTTTAATGAGTTCAGTCAAACTAGCCCTGTTTGTCGAGCACAGAGAAGTCATAAAAAGGATTTAGCAGCCTATGCCATGTGTGTTTATTTTATAAAACAACAAAGAAGTGTGTTCCAATATTATAATTTAAATAATGTAGCAGAAACCTCCCCAAGTATGCCATAAAATGCACTTCTTAATGGTTTTCAATTTGGACAAACTGTAAACCAATGAGATGTTATTGCAAATATTTCAGTAAAATGGCAAGTGTATTTGCAATCAAACACAATTTACTGCCGTGTACATTACATGAGGTTTTTATTGTTATGGTCTAATACAAAATGCCAAAAAAGTCAACAGAAAGTGTTTAAATACACAACAGCACCCACATTCATACAACACAGTTTGTATATACAATACAGCAGGTGACAGACATCCATCAGAACCTCTAAACCCGAGGAGAAAGCAATCAGATCTGTAGGATTTACATTATATAGCATATATACATATATATTGGTTATGTCTGCAGCCCTCATTTAAACTCAACATCCATGGCACAACCAATATTTTGCATTGGTCAAGTATAGGTTAGCTATTTCCTTCTCCTCAATGTACATTAATTTAACATTCATGTTTTTTGCATAATATGATGGAAGGCAAAAGAAAACCAGGCACTGAGAAATGAGGCACTTTAGCGCCTGGCTAAACGACATTAGTATTTGGCACGTAAGAGATACAGTACTGCAGATGGAAAGGACTGCAGGGATTCAGTACTGTAAATACTACAGGAGGATTACAGAGGACTCTAGGCTGCCGAATCGGGAGACTTTGGCTCTTTTAGCTTCTTCTTCTTCTTTTTTTTCTTCTCGTTCCTTCGGTGCCAGGGCTTACATACACAGCACAGGATGCACGGAGATGCCAAGAGCAGCAGAGGTGACGTCACCAGTACGATGATGCCCACACCCACCAAGATGCCTGCCACCTGCTCACGACATAAACCCCACAGTGTCTTTAATATTCAGCATGCTAAAGACTTTTAAATATAGTAAATTAAGTATTTATTATTTAAAATAGCTTGTCACCAACTGTTACTTTTAATGGCAAAAGTGACCGAGCTGTATGTAAGAAGTACTTATTGAAAAGAGCATATATCTACAACATTACTTTTAAAAATTGCAAAATGGAGTGAGAGAAAGTCTTGTGGTTTGATAAAAAGAGAAACTTTTAGCCTTGGTTTTAATGGTATGCCCTACAGTCAAATGTGGTGGTGGTACAAGGATTTTCAGCAACAGGGACTAGCAATAAGGACAGGATTGTATGTTTGGGCAGAGTACACAGATATTAAAGGACAATAACCAACAACAGGCTGCTTAAACAACACTGAAGATTTGTATCTTTGCCCAAGCTGGCCTGATTGTAATTTTATTTGACACTTTTTGAAAATACAGCAGGTTGTAATATATGTCAAATATTGCTCAGTCAAGTACTAAGCAAGGATCATGAATACTGAAATGAGTGACAGGTTTTGTCCTTTTGGTAGATACCAGTTTTGCTTTAGATTTTGGAAGGAGAAATACTTTTAGGCACTGCATATAGCTTAATCATTTAAACAAAATTGTCTAGTGTACCTGTGTCCTGTTCCACATGACAGAAGCTCTGGAATGTCCCAGCTTATTACGACACGGTCCTTTATCATAATGTCGAAGGAAAATATCTCCCTGCAAAACATGCACAGGATTAAGCCTTGAACTGTAGTAGACTGTTATGTATAAAATCACATTGCTATGATTACATTGTTATAACGGAGGCATACTTACGTCCAAATTCTGCAGGCAGTACCAGCAGAATGTGTGTTTGCAGCTTTTGCAGAGCATTTGGGCACAGCCCTGGTTACGCTCGATGTACACTCCACATTTGGGACACTGTTTGATGGCCGCGTCTGAGTCTGTGCTTTCTTGACCACTGTACACAGCAGATAAAACATCTTAACACTGTATCTACATATTTACTACACTGCATTCAGGTCAAGGACTAAGTGTGTCATATTTGTCCCTGAAGGCTGTCCATTTTTAACTCTAACGAAGACTGACGTCAAATCTCTGTGCCTAGAACAAAAAGGACATCCAGACTTATCTGCTAAAGCCAACGGCTGTTATGGTATGAGGGTGCACAGGGAATCTTTTCTACATAGTTTTGTCAGTGAAATCAAGTTCAAAAAATACAAATATCAGATTCTTGTTTTTATTGATTTTTATAAAATTTCCCAACTTTTTAAAACAGTGTGTTTGTACACAATATTAATAATAATCATTACCAATATGAGTGAGGCTGAAGCTTGTGCTTAAAAAAGGTTTAACAAATGTAAATGTTTTAATAATAACAACAGGATCACATATTTTGTCCATTATATTAAAATATACAATATTACATTAAATAAAAAGACCCAGTTGGTGTCTGCTAACTTATAATTGAGGTCCATTTAAAGAACCCACATTGGCTGGTTGATATTTACCTGTCATTGGCAGGCAGCACCAGTAGAGGTTGGTGCTGTGAGCAGCTGTGTCCATCCTGCCACAGTTCTCTGCAGGCGCAGCAAAAAACACCCTGACACGTGGGACAGGATACCGGCACCGGTTCACCTTCAGCACTGGGAATCACGCTGCATACTGCCTGACAGTCCAGCACCGGGCACCAAGCCTTACATGGGTCCAGTTGTACCCCTGAAAAATACAAAGACAGAAAAAATCAAAGCAAGAAATGTAAATGTTTTTCACTTATTCCTAAATTGCATGTTTAATATGCACTTGGATGGTGCTGTGGTCTAATACGCTAGCTCACCACTGGTGCAAATGGCAGAGGAATTGCAGTACATAAGTAAGAGTAAAAATGGGGTTAAATGCAAAAAAGAAAAGTTGGGACATTTTGTAAAATGCAGTAAATAGAAGAATCTTTAATATGTTTATTCTTTTGAATCTTTATTTAACTGACAAACATAGAAAGAATCCATTGATTCATTGATCAACAATATTGTATTATGTAAATATAAACACATTTAGAATTTGATGCCTTTAACACACTCCGAAAATTGGGACAAATTTTAGTATTTTTTTAGCAGTGCAAGAAAAAAAAAACATTTATAACTGTTTTGAAAATCAATGTGTCCAGTTGTAGTAGTAACTCAGTAATATGATGATCTGTTGAACACAACTCTGTACTGTTCTGAATCCCATTAGCAATTTAGTGTGACTTTTGGGGCATATTTTTCCAACTTGTGAGCTACGTGAGCCCTGCAGCACCAAAGCAGATGTCAGACACCAAAATGTCTGCACTGGTAAAACCACGTTCCTTAAATGCCTTGCCTGAGTGTATGTTAGACTCAACAGAGCTCCCCGATTGTTTAGAGAACTGGTGATTCAGAGAAATACCTCAGCCATGCCACTGCCAGTAAGCTCATTGTCCTTCCCTCACCGAGTTATTTTGCTGATTAAATAATGGGTTGCATGACGCAATTTGGCAGACAAATTATGCCCATAAAGTCGGTACACCCAAATGTTTTTGCTTGTAAAATGAGACTTGGCATTTATCATCTCTGGGGTGGTAATAATTGTAAGTGAAGCACTTTTTAAATATGTGATTACATGTTTAAAATAGGATAATATGGTTTTAAACACAGAACACAATAAGGTTCTGTAGTCAGTGTGTACTGTGTAGCTACCCCATATTGCCAGTGTAAACTATTAAGAGCTGTTTGGCCATTCTGTTCCAAAACCATGAGCATTAATATGGAGATGTCCCCTCACGGCTATAACAGCATTCAGTCTTCTGGGAAGGGCTTTCACAAGATTTTGGAGTGTGTTTATGCACATTTGTGCACATATAGGTAATAGAGCACTTGTTGGATGAGAAGGTCGGGCTTGCAATCAATATTTCAATTTATCTCAGAGGTGTTTAATTGGGTTAAGGTCAGGGCTCTGTGCAGGCCACTCAAATTCCTCTACATTATTGACTGTATATTTTTTAACAAATCCAAGGCTCTGGATAAGTGACTGTGGATAAGTTTAGGAAACAGTGGACCTAAAGTGGATTCTGTTACCCACTTAAATGGTTGGAACTTGTGCGACACTGGTACGTTTTGAGAGGTGAAGTTTTGTTTATTTCTGTAAATTCCATTGAAATGGAATCTTCTAAATTCTGTGTGTCATTACTGTCATTATAATATGTATTTAATTTAGGGAGGATATAAATACTATAGCCTTGTAGCTCTGGTACAAAACTAAAGAAGCAAACATTGGTTACCAGTGACATCCTGGCTGGCCAAGAGACAAAATTTTGCATAAATTTATTTACTGAGCCACTCCTAATCGAGCCTGTTGGCTTTTGTTATATTTACTCACCTGTCTATATGAAGAGCACAGACATAGTGCTGATGCATTATGGTTCTGAACTATCATTACAATATCTTTAAACACAAACATTACAAAAGAAGCAGATACTGGCCTAACACATTTGGACAGGTACATACCTCTTTCAAATTTGAGCCTCTGATAGAGCTCAACTTGGTCAGCCGAGGCCAGCGAGGCGATCTGTGTGTACAGGGAAATGAAAAGGACAAACTGTAACCACAGCTACATCATTCTACAGCACTCAGCAAACGTACACATCATATAAAGGTTTATGAAGAAATCGTGACAAACGCTATGTGTATTGACTTTGTAAATGTGACATGGTGTAGCTTTGCATCTTGGTGTTAACCATATGGTCACGAACAACCAGGGCTGTGTGAGCTTATGATAAGATTAGCTACTGTGTTATCAAGACCTTAAACACTAAAAAGTAAATAAATGTACTGTCGCTAAGCTTTTATGTGTAAGAGGCTTGATTGAAATATGGCTAAACTTGCAACTTGGTCATGTAATAACCACACATACATAAATTAGAAACCACAGCCACATTTGAAATCGAAAGTGAAGAACTTGTTTTTTCCTGTAACAGTGTGACTGGAACGATTATTTACAAGTTCTATGTCCTAAGGCCATGTGCTGTCAGATGTTATATACTGTCATTTAACATTGTGGTATTACAGCCTAATTCCTTGTTAATAATTATGACTATCTCTGTTGACTATAAATGTTATAGGTTTGTAAATAGGGCTAGTTTGACTGCACCCATTTAAAAGTCACAGAAAACTGTGTGTAATGTAATCTCGTGCATGGTGTGGGGAAAAAAACAAAACAAAGCAGAGACTGTAAATTAGAAGCTGCTGGAACAAGGGTGACGCTGATTGCAGTCAAGCTAGCTTTATATTTCCATAGGCTTACACACTGTTGTGCAAAATCACCACCTTAAAAATCAACTAAAGCTTGGTGCAAAAGCAATGGGCTTTTTTGCTTGTGCAGAAAGAAAGTTAATAACTAGCTCTATATGTATGGGCACAGACAAGTAACCAGCTATAGTCAATTATACTTGCTAACAAAGATTTAGAAGTCATGTCGCAAAGTTAAATGACATCACTGAATTATTTAACAAAGTACACTATATGACCATACCATCAACCTTATTGATCATTTTTGGGATGACTTGGAATGCCTACTGCAAGGATTTCTTATCCGACATCAGTACCTGACCTTACAGATGCATGGGCACAAAATCCTACAAACAATTTCAGGGAAAAAAATTCTAAAATATTCGAAATTCCAAAAGATTTCCAAAAAGCTTTTAGCCCTACAGTGCATCCATACAGTCACTGAGTCAGAAAGGCCAAGGAAAAGTGTATATAAAGCATGTGTTTTACCTTAAAAGTATATATTAATTCCTAATAAGATGCTAAAGAAACACATACATAAGTGATGTTTGAATCCTTGTGTTTTGTGGCCACACTGTGAACAGTTTGTGTGCATGTGCAAGTGTGTAAATGTACCTCTGAGTCCAGTATCGGTCCAGGGTGCTTGCAGGCCAGATCAGGACAAGTAATAGGGGTGCCAGCCCCATCCTGTATTGCCAACTTTACATACTGGCTCAAACACTGTTGATCCAAAAAATATATAGCTAGTGTATTTATGGACATTCATCACACATTCTAAACAAGGTGCTAACAGCTAGCAGTTGATAATGCCAGGCTTGCTCCTGGAACCAGTTTTATCACATTGTCCAAACAGGACACCTAAGCAAACTGACACCTTCTAGAGTAAACAGGTGGAGGAACCGGTTTAAGAATGAAGGTTTACTCGCAACTCAGTAGGGTGTGAAAAGGACAGCAGCGATACTTAGAATTAGGGTATTGTGTTCATATTGTGTACCTGCAGGTTTGCACAGATCATGTTTTAATCATGAGCACAAAAACATGCCAGTGGGTGGATAGGCTATTTATAATTTCCCATATGTGTAATTGGTTATAAATGATTAACAGTCAGAGGCAGAATTAGACCATAAACAGGGTGCCAATCAATTAAAGGCCACGCATCATTGCAATGCCCTATTTTCAATTTATATCTGGTGTTCCCCAAAGCTCAGTGTTTGGGCATCTTTTCTTTCTTCTTAATGCCTTTTCTTTAGGAAAGGTGTAAGTTTAACATGGTTTCACAGATCACAGTTATTTCTAGCTTATCTTTTTTTAATCATTCTAGCTATCAGACATACACATTGGACATGGTTGCTAGACAAAAGCTCACCATTATAAAGCTGAAACCCAGTAAGACAGCTGTATATTCAAAGACGTGCATGCCAATGCTATCTTAGAACTGCAACCTATTCTTGGCTGCTGTTTTTGCAGTGCCACTGGGTGGGTTTTTTTTTCCAGCTGATCCAGAATGCTTAAAGCTTGAATCATGTGTAGTGAATGTGTTCATCACCTTTTGTAGCCATTAAGTCTAGGTCAAAGTATAATTACTTATAATGACTACTATTTCTGTCACAATTTCAGTGTACAGTTCAGGCACTTTGAATCTGGTTTAATATTAAATGTTAGATATTCTCCATAATGTAGCAAGTTAGCTTAGACTAATCAACAAAGTTCCTATATTTTAATTATTTGGGAGCTAAAGGTTTTGTTAAATAACACAGGACTCATCGAATTTGGTTACTTAAGAAAACAAGGTCAAATAAAATACTATTTAAGAAGAGGTTCCACAAAAATACTTCATCAAAAGACGTCTTTGTTCTTTAAAGAAACATCTATTGAACCACTTTTTAGGAAACCAAAAGGGTTTTTATATGTTGTTACAAAGAACTTTGTCTTGGTTTCAACTTGGTTTTCATACATTTATTTTTAAGGGTGCTGACAAGTGCAACTATGACATAGTAATGATCCTACCCATTAGTGTCCACTGTTTACCCAACCAGAGCCTGTTGCTGCCATTTCTTCATCCAAAAATATCCAGGAATCCACTTACTAATCCGATGCCAGCCCTCGTAAAACTACTGTAGCCTGCCTTACACATTTTTATACAATAAAGTATGTTTTAATTTGGAATTTCATTATTGTTAGCTACTACTATTTTTATATTTGTAGTTCTTATTGTACAATGTCACATAAAGACAAAGACAGTGAATTACTATGTTTAAAACACATTTTGAACCCTATAAAAGAACTAGTTACACCTATAAAAACCTGTAAACAATTCCAGTGGCACCAACTCAACACTTCATAAGAGTATGTGAAGACATTAAATAGAATGAGCATGCACATTTGCATTTAATTTAACCATCTCTGTGATGGTTCCATAATCCCTTCTCACCTTGGTGCAAAAGACACAGTCACAGGAGCGCAGTGTACTCGTCTCTGATGCAGGACAATCACTCAAACACAGTTTGCAATACACAACATCCGCTTCCGTCTGGATGGAGTTTTCAGCCATGCTGCTTCTAAAGTTCACTCCCTCACTGGGAAAATGTAGCAGTAAGAGGCACCTTCCATTTTCCTAAAGGGCACAGAAGAAAGAATGAGCCGTGAAGAGCTGTGATGTCGTCTTGTTGGCAATTGTGTGCCTTATCTAGATGTAAAAAGGAGATGAGTAATGCCATACGTCTGTCATCTGGAGCCAGAACTTCAGATGAAGTCAAATGTTTACATCCATTAGAAAAGAACATGGATGTCATGGCAGTCTTAGGATTCTAGTATATTCTGCAAGGTTTTTTTTTCAGTGACGGATGATTAAAACAAAAGCTGTCATGAATTTAACTGATTGATTATAGCTGGTGACATCTTGTCCCTTTATTAAGACTGAGACTCACTGAACCCAAAGACTGACAAGACTGTCCTTAAGTAAACTCTTGATGCTACCTGTTTTGTTCCATGGTTGAATACCATCGCAAAATGATAGTTTACAGTCAGTAGATTTTTACAAAGGTTGTGGGATGGTGGCCAGTGATATGCGGGCTCTGTTTTTTATGTGATCATGTAAGCAATTTGTGTATTCAGTATTGTTGTGCTATACTGACTGAGCTAGGGGTTTTTTGCTCCACTTTTATGTCTCTGACAAAAGTAGTTGTTCAACTAAAGTACTAAAAATGAACAATATTTTATAACAGTGTTACCCAGTATGTTGGATCTAGTGTAATGGATGAAGTGTAACTTTACCACAGCACAGGTTTTCCCTCTTATCTAAGCATCCGAGCTCCATAGTAAAATTAGGTGGTAGGCAGAAACAAATTTCTGTTGCCCATGCTAAGTAGGCTAAAATTCCCACTGACCTACTTGATCTTTCAGTGCAGTGTGTTCATCACTGAAATATAATATTTTTAGAAACCATGTTCTACATTATATATCAAAGAAAAGTGAACACCAAAAGAGTCTAGTTGTTTGGACCATGATTATGTTCACATGCACTGCAGACACTGCTATTTTCAAAACACAACCCATAGCACAATGTTGTAAAGCAAAGTAAAAGAAATCAGTCAATACTCCAGCTAAATATGCTAAAATGTGACATTGGAGTTCCAGTGAACCCTGGCATCTTGATAAAACCAGTCAGACTGAAAGTCATGTGAGATTCTCAGCATGCAAAAGCATATCATGTGCAAGTGTTTGTTTACTGTAATTAATGAAAGTGTTTGTTTTGTGCTGTGTAACTAGGAGAGGTTTAGCTGGAAGACAGTGGCATACAGCACAGAACAATCATTTACATTTTCATTTTCAGCATTTAGCAGTTGCTTTTTATCCAAAGCGACTTACAGTCTAAGCAACTGAGGGTTAAGGGCCTTGCTCAAGGGCCCAACAGTGGCAACCTTGCAGTGGTGGGGTTTGAACCAGCGACCTTCTGCTTACTAGTCCAGTACCATAACCACTAGGCTACAACTGCTCAATCACTGGCTGCCAGTTTGTACTAATGGTTAATATTACAACAATATTTACTTACTGGACACTTTTTTAAGAACACCTGTACACCTGCATGTTAATGTAGTTATACAATTAGCCAGTCATGTTACAGCATATGTTAACTTCTATATCTTAACTGCTAAGCTAACACAGCCCCTTGTTGCTAGTGTTGCTATTCTTACTTGTAAATTGGCTACGAAGAATTTTAGACCACTCTAGACTTTCTAGCTTGAACAGCCTAATCTGGGTCATGCAGAGTTTCTTTAGCTTTATTTTTAACTGTTTATTATATCAGTCAACTTCTAAAGTTTCAAATAATAAATAGTTACACTAAAACACCAAATAATTACTTAAATGGGCACAGTAGCTTTGGGTATTAAATCATTTATACTGACAGCTCCTGCAACTCCACATTCCACATAATAATAAGTAATGATAAAGTAATACATTGCAATAGACAATAGCAGTATTATGAAGTTATCATCACTATTATAATGTAAACACTGAATGCCTTAAAGTCTCTGAAATGCCAAATGACACTAATTACCCCTTTAGCTCTTCTTAATTTGGGTGTGTAAAAGAAGTGTTCATAGGTAGAACCTAAGTTCCATTGTGTTTGTATATTGTAATGCATCTGGTATTTGCATGACAGCAAGTCATTCACTTCCTCTTTTTTAAGGAATGACAAAAGAAAACACCTATGTCTTTTTAACATAACAGAACGTTTTTACAAAATAAAGCCACAGTGTAGATACCAAAACTGAATAGGCCTAGTTTTGTTTGTTCCCATTACGAAAACAAAATGCATGCCAGGACAAATTTGGGGTTCTCTAACAGCTCCAGTTCCCAACCCTGCACAGGTTTTTATAGATAATATTTGTGTCCATTGGCCCTCAGTCTACGCAGAGTAATTCACTTTTATTTTTTAATAGGTTTTGTTGATGTTGGTCAAGAAAGTCCTAATTGATGTTCCAGTTCATTTCAAAGTTGTTGAGTGAGGCTGAGGTCAGGACTCTGTGTGAGTCAGAGTATACTTAATATAGTATTGCACAGTATACAGGACATTGTAGGAATGCACTGATCTATATATAGAATTGATAGGCAATGATTTAGACATATAACACTGGATTTGTTTTGGATCATGGCTGACATATTTTTATTCCAATCCACTTAGGCATTTTATGTTCTGACTGGATGTGATGTTGGCTGGCACATGACCAACCATGCATGTGTACACAGGGCCAAGTCATTTTTATTTACTGTCTTTGACATTTTCACATTTCTTGATAAGCTTAACTGCAGTGACAACATATGTAGCAAAGAAGTGTCAGGCCAATTTTAGAATGAAATAATATACATACATATACAGACAGCCAATGGAAATGTGGTTTCTTTGGAGTTTACACAAGGTGACCTAGTTGTAGAGACACACTAATCTCGCTCAATTAAAAATCTTTATTAAGCCTTTAAATCTGTTTTGGCAGACGTCTAAGGTCAAACACTGCAATAGAATACCTAGAGTTCTACAATAACTAACGTACAAAAAAGCTTGACCACCATGCCATCAGGGACTACAGACTTTATTCATGTATGTAAAGCAAAATTTAATAATGTATTTCATATCACTTCTTTATAAATAAATTATATATATAAGGTCATAAGATACAACATATAAGTTTATAAGACTTTAACCCTTGGTGGCACCACAAAGTAGGTGTGTCCATTTCATAAAGCTTTTGTAAACATTTGTAAACTACCATAAGACATAGTCATAACAAATAAATAGCATTGTTTATATGTTATTCGAACTTGAGTATGTTCTAGTCTGAAGCAGTGGGTATCGATTTTTGTGTTTAAGTGTTATTTTACACTATTAAACACCTCTTTATGTGAACACATAATTTAATGCATTAGAATAAATTTATTTTAGGAGTTGTTTTTCATTTTTAAGGTTTTGTCAAGCCACACACTGTTTAAAGTAATTAAGAATAAAATTAAGATTCTTACTATTAAAATTTAGTTTGGAATGGTTTTTATACAGTTAATCATTTAACTTTATTTTTCTTTTATACTTCTTTATGATGGACTGAACTTAAAGGTCATCTGTCCACCATCTGTGCCTCTCTAAAACTAAACTAACTAAACTATGGAGTTAGTATTTGTTAAGTGGATAGTCTCTACTATCATGACATACCTCACAGCAAGATTGGCTATTTAAAGTAACTTTTACAAGGCTGATAAATACAAGGCGTTCCTGTTCCTGAGTTAATGACTATAAACTATAATAGATGAGTAATGTGTTGTAAATGTGTTGGGTGAAACTGAAGTCAGGCTGAGAGAGTATGAATACTTTTTTTTACATTTCTACCCCTATTATTTCAGTAAATGTTATATAAATTAACATAATAATAATTTGGCATTTTGCAAAATAAAGGCAATTAAAGGTGAGTGAATACAGTTTCAGGGTGTTGTAGGTTATTTGTGTAGAGCTCATGCACTAACAAGCCTATAATAAAGTAAGTGCGTACGTGCATGATGTCTCGACTACATTACTGACATGAACATGAGAACAAATACAAAAACAACCTACAAATACTAACATTAAACAAATACATGACTATTTTGGGGGGAGGGGGTGTTAAATGCAGATCTGCTAAAACGAGGAACATCTAGAGGTATAAAACAATGTACAGTTTTGCATAGAAGTCGTAAAGATGCTTTGGAGTGAGCAAAATCCCAGACAGAATATAGATGGATTATTATTGTATTTCTGCCTGGACAATGAATGCATCATTCTCTGTACTGTATTCAGCACTGGAGCACACACACACACACACACACACACACACACACACACACACACACTGACCAACGCATTTAACGTTTTAACCGGATTATCACAAACGATACTACAGTCTAATCGTGACGATATGTGATACAAGAACGATGATGATACTGATACAGAAAGCGAGGGTTCATCCAGAGGAACGGAGTGTACCACCGGGATCCCTCCGCACTGATTTCCAATACAACACACACACACACACACACTGACCAACGCATCATACCTGCTATTGTAATGGATGTCTGATTATCTGTGTAGCAGCAGCTCTGTTGTCCACTCACCTCAGTTTCCAGCAGGTCCAGTCTGTCTGATCCTCTGTGTCCGGTCTGTATTCTCTCTCTCAGTGTTGAAAAGGTGTTGTGTGTACTCAGATCTGATCTGATCCTGACTTCCGGATTTCCTCTCCTTCACACACCTCCTTCTCTCCTCCTCCTCCTCCACACACCTCCTCCTCCTCCACCTCAGAGCAGATTAACCATCGTGATAAACTGAAAGATCACCCCTGTAGACCTGTCTCCATATGTTTGCTTCACCCTAGTCCTAAAACTGTCATACCTGAAACATATTCACAATACCTATCAAAAGTGCTCAGTATATAGTGTTTGTGTTGTATTACTTGTATAGGCACAGTGGTAACCTAATGGGTAGGGCTTTGAGCTATCAACTGAAAGGCTGAGAGTTTGAATCCCAGCTCTGTCATGCAGCCACTGTTGGGCCCTTGAGCAAGGCCCTTAACCCTCTCTGCTCCAGGGGCGCCGTACAATGGCTGACCCTGCGCTCTGACCCCAGTTTTCGAACAAGCTGGGATATACGAAGAAAGAATTTCGTGGTACTGTACATCTGTATATGTATATATGACAAATAAAGGCATTCTTCTACTCCCGGGTCCAGGTTCGATCCTAGCCCTTGGTTAATGACTGTGTGGAGATTGGTAGGGAACAGTCCCATTGTCCATAATTTAATTCAAGCCTGTACACAGTTTCAGAGTCCATGAGGTTAACCCACTTTTTGCTTGGTGTCTGGGGAGTTTGGCACGTTCTCACCTTGTCCACATAGGTTTTCTGCAAGCAATGATGTACTTAATTCATTTAGTAAGAGCTTGTTCTTTGTAACTCATTTAAACCTTTGGTGAAACTCTCTGGATGAAGTTGATACACGAACATTGCCTGCAGTCGCCTGTATTGTTCACATTTCTCCTAGTTTGTCTAAAAGTCTACGAGGTGACCGGATCTAAGTGATCTGGTACACACGAAAAACTTGATTGCCTGAGCCGAGCTCTGAGGTATGTGCATGGCGAGCTGTGTTTATCTTTAAAGAAGTGTGTATGTTAGACAGAAAGACCTAATAATTAAATAATTCACAAGGATAAATAACAGCGTGCTTTTCATTCTATCAGAATAGTATAGTATGCCCACAGATCAAATTAAAATAAAGTTAAAAAGGCAGCGATCTTATCATAAAGAAATAAAAATATAGAAAGACTTTTATAGACACTCAGCTTATTTCACTCCACCATAATGACCTCTGCCAGAAACCTTAAGCTGGGAAGAACATCTTTTAGCAACACGATGGTGCAAAGCACAAGTGCTAAAACAAGCTAGAATTTTTAAGAAAAACATTGGTGTCCTAGTCCTGATCTTAACCCCATTCAACATCTGTGGCAGGACCTGAAACTTGCTGCACACCACTATTTTCTAACCTGACAACAAAATTGTTTCTAAAAATGAAGTGATGTTTTTGGATCAAACTTTTTTTCCTCCCCATAAAATATTGTTCCCAACAGACGGCGCCAAATAGCACCAGAAGCTAATTCACACAACCTCCACAGAGGAGTGACAATGCAGAAATACATGTCCATTTCCAGCCTCTCTGTATAATAAAGGCCAACAACTAGAGATTTTACAAAAGTGCTCATTTGCTTTTCAGTAGTGCCAAATATCGAAATACAAGAAATTCTAAAATTTGCATTTTGTTTAAAGATTAAACGTTTTACTAGACTCATTATACTGGTTATATGATTTGTAAAAAATATATATAACCAAAGCATGTTCGAGTTATTTTCATAAGTACCTTGTTAAAATCCATTGTTAGGCCTTTCGGACTTCATTAAGGACCAGGAGATTTTAAATTCACCAAAAAACTGAAACTGGCTCATGGTAAAATCTTCCAGCTGGGCAGTGATCCAAAAATGCATCCAAATCCACACCAAAATTGTTCACTGACAAAACCAAGCATTTGCCATAATCAATCCATTCTCCTGACCTAACCATCATTGGAATTATGTGAGGTGAGTAGAAGAGAGATTTTATTATATTTTTGTGCAGAGCTGATTGTATATTTGCATGCTGTATGGCAGAAAAATGCATTCTTTAATAAAAACTACATTATTCTGATACAACTGTCAAAAAGTTTAGGAGCTGCATCCCAAATACATCAGATGGGAAAACGTAAAATCAACAAACAGTGCAAAATATGAGACCAGTACCATTAAATGCTATATTACAGTGCCATGAAAAACTGCTTGCCCCTTCCTGATTTATTCTTAATATTTGTCACAACTGTTCACAATCTTCAGACTAAATTTAACATAAAACTTAAAATCATGTTTTAAGTAATCATTTAATGTATTAAAAAAATGATGAAATGATGATGATATAAAAATAATGAACAAACTCAGACAAATACGCTTAAGAAAGAAATCGGGAGAGAGCAAATATTTTTATATAGTTCAGGACAGGTCCTGTGTTGCTATATTTTTGGTAGTGACTTTTTGAGCGTCTCCTCTGCCCTCTTGTGCTCCTGAAGCTCTATGTGCAGATTCCAGTATTTAAGATACAGCCACATCAGCTTCCCATTTTTCCTTCTGTCCATGTTCAGCAGGTCGGCACAATGCTTGTCATTTTTAAAAATGTCCCGAAGGTCATCCTCCAAGCCTAATTCAGCTCCTACAGGGTCCTTGGCCACTTTGAGCAGGAGGTTCTTCTCCATCTCCATTCTGCGCTCTCTGGGAAGCAGAATACTACAGTAGGCATCTTGTCTCTCCACCAGCTTGACCTCCAGCTCCTGAAGCAAAACCTGAGCTTTCTGCTTCCATTGCTCTTCTTGTTTTAGAGCTGTTTGGAGTGCTAATCCAGCTGTTCCAGACTGCAGGACACGTGTTTTTTCCTGCTCTATTTCCTCCCGATCTTTCTGCAGCTGTTTGCGCTCCACCAGGAGCTGCTGGCTCTGACTGACCAGAGCTTTTCTGTAACCCTCCACCCGCTGCCGCTCCTTCTCCAATTCAAGCTCGAGTATGGCAGCTGTACGTCGATTCTCCGTCAGAGCATCTTTATACTTTAGCTCCAAGTCTTTGGCAATGGCAACCATGTTCTGATTGAACTGGCTCTTTGCTTCTTTGATCTCCCGCTGAGACTCCCGAGTCCAGATCCAACCTGATGAAATGATAAAGCAAAAATAATAAGCATGGTCCTATTAACCAAACAGTGGTGGCGAGGTCACATGATATTTGTGACTCAGCTGATTGTTTGACATTAACGTGGTTGACAGTTGATAGCCTTTGTGGCTTGATTACAAGACAGCATTGTTGTCTAATGGCTAAATGCTCAATGGCTACTTACGGAAGGCAGCAAGGCCAAGCATTGGCACCAACAGTGCATAATTCCATTTGCCTCCATCAGGACCTTCATGTGGCCCCGGCCTTATATTCCATCTTGGTGGATCATTCAGGTTGTTCATGGAGATAGCCTGTTTGAATAAAAATATGAATACATTAACCATGCAGACTTTAAGTTTAGATTTTTGTAGTAGTTCATAATCAGTAGTTTTTATGACCTAAACCACTAAATGTGCATGTGTTTACCTTTGACGTTTTAAAACCATTTCTGGTAAATCTTTCCATTAGACTTATTTGCAGGGATTGGGTTCAAATCCATCACACAGGTCAGTGTTCCAATTAATTCCAAAAGTGTTTGAAGGGGTTACGGTCAGGGCGTTATGCAGGCTAGTGAGTGTCTTCTGGCAAAGTTGGAAACAGGTAATTCTATAAACTGTTATTATATGTCCAATAACGATGTGCTTTTACACCAGTCCAGCTGAATTGTTCATGTGATCGTAGGCTGCTCTGAACCTGCTCAGCTATTAGACTAATTCATTAGTACACTCAAGAGAAATCATTCTTAAGCTTAAGTTGCCTCCAGGAAGTAGGCCTGTGCCATACACACATCATCAATTGATGGTCTTGTTCTCTTAGCATCTGTTGCTTGTTGGCTGAGCTATTGTTGTTGCTAGTAGGGCTGGGTATCGCCACTAATTTCCTGGATCGATTCGATTCCGATCTTCGATTTTCAATTCGATTTTCGATTCAATTTTAATTCAACACATTTAGGCATATTTGAGTTACATTAACAGGTTTGCACAGCGAAAATCAGTGCAAAAAGTTGTGTAGTGGTCATAACTTGATCTTCTGCCATGCTAAACTGATGTGCAGGTCAGATCTCGTTGCATGAAAAAACACTGGCTGGTCACGCGAAGTTAAAGGGGGTAACAGATTTCCGTGTGCACCGTAAAAAGGGGCGTATTAAAAGATCGATCTCGCGTTTACATAAATCGATATCGGATCGTTCAAATAAAGATCGATTTTATAAACCCACCCCTAGTTGCTAGACGTCTCCATTTCAAAGTATCAACATTACAGTTGACAGAAATGTAACAAACTAATGTGCTGGAAAAGTGGCCTATGTATTGTTTGTTTGTTTATTAGGATTTTAACGTCATGTTTTACACTTTGGTTACATTCATGACAGAAATGGTAGATACTCATTTCACAAGGTTATATCAAACACAGTCATGGACAATTTAGTGTCTCCAGTTCACCTCATTTGCATGTTTTTGGACTGTGGGAAGAACCCGGAGGAAACCCATGCGGACACGGGGAGAACATGCAAACTCCACACAGAAAGGACCCGGACTGCCCCACCTGGGGATCGAACCCAGGACCTTCTTGCTGTGAGGCGACAGTGCTACTCACTTAGCCACCGTGCCGCCCCCTATGTATTGTAGATATTGTCTACAATACATAGCATGCAATACAAGTCAATACAACACTACTACAATACAACACTACTACAATACAAGTCAGCACAACACTACTACAATACAACAATACTACAATACAAGTCAACACAACACTACTACAATACAAGTCAACACAACACTACTACAATACAACAATACTACAATACAAGTCAACACAACACTACTACAATACAACAATACTACAATACAAGTCAACACAACACTACTACAATACAAGTCAACACAACACTACTACAATACAACAATACTACAATACAAGTCAACACAACACTACTACAATACAACAATACTACAATACAAGTCAACACAACACTACTACAATACAAGTCAACACAACACTACTACAATACAACAATACTACAATACAAGTCAACACAACACTACTACAATACAACACTACTACAATACAAGTCAACACAACACTACTACAATACAACAATACTACAATACAAGTCAACACAACACTACTACAATACAAGTCAACACAACACTACTACAATACAAGTCAATACAACACAACACACCACTACTACAATACAACAATACTACAATACAAGTCAACACAACACTACTACAATACAAGTCAACACAACACTACTACAATACAAGTCAATACAACACTACTACAACACAACTACATAACAAATCAACACAACTACAATACAAGTCAATACAACACTACTACAACACAACACTACTACAATACAACAATACTACAATACAAGTCAACACAACACAACTACAATACAAGTCAACACAACACTACTACAATACAAGTCAACACAACACTACTACAATACAAGTCAATACAACACTACTACAATACAAGTCAACACACCACTACTACAATACAACAATACTACAATACAAGTCAACACAACACTACTACAATACAAGTCAACACACCACTACTACAATACAACAATACTACAATACAAGTCAACACAACACTACTACAATACAAGTCAACACAACACTACTACAATACAACACTACTACAATACAAGTCAACACAACACTACTACAATACAAGTCAACACAACACTACTACAATACAACAATACTACAATACAATACTACAATACAAGTCAATACAACACGACTACAATACAACACTACTACAATACAATACTACAATATAAGTCAATGCAATTTGTTGTAGATATTGTAGACCATACACAAAAATGAAAATTGATGATGAAAATAACAGTATGTGACCATAATATCAACGTTAGTTTAGGTTGTGTATTAATTCAACACACTACCCAGTACAGTAACATGCTGTTTAGGACACAGCCCGAGTCCTGCAAACACAGCTAACGCTCAAAACATTAGCTAAAATGCTAAGCTAATGCGAAGACATTCTGTACAGTAGGTGTACCTCTTTATTTTGTGTCAGTTTAAACCACAGAGGAATTAAATGATAATTTAATAATCATTTTAATGTGTTTACTCACCTTCAAAAAAGACGTTAGGCGATAGCTTATAAGTTCCTTCCCCTGTGTTCAGGTTACGCTAATAACGTAACATACGCAACACCACGGAACAACAGAACAGACCATGTTTACACATAGTTGTGATGTTTTAAATGCTTCACAGTTCACTGCATTGTTTTGTGTATATTTATAAAGTTTTACTAAGGTTTTATTTCGGTTTAGACAACATTTTGATAATTTAATGTCAGTTTTTACGTGTTTTGTATTTGAATAGTCAGAACGCGCATTGGTACAGTCCGCTGGTTGCATCATAGATGAATCAAAATAAAAATAGTAAAAGATTGTTAGTTTATTTTTTTTTATTTGTCAAATGATTTTTATTCGGTTACCTTTGACAAATGTATTTAACCATGTCCTTTTTATAAACACATTGTAAATATATAAAATACTCTAAGGCATTTCTGCTTTCCAAACTGACAACAAAAATGTCAGATGTATATTGACAAAATAAACTATTAAAATGCGCAAGATCACTAAATTCTAAATAAAAATATAAAACAATACAGCTTTAAAGACACTGATAGATGGAAACGAGTCTTTCGAAGAATCAACTCATTGGAACAATTCTCTTTACAAATGATTCAAACGTTCGAAACACCTGTGATGTCTCGTTCACTAAGGAATCGACTCTTCATGATCGTTGGGAGCCGATTCGCAGTGAGAAGTGCATTTTTGAGGACTGTTGAAATAGATCCCCTAAGTTTCTTCATTTCAATGTATTTATTTTTCTTTTTGTAATCTAGCTGAGTGCAAATGTTGGTGTGTGGTACTACTCCTTATTAGGTCTAGATTATTATTACCGTTTTAAATACAATCGTAAATCGTATCAAATTACACTTGGTTTTGTGGCCAGCAGATGGCGAGCTTGATCCCTGGAGATGCCATGGTCATCTGTGGTCAGAAGAGAATGTATTGTTACCTGGGCCCTTATTGTTTATTTAACGAGGAGCCTATTTTTAAACTTTATTATTCATTTGACTGAGGACAAAAGCAAACACATCCACCTCATCACACTACTACTGCCATGATTATTATAACCACCATGGTATAACATTCTCACTATAATTGTTATTGTTTTACCAGACACTTTTTGGAGACTTTTGTGTTGTAAAGTTCTGAACATGACCATAACTGAGGCAAGTGATGTTTACAATTCCAAAAACACACATTCAATCTTATGTCAGAAACACCCGACATTTTGAGAAGTATTTAGCCCAGGGGTTTAAACACCTAGTTAGAAAATGTTGTCTAGTATTGACGATGATGACAAGCACCTGGTTATTTAGTTTGATTAACTACACATAAAATACTGAGTATACTGAGACAACTCTACAGTCTGTGAACTTATTTGGATGCATTCAGGTATTTATGTGCATTTTTTCATTAAATAATAGTAACAAAGTTAAAAGTTCTTAAAGGTATCAGTCCAGAGTAACCCTCAAAAGCAAAAAATAGATTTTGAGACATTGAGGCTGTCAGACAAGTTTAATAATTTTATATTATACAAAAAAGCTTACAGTAAGTCACAGATTAAACCAGGAGGGACGTTTTCTGCTACGCTCTATTATTCTCTTTCCCTTGTCTGCATCACTAGGACTTTCATTCTCGTACAAAACTATGGTCTCCACCACCGGCGCATTGTGAGGACGTCCTTCCTTAATTTCAATCTGCTTTCTTATCATGGCCGTCTCCTTTCGAACCTTCTCATAGCAGAACCCACAAAGAATATGCTTCTGTTTTAGGTTCCCACACTCTGGACAGGGCTCAATATTCGTCTGAGGAAATAAATCAGAAATGAAGACATTTAAGAAAGGCAATCCAAAGTATTTACTACAGATTTTCCAGGCTAAACATGGTTTTATGTTTAAGTCTTCCAGCTAACCATCGCAAAGCAATTCTGGCATAGTGACATGCAAATAAACCATTGATAAAGCATCACAGTTACTTTGCTAACAGCTGGATTAAAATAGATACATAATACAATGAAATATGGATCAACCAGAATAAAAATAATGATTCTGTTTGTATATCCCTAGTGATGTTTAGTTTAACCACAAGCAGTTATAATTCCAGTGGCAATGTTTAAAAAGACATGGTATTTATTATTTTTAGCAAAGTCTTGTTTACAGATAACCATGGGGAAAAAACTTTGAGGGCAGTATTAAACATTTTAGGATGACTTGTGACAAAACTAGTCAAAACAACACTCAAATTGCCTATGGCATTAAAACAATAGACAGTATATATTAAGGGGGCAATATTTGTCAAGAAAACATTTCCCACGCTATTAATCCTCCTCCACCAGCACCAAGACCACTCTGAACTGTTGGCACAGGTTTTCCTGTGGCAGACATGGCATGTTGTACAGCAAAACTGGTAGAGGTATCTCTGGGCTTACTGGATACTGGATACTAATTATTTAGACTTTGTTATATCAGAATAAAAGCAAGATAAAAATAACTTGCTTATTTACTTGATTTCCAACCAAGAAGTAGTAGCTAGTAATACAGTGTAGTTGAACATACCTTGACTTCAATCAGTTTATTTGGGTTCCGTCTTCTGCAGCGATTCACTTCTATGGTGCGTCTCTTTTTGGGTGCTGCCATCCAGAAAATGCTGTCCAGAAAACTGGGCTCAGTGCTGCTGTCATCGCTGATGGACTGAGGTTGTGGTAGAAGACTGGCACCCTGAACTGCCAGAGCCGGACCTGGAAAAAATGGATTTATGTGAACTCTCATTCCTCCTCTGCACATGCTCAAACCATCTTAATCTCACCACCTTCATCTTCCTCTCTTGTCTTTTTGAATAAGCAGTACTTTTACTGAGTAACACTTAAACAAGTTGATCTATTTCACACAAGTGCTGTCATCTAGACATTTGATAATATTGTTCTGACCACTACAGGCCTTTAGGTGGCGCCTCCAGACTAAAAAAGAGCCTTTTTAAAAACACTATTGGCTAAAAAGTTTTAACGTTAAATAAAGCTTCGTCTGACCATTACTGGTTTGTAGTGATCACAAATATTATCACAGATCAGGTCGATCAATCTGAAGTCCTTAATCAATGTTAGATTTCAGCTAAGACATGCTGATCTTCCTTGCTGATATTTCTGAACGTTTGGTTCTACACTTACCTAAACTCCTGTCAAATCCTGCAGCTTGTATTAAACTGGACTCCAGCTGTTGCAAGGATTTTGTGAGAAATCGCGTAAAACGTGTTAACGCCATAATACAATCAATACAGTCTTCACTCGTGTACCAACTACAACATCCTCACGGTCATTCGGTGTAGCTGCGACTACGCATGCGCGAAATGTACACCCAGCGGTGCATGTCGGGACTTGTAGTTCTTAAGATATTAGCTGCGTTGTAGTTCTTAAGACATTTACTTCTTTAAGAGCTGTGTGCTATAAGACTTATGATAAAACTCTGTTTAAACTAAACCTTCGTACACAAAACTCAAACCTGTTACATTTGTGATGGGATTCTGTTTTAATGTGATATATTTTAAATTGGTTTGACTTCATTCACCGAAAAGCCGTGTGGCGTCACTTCCTGCACAGTGAAACAGCAATGGCAGAAAGAGGCTACAGTTTCTCTCTAACTACATTTAGGTAACTGATTCATTTGGTATATTTTGCCGGTTTTGTTTTATGTTAACTTTTAATGCTTGTTTATAATTAAAACCTTAAAAGATTCCTACATTTTTTGTAATTAATGCTGCATGAATAGCACATTTGAAGTGATGCAGAGTCACTATTAACTGGCTGTAACTACGGTTCACTCTCAAATTGCTCCCTACTCCCTATACACGAGTGCACTACATCTCATAACGAAGTGACTTTTTTGTCATGCCTAGTGCGCTTCGGTATTGGGGCTTAAGTTATTTGGTATTCGTCCAATATTCACTAGCTGTGCTAATCAACGCCAGTTCTTTTACCTGAACATGTTAGATAAATATTGCTTATTAGTTTAATAGTATCTTTGTCCTGTAATGTAAAGCTAAGAAAACGTTAATATTAATAATGTTTGTGTCATTTACAGTTTGTTTAGATTTTAGTTTTGATAAATTACCACTTTCACTTTCAATTTTCCCACAACATGCGAACAATTAAACGTAAATGTGCTGTTCTGTTTTACATATAAAATGTGTGTGTGTGTTCCCCACAGAGTAAACCATCATTAGTGGGTTTTATAATAATTATATTCTGATCTCGGAAAAAGTCTGTTTATCATTAAGTGCTCTTGAAACTTAGCTTGTTTTACGCAGCTTTGGTAAATAGGGGCCAACAAGAGCTCAAGTTCAAAGACATGCAGTCAGGCCAACTGGAGCTACTAAAATTGCCCCGTGTGTGTGTGTGTGTGTGTGTGTCTGCCCTGTGATGGACTGGCGACCTGTCTGGGGTGTTTCCTTCCATTTGCACAATAAAATGTTTTAGAGGTTTGTTTGGGTTGTTTCAATATTTAGGGGGTGCTATAAATACCCACCTGATTAGGCACAGTTTTTACACCTGGTGCAGTATTTTTATCTGGGCTTGGGACCGGCACTGAGAGCACACTGATGAGAGCACCTCCCAATGGCTAGGCAGTCGTAAACAATTATGTCTGTCCCACTAATATATGTCGACCAAATAAAAGACAGTACTGTATATCAAAATTATACAGTACATTAAGATATTTTGGTTATCCTACGATGTTCATGCCCACCTAGAGGTAAAGGCAGTGGTTATTTGTTTATTTATGTATTTTTATTTACAGCCCTTCAGGGAAGCTGGTTCAGATTGAATATGCTCTGGCAGCTGTTGCAGCAGGTGCTCCCTCAGTGGGAATTAAAGGTATGTTACCTCCTAATAATCTTTTTCACTTTAAATGGATTACAATTTTATTGTTGCTGAGCATATAATTTCTGGTTTAGCTTTATGCAGGCTGAATAAAGTGCTTAGTGAGTGTATATTAAACATTAAAAGAAAAGAAAATTAGCACCCCTGTAACACACTGATTCACCACTGCATTAGTTGATACAGTATTTTGTTGCATTTTTCCCAAAAATGTTCACTGTTGAAAACAAAAGCAACATTTATATTACCTAAGTAGCACACTGATGCATTTAATAATCACTTTGTTTCACAGCTTCAAACGGTGTTGTGTTAGCAACAGAGAAGAAGCAGAAGTCTATACTGTATGATGAACAAAGCGTCCACAAAGTAGAACCCATAACCAAACACATTGGTATAGTGTACAGTGGTATGGGTCCAGACTACAGGTATGCACTGTCTTTACGAAATACAACAGGCCGAGGTAAATTACAAAGTTAACTAAGGATTTCTGTCAGTTTTAAGATAGCAAGCTGTTTGTTGTTAGTGTGCTGAGTATTATTGTATTTAATACTAAAAATCAAAGAGATAATTGTTTGTTGTAAAGCTTGTGTTTGCTTATTTTTACTTAAATACTCAGCAGGTTATATAATTTAGCCAGGATTACCTACACTACACATACGTGGGGAAGGTTTCAGGCTCATGCCAAATGAACACAAATCTGTTAAGCAAAAGAAGGTGGAAGTTTTGTTTTTTTTAAAGATAAAAAAACTTTTTCTGCAGAGTTTTGGTGAGGAGAGCAAGAAAGCTTGCCCAACAGTATTTCCTGGTTTACCAAGAGCCCATTCCCACAGGTCAGCTTGTGCAGAGGGTGGCTTCAGTTATGCAGGAGTACACACAATCAGGGTAAGTCTTATGACTGTCTTAATATTATGTCATTTTTCAACTAAGCTTGTAAGCTGTTATAAAATAAAAACAGCCCACTTATTTAAAGCGGATTCAGTATATTTATTGAGTCCAAATGTGTGTTTGTTTAATGTCTGAGAAGCTGTTTTTCCTGAATGAAAACTTTTTTTGTGTGTTTTTATTTCTCAGAGGTGTTCGCCCATTTGGTGTGTCTCTCTTAATTGCCGGCTGGGATGTGGACCGTCCATATCTTTTCCAGTCTGATCCCTCGGTATGTACTTACCCTTTAAGCCGTTTAATATCTTTTACAACTCAGTTTTTAAAGAGGTGTTAGGAACAGATCAGCATATTGTTTATATTTGTAAGATGTGAATAAGTTTCTTCTTTTTCCAAGGGTGCGTACTTTGCGTGGAAGGCCACAGCTATGGGAAAGAACTATGTGAATGGGAAGACTTTCTTAGAGAAAAGGTATTTAAAAGCTTTTGATTGCTGTTATGAAACCATAACAATATATTTTTGTTAATTAATCATTATTCTCCCATGTGTAATGTGCTCTCAGATACAACGAGGATCTTGAACTAGAAGATGCTATTCACACAGCTATTCTGACCCTTAAGGTAAAAATCTTTCTGATTGTCTGCTACCTTCCTATTAGCTGAGATGTGGTTAAAGCTTTTGATTCTTTTGGATTTTATTTGATTGTAGACAGTAAGATGTAAAACAGTAACATGAATTAAAAAGCATCACTTAATGGCTGTACTGTTACAGGAAAGCTTTGAAGGTCAGATGACCGAGGACAACATTGAGGTTGGAATCTGTAATGAGGCTGGCTTTAAGAGACTGACTCCTGCTGAAGTGAAAGACTACCTAGCTGCTATTGCATAAATTCAACCACTACAATGTTAAATATACTGACTTATGTTGTTTCAAATTCTTCAGAAAAAAGTAAAATGTTGCAAGGGTGATGTGAAATGAAGTGGTAGTTTTATTATTTGTATTTTTTACTGAGTGAAAAATAAACTACCAAAATACATGCAAAGCTTTTTGTTGTATGTGATT
The DNA here is from genome assembly GCF_030014385.1 of Trichomycterus rosablanca. Classification (NCBI taxonomy): domain Eukaryota; kingdom Metazoa; phylum Chordata; class Actinopteri; order Siluriformes; family Trichomycteridae; genus Trichomycterus; species Trichomycterus rosablanca. Next base: position 5,055,963 of record NC_086010.1, on the reverse strand, counting down.
TATGTGTGAAAGAAATACAATGAGCACAACACAGATAGCTTAAAATTTGCTGAATCATTTATGGTTATTTCTGCCTTATTTTTGTTATTTCTGACATTAACAGGACACGGAAGCAAGTTTTCAGGCCACATGCAGTAGTATACTTTTAATACAGTATACAGTATATGGTGGAACATATAATCACTGCTCTAGGTTACAAGAATGATAGATAATACACAAAAATAATAAAAATCACAACAGTGCAGTAAAAAGATTAGCAATTTATTTTATTGACATATATTAGACACTTTATAAGGATGTTAATAACTTCATTTCATTCATTTTCAGAATTTAGCAGACGCTTTTGTCCAAAGCAACTTACATTATAGCAATTGAGGGTTAAGGGCCTTGCTCAAGGGCCCAGCAGTGGCAACCTGGCAGTGGTGGGGTTTGAACCAGCAACCTTCTGCTTACCAGTCCAGTACCTTAACCGCTAGGCTACAACTGCCCTATGCAATAATTAGTAGTAGTAGTAGTAGTAAAAGTAGTTATTTAATTGATTCTATTTTGTAAATTGTTATACAATGTATACAAGGTACTCCTACGTTCATTTAGATAAATTGCTTGCCACATTTCTTTCTTCTTTCTTAATTACATACATTTAATTTCAAAGGTGGAAAGTAACCAGAGAAATATTTTGTTACAGTGCTGTATATTCATTAGTGTAAAATCTAACTGCTTAATTATCAGTTTGTGTATTTATCTGTATGTTAGTGTGGTTGTAGTACATTAACTTAAGAGACCTAATATATACAGTATATACTGTATATTTAGAGAGAGTCGTAAATATCTTTTTTGACTACAAATAATGAAACTTGAATTACTTTAGTTCTTTATATTGAGTTCTAAAGCTATAGTTACTTTTAGCCAAGTATTATGGATGTGAACACAGTAGTTTACTCCCTTAACTACAGATAATTCTTTCGCTTAGCAGCAGCCAGCGGTAACTAACGTTCGTTTACTCCAGAGCGGTAGAGAGAACAGAGTGGCGACACACCGTTCCAAACATACCTCCGTGAAGCTGGCCCCCCATGTGGTCAGAAATGGAATATAAATATTATTATTCGTTTGTGCCAGCTTCACGGAGGTTCCAAACATCCCATAGAGCCCCATTCATTTCCACTACTTATCAAACATTTTCAGCTGTATGTTGCTTTGTTTTAAAAAAAAATAATGAATTTGATGTCATTAATATACTTAATACTGTTATTGTTTAGCATTTGCTCAGCACTAAATGTTACATGTTTATCTTAATTAATAGGTATAACTGAATGTAGCTTAGTCAGTTAAGCTTAATTAATGACACTAGAGTCTTTTCACCTAAAATGAGTTGATTAATCAAGAGTCTTGTTACAGAAATGATCATAAAACATTAGAACCACAATAAATCATTATACTTTTACTTTCATACTTAAGTACATTTGAAGGTAAATTTAGTTTAGTACTCAAGTGGAGGTAAAGAGTATTTTTACTTTTACTTCTACTTTTACTGGAGTAATATGTTACCTTGGATATCTCTACTTTAACTCAACTACATGGTTTGTGTACCTTGTCCACCACTTACATTAGACAAAATGAACTAGTGCATATTAATTATGAATTCATTAATGTATTACATGTAGGAATCAATTATTAATCACTCATGAAATAAGAGATGAATTAATGCTTTTTCATGTACCTGCACTATAATGTTAAAGGTACGGTAGAGCGTTTATGAATCTGTTCATTCAGTGCAGGTAAACCTTATGAATCCAGCACATGACTTAGTGTTTAGCCAAAATGATTATTATTATGAATCCTCAGGAAAGTGAAGGGAGATTAGTTTATGCAAAAAACAAAACATAAAAAACTCTTTAATCTCTGTACTGTATATTGTCTCTACTACTTAATGATATGGCATTATGTAATGTATGCTAATATAATGTACTGTGTGTTAACAAGAACGACCTATTAACAAGTCATTATAAACATCAATCTTCCACTTTATATACCAAATTGACATTAAAGCAGATGCAGTAAATGTAAACGCAGTTGAAAATACCCAGAAATTGTACAAATGTTTATTATTTGCCGTTTAATATTTCATTCACTGCTGCCTGTCCCATATGAGAACATGACAGCGCCGGGTTTGTTTGGAACTATTGGAGGGTCACATGAACCACGTGACCGCGTAGCTACGAGATCAAGGAGTGTCGCAACTCTCTCTATCTACGGCCCTGGTTTACTCCTTTATATAAAGTATTTTGTGGGCGTGACCTAAATGTAACCAATCAGAAGCTTGAGCGCGGCCAAACGTGTGGCGCGCCAAAAACATGACCGGCACTAGTTTCAAAACAAGATCCTTACGCAGTAATATCACACATTTTGGAAAGTGTTTGTAAGGTTTTAAACTATTATAAATATTATAAACTATTGTTGTTACAATTTAACTATGAAAATGTGTTTTGAAAACGCGTTTGATACCTTCGAAATGGTTTGATAATCGGATCTACTTTTCGACCGAGCAGTAAGATCTATGTTGAGGTCGTGATGGGACCTGAAGTGACGTTTATGGCGCCAGAAATCAAGGAGGGAAGAAGCGCTCTCTGACGTTTTATCTGCAGCGGTTAGATTTTAATATTCGTCTGTATAGACAGTAATTGTGCGTGAATGAGCAGGTTGAGGTTATAAACGACAGAGATGGTGATGTTACGGAGGTCTAGCGGTGGAGCGGAGGGACCGAGGCGGGGGGATGTGGACATGGACTCGAGCTCAGAGTTTCTGTCTCTGCGGCGCTCTGTGAGAAAGTCCGCCCGGCTCAACAGCGGCCTGGACCACAGTTACAGCAGCACTGGGAACAGCCCGCCTCACGTAAGTCTCTCATTTATACTACAACCTGAGTGTATTTTATAAAACTGATCTGTACTACAGTGTAACGTTTGTAACTGTTTAATCAGTAGTTTGCAAACATGGGCTGCTAGTCGAGAGCTAGCGGCTAAGTAAATCTCACGGTATTCCGCACAGTTTGTTTACAAGGACACATCAGTGTGATCCCAACCACTGTGTGACTGTCCTACGTCTGTTCTATTATTAATAATAATAAAAGGCAATAATAACATTGGCTGTCACGCTGTATGGAACACTGTTAAGCTCAACTGCAAACTATCTGAAGTACTGTGACCCTACGTTAGCCATTAATTCCTGGAAAGCTTGTTTAAGTAACTTGGTCCTGATCTCATTAAATACACGCATGATTTTGCTGAAGGTTTGAAAAAGGGCGCCTTAGTGAACATCACAAATCAGTCACTGTCATTGTGAAATGTAAACACAACAACCTGTAATTCCTGTAGTTAACAGTTAAGCCATTCCTCCTCCTTTACTCCTTTACTTATTGTCGGACTTCATGGCTGCACCACAGAGCCAAAATCATAAGTTAAACTTGTGTGCAAAAATCATGAAGAAATAAAGACCTTTTTTTTTTTTTGTTGGAACATTTCATTACTTGCTTGATATCTTGCATTTTATATCTTCTTTGCCTAATGTTTACATTTCATGGAGTGGAACAGTTTTCTTTTTTTTTTTTTTTTTACAGATCAGCTATTTATTCTTGTTAATTCCCCAAATAAAGTTAGAAGATTTTGGTACTCAGCCGTGTCTGTGTCTCTGTGCCTTTGTCTTCTCCTGGGCTCAACAACGGGACCGAGCTCAGTAAAGAAACCAAGAGGAATCTATCAATCAGATCATCCTGTTTTACACATTTGTCTCTTAATGCGGAGACCCTGATCATCCCCTCATTCTTTCCCCTTACTATTTCTAGTCAAATAGTTTCTAGTCAAGTTATACAAGCCATGGAAGCCAACAAGTGCACCATGTGTTCATGTAAATGATCTGCCATTTTTCAGTCAATTCTAATAATCAGTACTGGAATATCAGAATATCCATACTTTATAATGTAGTTTCATGTCAAATAGATGGATATAAAGTGCTTACAACTGATTAGTAAGTTTATCTGTATATAGACAGATTATATACAGAATATAGTGACCTTATTATCTATTATTTAAGCATTAGTGTAACAGACACAGCCTGAATAAAAGATAACAAATATATTTCATGTTTAGGATTATGTGTCTGCCAAGGATGAAAGCAGCTTGGCCAAAGGTGTCATAAAGACCAGAGGCCAAACAGACAAACAAGGTGTATCTTTTGCAGATAGTGAAAAATCAAACCAGTCTCCTGAAAAAGAGGAGAAAAGCATGACTCATATAAGGTATGTTTTACAATGATGTACTAAAAATTCCCATGTCAGACTGGAATTATTCTTTATTTACACGTTTGTTTATTTTTTAAAAGGAAATCCCAAAGGTTGCAGAAGGATGAAGAGAAGTCTGGTGACGAGATTAATGGTTAGTGCCATACTTGATCATTCAAGCAGTCCCATCAGTTTCTTGCAGTCTCTTTTTGTTAGCGTTATTAATGAAGAGACTTGTTTTTAATTGGTTAGTTTTGGGAAGTAAAAGGTTGAAAACAGCCTTTTTGTTTTTAAGTACTTTAGGTTTCCTCATAATGAAATGAATAAGCACATGCAGTCCAACCAGCTATTTTGCACGCTAACAGAGCTTCTTGTTTTATCATTAGAACATAAGATAACCTTGTGTTCCCTCCTAGTGGTCAGCACATTTCGTCACCATTAGTAACTCACTAATGTATGGTGAGAAAATAACAAGTCGGTGCAGCCTAATGACAATCTGTACTATTCAAAATAATATTTTTAACTATATGAAATTCTATACAGTGGAAAGATTGATCCAAAAAAATATTTGGCATGTTCTCCTTTTACCTGCATAAGAAAAGTAGCCGTCTGTTGTTAATTTCCATTTGTGGTCCAACACCTTTAGTAGTGTAAAATAATAAAAAACGGTTTTTACTAGTGGGTAATTAATAATGTAGATTCTTATATTTTTATAAATGTTTGGTTTATTATAGCTGCCAGGAAAGTCTGTGCAGAATATGTATGAAAATGTGTCATTTTCTTTCAGTCGTAGATGAAATTGACCGGGCACCAGCTTCCGAGAGTCTTCGTGCCAGGTTACGAGAGAGGAAGGTGGATAGCGCTGTCAGACGCAGCTCCAGAATCACCAAATACAAGTTTGATGCCAGGGACCAGTCTGTCCTGTATGACAGGCTCATCACCAAGTATGTACTGCCCCCCCCCATCTATATAAAAACATTGGCCATCTAAATCTCTTGTGATTGACTACATTTAAATGTAGTTAAAGTTGAGTGATGTGCTTTGATACATTTTTAATTGATTGTGCACATGACAAAAAAGCATTTACACATGCTGTAGTTGTCTGCATGTAAACACAAATTAGCATGTGAATGTCAAACTCTTCATCTATCTCAGCACGGCTGAGGCCGTTCTTCAAAAAATGGACGACATGCAGAAGATGCGAAGGAGGCTGAGGAGCAGAGACTCTAATGAAGAGGTGAGCTTAATTTTTTATACCAGGATACATGTGTGCATGTTTATTTCACATTAATTAATCATACATGACTGTTTTGTTTGCATCTTATCTAGGATCTCATGAGGTACTCTGGATCTAAGAGGAAGAGGACCACACGATCCACAGAGAAAACAGTTGAGGAGACTCCTGATGAGCAAGAGAACGGTCATGATGGTAAGACGTGCCTGTTTTAAGCACCTTTCATTACGGGTTTAGTGATTGTTAGACAACTTGGAAGTCAAAATGTTTTAAATAGATTTTTTTTCCCACTTAACCAAACGTTCGTTTAATACGCTGATCCATAAAAGACTGAGCTATAAATGTATTTGTAGAATTTAGTGAACAAGAGGAGGATAATGAAGACGAGGAAGGAATAAGAGAGGAGGAAGACCATGATGAGGGAGATGATGTGGATGATGATGAGGAGGAGGAAGACGACAATCAAAAACGCTATGAATTCAGACAGAGAAAAGCTGTTGTACGCTACCAAGCTCCTCTTGAAGGTAAGTGGTGTCAGTGGGGTCTAATTTCATTGAAGTTAAACATTTACCAGCATCTATGTCCAGCATTTTTGCTACATTGACCATGTCACAACCAACATGCACTACCAGTGTGATTTCTGATGAAGTGTTTTATCACTAAGCTGCTTAGTAGACTTGCAAACTAACCAGTAATAAACACACCGGTGTAAATAAGTGAGAGTTTAGTATTGGTATTATGTTCTCAGCTCTAAATGTGCAGTAGGTGGAGTTAGGGTTTCCAATTTCTAGTATCTAATAACCAGTGCATGAGGTCCCCCAAAATCAGTGATTAAACAAAAATGTATAAATAAAAGAATAATCATTCATTTATAAATTTTTATCAATTGTGTTATCCTGGTCATTCATTTTTTTAAATTATTATTTGTAACCACAGAGCCGAGGAAGCAGAGTATATTTTTCCGCCGGCACTCTACCCCAACCAGGCGGAGGTACGCTTTCAGCACCACAGGGCCACGCAGCCCGTACAGCAGACGAAGAAGCAGCAGGTAACATCTTTATCTTAATTCCTGTCTTTTTGTCCCTCTTGGTTGTGCTCATAGTGATGTACAGTCGAGTAGAAAAAAATCTCTCTGTCCGTGATAAAACTAAAATATTATTATGATTATTAGGGTATGTAAAGTCTCACCTTAAGTATTCTTTCTAAACCTGTGCTTCTCTTCTCCTTTAACCAGTATTGGAGGTTTTGAACCTGATGGGTGAGAGAAAGATTTCTAAATAGGTGTGGCACTTTAGCACTGGTGGTGTTTGATTCTTGTCTGGGTGGATTTATTGACAGGCGATTTTTGCTGGAACCGTTTCTTCAGTTTTACTACTTAACTGCATTATTATTATTATTTTTAGATCAGAATGAGTTTTTTTTCCCCCTCAGACGGAGACATGCCATCCACAGTAGCGACTCGACCTCATCCTCGTCGTCTTCATCATCTGATGATGAGAAGTTTGAGAGACGTAGAATTAAGTCTCGGAACAGGTCAACAAACAGGTAAAAGCCCCTCCATAATAAACGACAATTACATGGCAACCTCTAAGCCCAACAGTGATTCAAAGCTTGCTTGACTAAAGGCAGTGACACCTGTGGTTCAGCAGTTTTTAATTCATATCAGACCTTTTAAGGCACATGGATTGAATACTGTTCATTTGGATATTTGTCTATTCGAATAATTATGCCAATCCCTTTTGTGTTTTTATGCTAAAGTGCAAACATTTTAACGATTCGTTATCACCTCTAGATGCCTTCCAATGAATTTACGGAAAGACGATTTGTTAGGACTCCACAAAGACAGAATCAAGATCGGAGCAAGCCTCGCAGATGTTGATCCAATGACAATTGACCAGACGGTATGCTCTTCATATTGTCCTTCTTTGAATACCTTTTTAAAAATGTACATATACAAACATTGGCGCTTGCACTGCAGCTGCTAAATAAAAGATCAAATATAAGCGGGAGGAAGTATTTGCGCTTGGGTGAGCTTAGAATCTCAGTGGTGCTACAGGGTTGGCTGGGTGTCCACACATGCTTGATTGACTGAAGGACTGTGATATACTGGTGCCCTGTCCAGATTATACCTGTCCTAGAGACTTATAACTTTAATTTAATTTTATTACATGCAACTTGTGTGTATGATTTTTTTTTTAAAGCTGCATAGTTTGTATTTTGTAAGAGTTAATACCAACGTCAGGTCTGCACCTCATGTTAACGGATTATAATATGTGCGATACATTGTCGAAATGTTAATATTAATGTATTCAGTTGTTTGTTTAAAACCCTATTTACAAGCTATTTATTTGGGTCTAGGTGCGCTTTGACAGTATTGGTGGTTTGAACAGACATATCTCGGCTCTAAAGGAGATGGTCGTGTTTCCTCTGCTGTACCCTGAAGTCTTTGAACGGTTTAAGATTCAGCCTCCAAGGTAAGATCATCCACATAAAAACAATGTCTGATGACATTACTCAAGCTGTAATTTAAAGAAGAAGGCGGGCTTTATTTGTCTTGAAAAAAGCATGTGTAAGCACTTATTTTTCCAGACCGGCAACTGTTATGGAAAAGGGTGGGAATTAGCAATGCTAATCGAGGGACAATGTGGTTAAAAACAAAAACGTTAAAGACAAAAATGTATTATTTAGTAACATATCAGACTGATACGTTTAATGCTTTGTTGTCAATATTTAGCACAGTTGTGCGTTGTTTTAAATATAGCCATGGAGGAACTAAAACGCTTCCTTTAGTCTGTATTAAGAACGATTGTTTATTACATTGTCTCTTTATTTCCTTACCAACATTTCCACCTCAGCCTAACACAAGAAACTGTGAATGGAAACCTAATGTGGTCATTTTCTTTGGCAGAGGCTGTCTGTTTTACGGGCCTCCTGGTACAGGGAAGACCCTGGTTGCGCGGGCCCTGGCCAACGAGTGCAGCCAGGGTGAGAAAAAGGTTTCCTTTTTCATGAGGAAAGGAGCAGACTGCCTCAGCAAGTGGGTGGGAGAGTCCGAGAGACAGCTTAGACTTCTCTTTGATCAGGTACTATTCAGAAGATTGCTTAACTCTATTTTTGTGCACTTGTAATCATGTAGAAGTATGTCAGGACATTGTTTTGGTTGCTGTTTATTTTTGAAGGCGTACCAGATGCGTCCCTCCATTATTTTTTTTGATGAGATAGATGGGATTGCACCAGTTCGATCCAGCAGGCAGGATCAGATCCACAGGTATGTTTAGTATTTTGAATTACATTAGCTTAAAATTGTATTAATTTTATAATCACTTAATTTGAGGCATCTTTAATCAATCCACTCTCATTTCTAAATCGGCCAATTATTGTATGTATTTTTGAATGTTTACTAAAGCAAATATTCACTTGAATAGTCTGTTTGGTTACAATTTATTGATTTTCATTTATTTTTCACACACATGTGACCCAAAAATATTGTTATGAAGCACTGAGGTAAAGTATGTGTAGGTTTGCTGATTCGTTTTAAACGGTGTGTTCTGTTTTTAGCTCCATAGTGTCCACACTGCTGGCTTTAATGGATGGTTTGGACAGTCGTGGTGAGGTGGTCGTCATCGGTGCCACTAACCGGCTGGACTCTATAGACCCTGCACTTAGACGACCTGGACGCTTTGACAGGGAGTTTCTCTTTAGTCTTCCAGATAGAGAGGTGAGATGGTTGTGTTCAAGCCAGAAGATTAAAGTAAGCCGTGTGAGCATACAGCATTACTAGTCATTTGCATGTTTTATAGGCTCGCAAAGACATTTTAAAGATTCATGTGAGAGAATGGAATCCGCAGCCATCCAATGCTTTTCTTGAAGAACTGGCGGACAAGTGTGTTGGTAGGTTATTTGCAGGCTCTCGTTATGTTACAACCAGCCATATTGCAGCATTTTAAAGAAAATGTCCTGATTTTACTGCCTGTTATTAATACACATTGCACTAAGCTTGAACATGCAGTGTGTTAAGTTAATGTAATTGGTACAAATTTTATACTAATTCTTATATTTTTCAAATTTCTCAGTTAAAAAGTAGAAATAAAAATTGTGCAAACTTGTTCATGTAATTTGTGTAGGTTACTGTGGGGCGGACATTAAAGCAGTGTGTGCAGAAGCGGCCTTGTGTGCCCTGCGCCGCCGCTACCCTCAGATCTACACCTCCTCTCAGAAGCTCCTCCTGGATGTTTCATCCATCAACGTGGAAGGCCGTGACTTCCTCTCTGCCATGAGGAAGATTGTACCTGCTTCACAAAGAGCTGTGGCTTCTCCTGCCAAAGCTTTAACACCGGTCATTCAACCCTTGCTGGCTAACACGCTCAACAATGCATTAAAGGCCCTGCAGAAAGTTTTTCCTCACATGGAGCAGGGCATCAAGAAGAAGAAGAAAGACAATGGTATGTCTTTACATCATTGTTGTTCAGTAAAAGTAATTAATGTCAGTTTTACAACAATGTTCTATACCAAGCAAATCCAAGAATGTTGGCTATTTTACACTCTACAGTGCATAATATTTTAAATAATGGGTAATCCATAAACAGGGTACTATCAAAACTCAGGATGATGATTAGGGGTGGGTTTATAAAATCGATTTTTCGATTCGAATCGATCTTTATTTGAACGATCCGATATCGATTCATGTAAACGCGAGATCGATCTTTTAAATACGCCCCTTTTTACGGTGCACACGGAAATCTGTTACCCCTTTAATTTCGCGTGACCAGCCACTGTTTTTTTTGCGCAACGAGATCTGACCTGCACATCAGTTCAGCATGGCAGAAGCTCCAGTTATGCCTGGTTCACACTACACGATTCTTGCCCTGATTTTCGCTCGGCGACGGGTCAGCGCTAGGTTCTGGAGGAACTCGGTGTTCGCTCTGCGATCAAAACTCGTGGTTCAGGGGCGTAATATAGTTTCTATCAGAATACATCAGCACACGAGTTTTACAGTATTTCTGACCTGATTGTTCTCTACAAAACAAAATATTTATTAACCTCCAACTCACTATAGAACAAGCCATGCTGCTCGTGTTGCCAAATCCACTCAGATTCCTTTATTTTTCTCCGTTTTCTACATCAGCGCACAAACTTTGATCTCTCGCTACTTGTTGATGTGCATGTTTGGACGTGGTATCATTAAACCTTTCATCACTTCTCACGTTTGTTTTCGTGACAAAACGTAGTTTTGGAGAGCAGAGAAGCTGATTCCAGTTGGAGATAGATGGTGTAAAACCCCCCCATCACCTGTGAGTCGTGCAGTGTGAACTGTACAGCGACCCCGCAAATCAGAGTGTCGTGTCGTGTAAACTTGGCATAAGCTGTTTAACAGCCAGGTGTATGTTTACATTACATTTACAATGTTGTAGCGTGTCAGACATATAAAATAATAATAAAAAATGAATGTTACTGTTTTCTGTTTTGGAGTAATTATTTATGTAAACAAAATACACAAATATTTTTAATAATGAGTGTTTTTTGAACAATTATCACATTCGTTCTCTGAACATCTTTAACAAAACCTGTTAATGTAACTCAAATATGCTTAAATGTGTTGAATCGAAAATCGAATCGAATCGGGACCTTGTGAATCGGAATCGAATCGATCCAGGAAATTAGTGGCGATACCCAGCCCTAATGATGATTACCAATGAAAACCAATGATTGACTGTGTCCTCCTGTCATTTTACCACTTGGGCATTAACAGTCAACAAAACCTTGTCAAACACCATTCATTCTGACCAATGTTATCTAAATAAACAGTGCCCAGAATGCACAAAGAAGGGTAAAATGCATTGTAGGCTGACAAATCAACCCATTAGCTGGTTTATGGAAATAATGCTGGGAACAATCTGAATAGTCCTCTTTTTCTTTGTTCCAGAGAACAGCACATCCGTTAAGTTAGACAATCAGGGTCTGTAATGTTTTGTGGGTATATTAGTTCCCATGGCTTGGCTATCTCGATGTCTGTGAGAGCACCATACATGCGAAAGAACATCTACATGTTTGGAAGTAACATAAGCTCTACTGTATTTGCCCGTCACATTTTATTTCTTATAAAAAGGAAGTTTAAGTTTTGCCTGAAATGTAACCAGCCAAGACGACTGAAATTGGATATGTAGAACCCAGTGCTTTGAACAAACAACCAAATATGTCAAGTTATTTAAATGTTATTTATTTAGTATAAATGCTCAATATGTACCGTCAATAAAGCCTTGTCTTATTGCCTTTTGCTTTGCTGTAGATGGAGTGACTGGGGTTCTTGACGACCTGTTACACAGTGATGACGAGGCATCGTCTATTTGCACTAGTAACCCCGCTCAGGCAAATGCAGGCCAAACTAAATCCTTTCTCCTTTTGACCAGGTCAGTCATCCGAATTGTATCACTAGTAGAGATGGGACGATCGATCGGCTATGAATCGGTATCGGCCGATTTTTAATCAAAATATGCTATCGGCGATATTTCCTAAAAGTAGCCGATCCGATCGTGTGATATATAAAGATCACGTTAAGTTAACAGCTCAGTGGATTGATCCAGACTTTGAGCTACGAAGCACCAACCATCACATCACCATTCATCAACAATCGTACAGAAACCATCGTGAAAGCTCTTCATGACCTAAAATAACATCATTAACGTTGTGCATCATACATACGATGTAATTTTGCTGATTGTAATATTTACTTTAAAAAGATAATTCAACCCGGTCACATCTGAGTCGATTCTATCAGCACGTTATATAAACTCCTGGTTCACTTTGGTAAATCGTGAGCGGTTCTTACTTGTGATGTAGATGAGAACAGAAAACGTTACAGAGCCAATCAGAGGCAAAAGTTTATTCATTACCAAATTCGTTAGTTCAGGATCATCTGCTGAACTTTTAGCTCCTTAGACGGAACGAGTCTGACGGTCAGTTACAGATCTGTGCTAATAGCAGTTTAATTAAGCTTTTTAATGAAGCTTTTTAATGTAAGAGAGTCACACAGAATGTTCTGTAGTAGCTGGTGTTTATTTAAAACCACGACATTTAATTAATAACAGTAAACACGGAGAGATAACTGAGAAGAGAAACTTACGCTTCGCGAAAAATGACTCGTGAATCAATGAATCACTTATAGCGATACAGTGAACAAAGCGTCTCTTCTAAAGGCACACACACACGCGCACGCTGCTCCGGTTTATCTTCACTGTGAGGCTCTTTTTAAGTTTATTTATTTTATTTACTGCTAAACCCCCCAACCCCCCCCCCCCCCCCCCGATCGCAATCAGCTATCGGCAGATGTCCCTGAAAGGAGATCGGAATCGGTGCCAAAAACCCCGATCGTCCCATCTCTAATCACTAGAGATGTCTTTAGAACAAAACTAAGCATCTGTGCTTTACAACAAGCGTGCCACTAAACATCAATGTAATGACATTTAAAACTTTTAATATCGCACTAGAAGACTGTTAAGCCTGTGCAGGTTAAAGATGCTACACCAACGCAGAGCAGTTTAAAAACTGACTGCAATAGTGCACCGAAAGTGAAAGCATGCATTAAAAAGCATGCAGTGTCTTATGAATTATGTTGCATTACATTTATGCTCCTTTGGATGTGTTGCTGTGTTGCAGAAGTGCTGTCCAGGAGCCAACCACATTCAGACCCAGGCTGCTGCTTTGTGGAGATCCGGGCTCAGGTCAGAGTACACACCTGGGTCCTGCCGTGCTTCACACTTTAGAGAAGTTTACTGTCTACACACTAGACATGGCGGTGCTGTTTGGAGTCAGCACTACCAGTCCTGAGGAGGCCTGTGCACAGGTGAAGCACTAATACACCAAGTTAATACTCATCCTTCTGAAAAAAAATATTATTAAATGGTGTAAATAAGACGAGATAAGGTTTATAATGTGGTAAACAATAGTAGAACAACGTTGCCTTATTTGTGCATTTTCCTCCCAATCCAACATATCAACTTTCTTTGGTGCTGCAGACCCCCCACTCCAAACAAAACCGCTGTAGATCTGTATCACACACACTCAAACATGCCCAGAGTCTCAAAGTGCAGTATTGCTTATGGAAAGTCATACACTACTACTAGTTATTAATCACCTCTCGTGTAGGTGCTTGGACCAGCCAGTAAGGGCAGCAGTTTCAGCAGCAGTGAGCGATTTTGTGCTATACCTAGAAGAATCAGGGCCTTGTGCTTTCTGATTACTGCAATCTGTTTTGTGTTTTGTTCTTTTCCAGTTGTTCTGCGAGGCTAAAAGAACTGCCCCCAGCATTCTGTATATACCTCACATGCAGCGCTGGTGGGACACGGTGAGCTTGGCACTCAAGGCCACCTTTCTCAGCCTTCTACAGGACATCCCTTCCTTCTCGCCAATTCTCCTTCTCGCTACCTGTAGCCTGTCCTATTCCAGCCTCTACCCAGAGGTAGACGATATTTATGTTATTTTTATAGTTTTAGAAGAATATTCTATTTTATTCCTTTTTTTTAACTGCATGGGTGTTGTGATGTTTTAAAGATTATATATGATTTTAATAGTTTGTCCGATTATTACTCATTTTAGATTTAGTAAACGGGTGTTTATGAAACATTGTCTCGTTTGATGCATTGCTGTAGGTGCAGGATTTGTTTCGTTTAGAGTACGGGGAAGTGTTCAACGTCCCGCTTCCCAGTGAGGAAGAGAGACGGAGATTCTTTGGGGATCTTATTCTAAATCAAGCTGCCAAACCCCCTGCATCTAAGAGAGAAGCAGGTAGATGATCTCCTCTTGCATACTGTCCTGTTTTATTTATTCATTTCATTTATTTATTTGCGCAAAATAATTTATAGACCTCAAAACATTTATTGGCCGAGTGGTTTTGTAATAATTGTGTAATTGTGTTAAAACTAATGGTTTTAATAAAACACAGTGGATTTGTTTTCACACAGCGTTCTGCTATTTTTAAATTCATTTATGAATTATGTGCAAATCTGCCTGCACCAAAGTAATACATGTATGACGTTTCTAGTGCTCCGGGCCCTGGAGGTTCTCCCGGTGGCCCCTCCACCTTCTCCTCGCCAGCTTTCTGAACAAGAGCAGCAGAAGCTAGAGGAACAGGAAGAAGACACTCTCAGGGAACTTCGGCTGTTCCTGCGTGATGTCACTAACCGGCTTGCACAGGACAAGCGCTTTAAAGCTTTCACTAGGCCAGTGGATACAGAGGAGGTAGAGCGACACTGAGTGCTTCATTTCATTTTATTTGCTTATATAAATTAGTGCATTGATGTATTTAGTTTTGGTGTTAAACTATAGGTTGGGATGCATATTTAGGTCTTCTGCTTGGTTTTGTTTTGGTTTTTGGTAGGTTCCTGATTACACTACAGTTATTAAACAGCCCATGGACCTGTCTACAGTTCTGGCTAAAATAGACCTGCACAAATATGTTACTGTAAAAGACTACCTTCATGATATGGACCTGATCTGGAAGAATGCTCTGGAGTACAATCCAGACAAAGATCCATCAGGTAAAGTAGAAATATCTAACACTGATTGTGTGGGATTATAATTGTGGTCTGGTTCCCTTGGTCCAGACCGAACAAGAAAATCCATCGTTACATTTCAGTAAGGTTTTAAAGGTTTTAAAAAATGAGGCCTTTTACTTTCTCATTGCTCCTGGTTTGTTTTCTGCTCATTTCTGTTTTCAATTCAACTTTATCTCTTGTGGCATGTTTGGTGTTGCATGTGACATCACATCCGTTTCATTAAAAAAATGCTAATTTGGTGCACCAGAGTTCGAAAGGAAGTGTTCACACTTACCGTAACAAACCACACCAACAGAGCAATCACACCAGGCTTTATTTTAATTGAACCAAAGCTAACAAGAATAAACACACTCTTAATGGTGTCGAAGCCAATGTTTTTGAATATAATGCATCTCATTGTTTGTACAGAGCCACTTGAACTGGATTGAGCTGCTATGCATTGGTCGTGATAAACTTTGTATGTTCTTTCAGATCGTCTGATCAGGCACCGTGCCTGCGCACTTAAGGACACTGTTCATGCCATTATTAAAGATGAACTGGATGAAGAGTTTGAGAAGATCTGTGTTGAGATCAGGGAGTCTCGCAATAAACGAGGTTAAATTTGGTTAAGATTTTATTTTGCTTCAGAATTTCAGGCTACATTAGTGGTTTTAACCATTAAGTATTCTAAACGTCACATTTTATGTAATTCTGTCTTTCTTTTCAGGGTGCACTACCTCAAGGTATACCCCAACCTATTACCACGTTCTGCCTAAAGTCTCAGCATACTCAGAGCCAAAGACTACCGACTGTGGAGCCTCAAAAGAAACAGATCTTGTTTCACCAACAGTCACTACACCAAAACAACCTGGTAAAGGGAACTTCTCTACAATAAGCTTCTTATTGGTATTTCAAAGAGTGCTTGTTCTAAATTCATTAACACATACAGGTTATTTAGTTACAATTTTATATTTCACATAACCATATGTATTGTATGTATACTCACTGGGATAAATATTTAATTAGTAGCATATGCACATTGATTTTTGATTTTTAACCAACACTGTATGGCCAAAAGTGATTGGACACCTGACCATGAGCTTACTGGACATCCTATTTTAAAAACAAATGGTATTAAAATAGTGACCTCTTTGTGATCTTTACAGCTATATCAGCTTTCTTCTAAGAAAGCTTCTCACAATACTTTGGAGTATGTCTATGGGAATTTGAGCCCATTCACTCAAAAGAGCAGTTGTATGGCTGGGCACTTATGTTGGTCAAGAAAGCCTCGACTGATGTTTCAGTTCATTCAAAAGCTGTTTAGTGGGACTGAGGTCAGGGCTCACTGGAGTTTGTTTAAACCGAGCTTTTCTGTATGTCTTTTTAGACCTTGCTTTGTGCACAGGGGTACAGTCATGCTCAGGAAGTCCCTTCAAAAATAAAACAAACCTTTGAACTAGATATTTTACCAATCATTGGACAGAAAGGTTATTATCTGAGCTGATAACGAATGATGCAGATTTAAGTGAATGTATTTAAATTATGAATATTTTGAAAGGTCATGTATTGCTCTGATAGATTGGGGCTTTAAAGTAAAGTGGTGAAGTCAGTCCAGTCCTTGTAAAAAAAAAAAAAAAAAAAAGATTTAGTTGTACACACACACACACACACACACACAAGTAAACATTTTTGCTTTTCTGTAGGCACCCAAAAGAAAAAGAGACGCAGGAGGTTGTGGAGCAACGGCTTCGTCCGCAAAAAGAAATCCTCACATTCACACTCCAAAGACACGAATGAAGCCGAGTCGGACGAAGAGGAGGAAGAGGATGAAGATGAAATCAGAAAGATTGCAGAAAATGAGGAAGGTGACAGTAAAGAAAATGATTTGGAATCTGAACCGATGCATGTAGAGAATAAGAAAGATGACACTACTTCAGCCAAAGACAGCAATGGACCAGTTTCCTCGGTCAGCCAGAATGGATGTGTTGGCAGTGAGGAAGAAGAGCACTTCGGTACCAGTTCTGGAGATGGAGTATTGACCGAAAAAACTTCTCCTGTTGTTAATGGAGAGAGTAGAGAGGGCGGTGAGGTGGATCTAGTGAAGATTGTTGATGATAAGAGGGGGGAGCTGAGTGTGAAGGAGGATGCAGGGATAGGTGAGTCATACATACACTAGTACACTAGAAAACATTCAGATCCAACAACAAAGCAGTCACTACAAATAGTGGTATGAATAGTTTCTTATTATGAATTCGGTGGTTGGATTGCAGAATACTATTGCAGTATTCACAATGCTTAAAAAAATTGTGGCGTAAACTGCTGAGGCATCTTACTGATTGATTGTCGTTCGATTTCTGTTATTTTTGGCTTAATAATGGTTTGTTTTTATTTTTTACATGCTGTAAGGAATAAGAGCGAAACACTTTGTTAAACTTAAAATAAAAGTGTCCATGTCTTCCAAGAGTTCTTTTAAAATGCTTCACACTAGAATTGAATCCTAAGTGAACTCACCAGACACTGTTTACTGTAGAAAAGGGGATAAGACGCATGACCAGAGGCTTAAGAATGCAGGCTCAGCAGCAGCAGGTCCTCAATGCTGACACTGCCATGAAGATCTTGGAGCACAGGAGCCAGCCACTAATCGTAGATCGAAGCAAGCTAAAGGTAAACAAGTGTTGTTTTGTTAATCCAGATGTGCGTTCTTTTTCTGAGGGACATGTGACTGACCTGTCTTTTTAACTCTTAACAGGAGCTATTACAGAAAGTGATTGTGAAGACGGAGGGGCATGAGGTGGACCGTCTGGAGAAGCTTTACGCTCTTCTGTGCCAGAGCATTTACAGACATAGGAAAGATTATGACAAGACTGCACTTATACAGGTATAGTAATAAAGTAGTGGCAGACTAAAGTCTGGGTAAAACTTTATATCCCTCTTCAAAACTGATCAAATCTACTCCTAACCAAGTTTTCTGTGTATGTGTGTAACTGAAGTTTCACATTATAATTATTTTATATGTAAAAATGCTTGAAAATACTTGTTAGAACACTGTTAGTACAAAACTGAGTTAATGACCATGTTCTTTTTTTCTTTACAGGAGATGTCAAAGGAAGTGGAAGAGTTTTTATGAATGTTCACATGAACTGGACACTCGACTATGGCTGTAGTGTTTATGCACTAATACAAGCATATAAATTATATTTTACTGGATTCTGGTTATTACTATTCTGCTGTATATTCTTGTACTTCTATTAAAGCTTTGTCAGTATTGATTGTCTTACTTTTCTTTTTAACCAGTAATCATGTATATGCATTGTTTTATAAAAGATTAGGAACCCCTTGGAAAATTACAGCTTTTGTCACTACACTTACTATTTTAAAGAATTAACACAAGCAGCGAATATCTTCTTGTAACTAGTAGGGGGCACGTTCAGAAGTTTTGATATTCTTCTATCAAGAATTGTTATGAGTCGTCACCTCATCTCTAAAAAAGGAAACACATTTACTGCTTTGATAAACCTTAAAATAACCACAAAGCAGTAATAATAAAAACACGCATTATTAATAGAGTATAGATTAGTGAGATGTTTATAAATGCAGAGAGCAGAATATACAGGCTGAAAAAACAATCGCTAAATTATGTATGCTTTTTTTTAATCGTTTTAATCCTTTTTTTTTTTTTTGTAATTCCTGTTAGTAAACAGCATGAAATAAGCAGCTTGTTTAGTGGCAGCGGTACACAATAAAGCAATAAGCCACGAGAGGCCGTGCATTACTGTGATTTTAGCACGGGGATGACGTTAAAACTTCTTAACCCGTGCTAAAATCGTAACAGTAACGTACGGTCTCGAGTGGCTTATTGCTTTTATAAAACGGCGGTCAACATAAAATATAATAAATACAACAATGTTTAATTCATAAATGTATTTATTGTGTGTAAACTTACAATAAAGCATTCTTCCGCGACGCAAAATAGTTCGATTAACAGTGTTGCTAGGCAACATGAGGGCGAAAATAACATTAAATTTTTCTTTTCAGTGGCGTATTAATATGGAATGATGTGAGGTGGTCCTAGGTGTGAGTTTATCGGGGATTTTACAACGGCTTCGAACGCGGCTCAGCCAATCAGATTTTAGGACCGGAACTATCCGTTTTATAAAGCTACATTTACTCAGTGCAGTAAGGAATCACTTGTATGAGTCACAGAGAAGCTTATGTTTACAGAATACAAATTTATACATGCTGATACTTGCTTATACCTACAGTTCCGGGGTGGCATGATGGCTAAGTGGGTAGCACTGTCACCTCATAGCAAGAAGGTCCTGGGTTCGATCCCCAGGTGGGGCGGTCCAGGTCCTTCCTGTGTGGAGTTTGCATGTTCTCCCCGTGTCTGTGTGGGTTTACTCCGGCTGCTCCGGTTTCCTCCCACAGTCTAAAGACATGCAAGTGAGGTGAATTGGAGATACAAAATTGTCCAGGACTGTGTTCGATATAACCTTGTGTGACGAGTAACTACCTGTCCTGTCATGAATGTAAAACATGACGTTAAAATCCTAATAAACAAACAAACAATACCTACGGTTCCACCTACCCAGGGCTACTGTCTGCTTTTTGCTGCCCATTTCCTATTTGGCGTACATAACTACGTAGTCTCCTCACTGACTGATATTAGGATGTGACCAAACTGAGAGTGGTATGTTTGGATTTTGAGAGGCGTACTTGTCAGTGGAGAATTGTTATTTACAGTAATTTGAGGTACACATGAATGTAGCATAGGTTGTCAGGTAGAGCTGAGCAGCGTTCAGGAGCAGATTAATTAAGTGAGTGAGTGCTGTGTGAATGGATTTGTCTGCTCCGCTCTGCTCTGCTGGATGCCGGTAGGTGATCTAACATGTCTTTTTTTTAACCTAATTTGCATTTTCAGTTGCAAAAAAACTGACAAGATTTTCTAATGTTTTCAAGTCGGGGCGGAGAGTCGCCAGGCGATGACGCAAACACGCAATACACTGACAGTGGAGACGCCTGATCATTAAAAACTGGTATTAAAATGCTACACTAATATGGGTGCGTTTTTATAAACAAATAATGTCTTTTAGACCTGTTTTGGTGCGCCGGAGCGTGTTTACACAAACCGTGGCGTGTTAGGTAATTACATTGGGGTTGTTATGCATCTGTGGTGGATCCACATCCCGGATTTGATCAGCCCGCTTTAGCTTAGCTTAGCTTAGTTTAGTTTAGCCTAGCTGCATTAGTGCAGAGTGATCAGTGGGAGTGAGATTCAGCTTCACTGGTTTTGTTGCTCTACTCAACACTGACTGATCAACAGGTAAGTTTATCATTAGCAGAAATGTTCTGATTACAGCCTGTCACTCAGTGTTTTACACTCAGAGTTAAGAGGACTACCTGCACTAAGTTTATTTATTTATTTATTTATTAGGATTTTAACGTCATGTTTCACACTTTGGTTACATTCATGACAGGACAGGTAGTTACACAAGATTCATCAGTTCAAGTTTAATGTCAAACACAGCCCTGGACAATTTTGTATCTTCAATCAACCTCACTTGCATGTCTTTGGACTGTGGGAGGAAACCGGAGCCTCTGGAGGAAACCCACACAGACACGGGGAGAACATGCAAACTCCACACAGAAAGGACCCAGACAGCCCCACCTGGGGATCGAACCCAGGACCTCCTTGCTGTGAAGCGACAGTGCTACCCATTGAGCCACCCTGTCGCCCCTACTTGCACTAAGGCTGAAAAAAAAACAGTCCAAAATGTTTCCTGTTGGTTGTATTAAATTACACACAGATATTAAAACACAAGTGAAGAGTGTGCAGAGACCCCAGGTTCACTGTCAACAATCATGGACCTAATGTGACCCCTCCAAATATGAACGAAGTCATTTTTGCAGCTGGGTAGCATTTTGGCAAAAAAGGTTGTGTGGGTTTTACAAGGCAGCAGGGTTGTGGGTACCTGGGTTTGAGCCTTCAGATCAGCTGCAGCACTGATGAGGATGTAGATTTTACTAAAGGTTAATAAATGAATATCGGGCGGCACAGTGGCTCAGTGGGTAGCACTGTCGCCTCCTGGGTTCGATCCCCAGGTGGGGCGGTCCGGGTCCTTTCTGTGTGGAGTTTGCATGCTCTCATCGTGTCTGCATGGGTTTCCTCCGGGAGCTCCGGTTTCCTCACACAGTTCAAAGACGTGCAAGTGAGGTTGATTGGAGATACAAAATTGTCCATGACTGTGTTTGACATTAAACTTGTGAACTGATGAATCTTGTGTAATGAATAACTACCGCTTCTGTCATGTAAGTGTGTAAAACATGACGCTAAAATCCTAAATAAATAATAAATGAATATCTGCTGCTGGTATGTAGGTTAGTCACAACAAGTATTATAGCCACCATTCTTAATCAAGTAAAGTTTTCAAAATATCCATATTTGTGTGGACAGAGCCTAAGTGCAGAACTGTTCTTTTAACTGAAAACTAAATTGCACGTATTAAAATGTGACTTTTTATTTTAAGCAGACTTTCTGTCAGAATGGGCCAAACACTTAGCACGTGAACACAGTTTTCTGCCACTTGATTCAGTTCAGCCTTTCAAGCCCCTTTCAGCCTTCTCAAAGCCCCTCTGGTGCCACAGACGCAATGTCGAGCAGAAGGAAATCAACCACCCCCTGCATGGTACTTCCCTCAGATGTACTGGAACAGGATCCAGACATGGAGATCCTTACAGGGCAGGAGGGAGTTCAATTTGCTGCTGAAGGCCCTACAGAGGGTGTGATAGTCCCATTGGAAACTGAAGGAGGTATGTTCCTCTGGTTTGTTCCTCAATATCTTAAAAGTTGTCCCCTTTAACATATATCAAGAGGACTGTACCTAGCATGCGTGTTCTTAACAATTCCTTTTTTTTATTTTTTCAGAGCATGAGGACATGTCAAGCCACCCCACAGCCAAACGCCCTGCTGTAGAGCAGTCAGTTTCTGATCTGACTGTCGTAGCAAGTATCCAGGCAGAGACGGAAGACATTGAAGACCCCTCTGTCACTGGTATCTCTCTTAGCAAAACACCTATCATGAAAAGAAAGCCAGAACCTAAAAAAATAGCTGTCTCTCTCAAAGGGACAGACGAGACTGATGCATTTATAGAAAGTGAAGGGGATCTAGAACCCTTGGAAGCATCTGTTTTGGGTTCCTCTATGACAGAAATGACAAACCCAATTCTTGCTGAGTCAGCAAAGCCTGGTGTGTTTGTCAGCATTTCCAATATATCATCTGCTGAGCAGAAGAAGCCAGTTGTGAACCCTGCCACTGTGCTTCCTGCTGGCCTGGCTCAGGTTTTATCAGCCTTACAGGCCCACCAGACTGCTCATGCTCAGCTCTTGATCCCAGTGAGCAGCATTCCTACTTACAATGCAGCCATGGACTCTAATGCACTCCTGGTTAATACCTACAAGAAGTTCCCCTACCCATCTGTGTCTGAGATCATAGGCTTGGCAGCTCAGACCAAGTTCAGTGAGGAGCAGATCAAGATCTGGTTCTCTGCTCAGCGTTTAAAGCATGGTGTGAGCTGGACACCTGAGGAGGTTGAAGAAGCTAGAAGAAAACAGTTTAATGGCACGGTCCACACGGTGCCCCAGACTATTACAGTCATTCCAGCCCACCATCTCTCTGCCACCAATGGTCTCCAGTCAATCCTTCAGACTTGCCAAATTGTAGGACAACCAGGTCTAGTTTTGACACAAGTGGGTGCAGCAAACAGCTTGCCAGGCACCACTCCTATCACCCTGACTGTTGCAGGATTGCCACATCAGAACCAGGCATCCAAAAGTGCAACCAGTCAATCAAGCTCGGCTCTTAGTGAAACAAAGAGAGCCACAACGGTCCAGCCTCCTTCACTGACTCCCCAGGAGAGCTCTGTCCTCAGTGCCGATCATTTTGGTTTGCGCCCAAAAAAATCAAAGGAGCAGCTAGCTGAGCTGAAAGCCAGCTACATGAAAAACCACTTTGCCAGTGATGCAGAAATCGCCAGGCTTATGAAGCTGACCAACCTCACCAAGGGTGAGATCAAGAAGTGGTTTAGTGATACACGGTACAACCAGCGCAACTCCAAAAACAGCCATTTTAGCATCTTGCATGAAAGCAGCAGAGGCAACAGCAGCAGTGCCACCATTGTTATTGATTCCAGTGATGAGACCCCACAGTCCCCATCACCAGTTAAAGAGAAGGAGACGCGCAAGACCTGGAACACATTTCCAGACTTCACTTTGCAGAAGTTTAAGGAGAAGACGCCAGAGCAGCTGGTGATATTAGAGGAGAGTTTTCAGACCTGTGACACCCCTTCAGACGAAGAGCTGAGTCGCTTAAGGGCTGAAACAAAGCTTACTAGGAGAGAGATTGATGCTTGGTTTACAGAAAAGAGGAAAACCCCTGCTGGAGAGTTATCTGAGCAGAGAACTGAAGAAGCAGATGTTAAAAAACTAAGCCAGAGTCCATCTGGAGGCAGAAAGTTGCCCAGGGAGAAGTTGAAAAAGACCCCAGAACAGCTGCACCTCCTCAAGAGTGCCTTTATACACAGCCAGTGGCCAACCGCTGAGGAATACGACCAGCTTGCTGAGGAAACTGGACTACCCCGGTCCTACATTGTCAATTGGTTTGGAGACACAAGATATTCCTGGAAGAATGGAAACCTTAAATGGTTCTTCTGTTACCAGAGTGGAAACATTGAGGGTGTGAATGGCAACAAGGGCAGGAAGCGGCGAATTCGGAACCGAGGCTGGGGAAGGTCTCGCAACAGGAGGTCCAGAAAATCCACTGGTTCAGAGAAGTCGCCACAGATAAAGTTTAAGACCGGGAAGGAGTTTCTTAAGGAGTACTATCTGAAGCACAATTTT
The DNA here is from genome assembly GCF_030014385.1 of Trichomycterus rosablanca. Lineage (NCBI taxonomy): Eukaryota > Metazoa > Chordata > Actinopteri > Siluriformes > Trichomycteridae > Trichomycterus > Trichomycterus rosablanca. The sequence goes on along the minus strand of NC_086010.1, from coordinate 5,032,034 downwards.
TTGAATGAGCAGGATCTGGATGAGCTTGTTGCCAAGTCTAACATGAGCTACGAGCAAGTCAGGGAGTGGTTTGCAGAGGTTGCCAGAAAAGTTGATATGGGTGCAGATCCTTTTGAAGACAACAAGGGCAACGAGCATGAAAAGGAATCGGAGGGGGAGAATGAGATGACGGTTGAGGAGCAAGGACCCTCTACTGCTGGTGATGATTGTGAGGATGAGGATACTGATGACAGTGACACTTGGGAGCCCCCACATAGTGTTAGAAAAACCTTATCAGGATCTGAGGATCATTAATTTCTTTTATAGTTCCTTCTAACTTTTTAATGTGGAAAAGTTAACTGAGGAGCAATGACTATGACTACAATATATTGTAATCCTGCTTGCATAACTTTTACAATTTTTTTACCTTTTCTGATCTTGGGCCGTGTTTTCTGAGCTTTGAAGACAATTTTGCAAGAACGTTTTGGACAGGAAATCACTGAAGGAAGAATTCTTAAGCAGAAATAGAGGACCAGTTAGTCTTTTACCTTTGGATGTGCAATTTGAATTAACTTTAACTGAGGGAAAAGACACATTTTTAAAATGTATTAAGGATGTTATCATTAGGATAGACAGATTTTAAGAGGATCCTCTGCTTTACACAAGGAGGCCTTATGGTGCCAAAGTTATTTTTTGCTGAATGTCATGATTTTCTCCTTTATAAAAGGAATTTAATCAAGAAAATTTTGTGGATACTATGTGCACAATGACGGTGGCACTTTGCATTGAGTGTTTTTGGAAGGGAAAACAGCCTTTCAAGCCATTTAATGGCATAATGAACTATTTAAAAAACTTCTGATGTTAAATTAATAAACAAGGCAAATCAAAATGAGCATGAATATCACACAAGTACTAAAGAGCTGAGGTTTGAATTACCAGGAACTGCCTGGGCATCCTAATTAAATAGGAGTGTGTGTTACCTGTGTGTAAGTGCTGTTGCACAAAACTGTTCACAGATGGCCATCAGTGCCTAAAAAGTGGGACTTTGTTTTTTTTTTCACACCATTTCAATTGGAATTTTAGAAAGCCTTTATAAGGCTGGTTGCTATAAAATCACCCCCCCTTCCCCCCCATACTCCAGGAGTTTAACTCGTACGTTTTGTTTTTCTCAACATATTTCAGATTTGTACCTGTGACATGAGCAAAACTGAGTTTTCTTCTTAATGTGACATTCTTATTGTAGTCTCACTATTAGAATACATGTCTGGGCCTTTCAGCTGGTAGTGAATGTCTGTGCAAGCAGCTGAAAGGTTATGTCCACAGGCTCTCTCTCATAAAGCTGCCTCTGTGGTCTGTGTCCTTTTAACATATGGAGGAGGATATTCTGTTCCAGTTCAGTTTGTTTTGTTTGATACATTTCAATGAGTGATTCAAGTGGTACTATCACCTTTCCAGATATTTCCTTAAAAACTGAATATTTTGTCCTGTAAAAAATGTTTCATGTAATGTTTGCACTTGTGATACACAGATACACTTGTGATGCCATTCTATCTGAGGACTATTTATCCATGCCAGCTAACATCCATAAACACAACAGGCTTGTTGTTTACAAGCCCAACAGTTTTTGTCAGGCAGTGCCACAAACCAGATACGATGTACCAAATAGTATCAGCACTGCTGTTTGTGTTGTATTCATTTGACATACTATTTTGTACTGCAGTATGTGGTTTGGGGCACAGCAGGTATTTAATTGGCTTAAACATTTGTTTGTTTCCACTTAAAAGGGCTACATTCTTACACAGATAAAATTTTTTATAATGTTCTCCAGCTTTTCACACTTTGCTTAGATTCTCTCCAAACAATTATTCTTGTAATGTATTTGTATCATATAAATAAGGCTTCGGTAATGTTGACCTAAAGTTATTTAATTACAACCACCTGCCAAAAGCATGCCAGGAAGTGGGTTGATTACTCTAAATTATCCTTAAGTGTGAGTAAATAAATAAATAAATGAGTGTAGGATGCCCTGTGATGGATCCCTGCCCTGTGTAACTGGGTCTTCTCTGAACTCACAGCAACCCTGATAAGGAGGAAGCAGTTATAATAATAACAAATGATTGGTCTTCATAAATAATATATATAAAATATTTAGATTATTTTAATTCCCTCCATTTTAATTTACTCTCCAACAGCATTTAGCAGACGCTTTTATCCAAAGCGACTTACATGATGAGCTGAACACGAGCAATTGAGGGTTAAGGGCCTTGCTCAGGGACCCAACAGTGGCAACTTGGTGGTGGCTGGGCTTGAACAGTCAACCTTCTGTTTACTAGTTCAGTACCTTAACCACTGAGCTATCACTGCCCTGTAGACCTGTGTAGACCTGCCATTCTGTGTATCCATATATGGAATACTTGTGGGATTCTATTTCTATAATTATTGTATAATTATTGTTTATATAAATATACAGGGTATTTTAAATGAACTATTTTGCTGAAAATCAAAGACAATGGCTTAGCCAGAAGGAAGATCAAATCATCCATCTCAGCTGTTAAAAGACTCATGTTTAACATGCCAAAGTATTTATGAGACTGCATAATAGTCCACTTTGAGTAAAAGTATATTTTTAAGAAAAATTGTTCAAGAGAAAAGCAAACCTGTCACCTGAATGTCGCAAGTTTTGAGCACAATTAATAAAATAGTCTTTGTGGCCGGGAGTTAAAAAGAGCATAATTGGCCCTGCACTCAGTGTCTAATCCCAGGCTGCTGTGAGTTCATGTGTATGGAGATAGGCAGTTTATTTTCCATGACCTGTGGTTTAAAGTCAGTGGCTGGCTTAAATTTCCCGATTTAGAAGTTTATAAAAATCCAGCATGAGAGACTTTGTGGGAACAGGTAGCAAATAAATTGTGTGGGAAGGAGAAATTGGGGGAAAAGTTCATTGATGGACAGTTGTCCGAGGGTTTATTTACCATGTAGCATGGTATCTGTTTTTGTCATTTTTTCGCATAATCGCAGCCCTATTCCTGATGTTTTCAAAGTATAATGCATGCTTCACCTTTTGAGAGGTTGAAAAAAAATTGCTCAATTTGTACATAGATTTTGTGCTTGTATTTTCTAGGTTGTTTGAAACATTTTTATAAGTTTGTATTTATGATGATGACAAATCTCACCTTGACTGGAGTGGATTGCTCACATGGTGACTCTTTTTGTGTGCTCTGAAATATTAGTGTGATTTTTAGAAAAAAAACTCCACTTGAACTTTTTACTTGTTGAGCGTTTTTTGCTTAGCTTGTGATCCACCAATGTCTGTAATGTAATTTTGCACTTGTAGTGTGTTGTAAACAGGAGTTAAGGAGTACGGTTGTAAGTATTATCTGAATATAACATGTCCAAAATTACTGTCCTGTTCTTTCTACACATTATTATACAGAAATACTGTAATGATTTTAAATCAAATCTAATTTTAAAGTAATATACATGCTTTTTTTTCTCTGAATGTGTTTTATGAAGTGCAACTGTATGTCTCTGGCTTCTTACAACTATCAGTAGTAGTGTTAACTGCAGTACATTTATAAATGACCAGCTAGAATCACTGAGCTTCTGTTATGTTTAATGTAAATCTGGGAATTTTATTGAGCACCATCATGGAAGTGACTTTTGATATCAGACAGGCCTAAAATCTGAATTAGTTCAAAAGCTTTATTTCCCAGAGCCATATGTTTTTGTGCAATGATTTTAATTTAAAAGTTTTGATAGGTTGTGTCTTTATTTAGACAGAAAATATATTTTCTACCTGTTTGACAACAATAAATTTAGATAAAAACCAGTGTGTGTAAATGTTGTTCTTAATTAACTACCTCTTTCATTATAAAGTTGTTCACATACATTGTTTTGCCAACATAATGTAGCTATAATATCATGCTCTTTTTATTGAAACAAAAGTCAAGAGGATTTTCCAAATTGTGCTGATGGTGGCAAGCTAATTAGCATGTATGCCCTGTAATGGACTGGCGACCTTGTCAGGAAGTTTTTTGCCGTTTGTCCATTAAATCAGACCCACCACGACCATGAACAGGATAAAGCAGTGGTAAGACAATGAATGAGTGAATGAAACAACCTGACATCAAATAAATAGATAAGTATTGTTAGGTGTATAATTTGACTGAAAACCTACACTTGGAAGGCCAAGAAAGTTGTAAGAATAATAAGAACAGTTTATTTACTAGAGTCAGTACAGCATTATTCTTACTTATAAGACAAAGATACTTAAAAAATCCTATTTAAATTCAATGCAGGTCCCAAATCTAATGAATATTAAGGTTTTTTACAGTGTTGAGCTGGGGGTGGCACGGTGGCTAAGTGGGTAGCACTGTCGCCTTACAGCAAGAAGGTCCTGGGCCCTTTCTGTGTGGAGTTTGCATGTTCTCCCTGTGTGAGTGGGTTTCCTCCGGGAGCTCCGGTTTCCTCCCACAGTCCAAAGACATGCAAGTGAGGTGAATTGGAGATACTAAATTGTCCAGGACTGTGTTTGATATAACCTTGTGAACTGATGAACCTTGTGTAATGAGTAACTACCGTTCCTGTCATGAATGTAACCAAAGTGTAAAACATGACGTTAACATCCTAATAAAATAAACAACCTTTAAACGTGTTTTATTTAGACTTTCTACGGAACTACAGCCATATCACGTTGCAATTAGCGTTTGTAACAATGTCGTAGTTGTGTTTCATTTTCAATATTTAGCAGACGCCTTTATCCAAAGCGAGTTACAGTATACAGTCTAAGCAATTGAGGGTTAAGGGCCTTGCTCAAGGGCCCAGCAGAAGCAACCTGGCAGTGGTGGGGCTTGAACCAGCAACCTACTGATTACTAGTCCAGTACCTTAACCACTAGGCTACAGCTTGTTTGCTAGGTATTTTCCGCAGTATTGACTAGTCACTTAAAGGTCAAGGTCTTCGATCTGCACCTGAATACTGTTTTACAAAACCGATTTTTACCGCGAGTCGACTCCCAAAATTACCTCAAAAGAACCGACAGAAAGAGTCGAATCAAGGAACCGACTCGTTTGCAAACGACACATCACTTGTGTTGGCTGTAGTTTTGTCATATGACAGTCACGTGATAATAAAACAGGAAAACAGATAAGAGGTAAGTAGTGCATCATTAATATATTTAATGTTTTCTTTATAAATGCTTAATAAAACACACAGGCCAGATATCATACATAGATTAATTAGATAGAGCGATAAATATCTTGCGACTCTCAGTTGTATTCTGCTGTGTGCAGATGAGCCTCAGATTCAGTCCATGTTAGCTACAAAGCTAAGCTATTTTATGCTTTTTTGCACTGTTTAATGATTCTCTCTGTCTGCAGCTTTTACTGAGAATATTTATCCTACAGCTAAAATTACCCATTTATAGGAAGTCCTAAAAGCTGTTGCACAGAAGACATCATACATGTAGACATGTTTTAGCATTAATGGTGCCCCCATAGACATGCAATCATTTGCACCAATATACCCTTATACCATCACACACTGGCTTTACAACTACACTGGTAACAATCTGAATGGGCTTTTTTCTTTATTGCCCTGGTGACCACAACGTGCATTATTTTCATAAAGGATCTGAAAGGTCAAATCGCCAGTCCACAACACACATTTCCACTGGGCATCAGTCTATTTAAGGTGACCTCGCGTCTCTGGACGTTGTTGACATGGGTTTTGCTGCCCATAGTACAGTCCTAACTGCATTTATAGGTACAGCACTGTCGCCTCAAAGCAAGAAGGTCCTGGGTTCGATCCCCAGGTGGGGCGGTCCAGGTCCTTTCTGTGTGGAGTTTGCATGTTCTCTCTGTGTCTGCGTGGTTTTCTTCCAGGCACTCCGGTTTCCTCCCACAGTCCAAAGACACGCAAGTGAGGTGAATTGGAGATACGAAATTGTCCATGACTGTGTTTGACACTGAACTTGTGAGCTGATGAATCTTGTGTAATGAGTAACTACCGTTTCTGTCATGAATGTAACCAAAGTGTAAAACATGACGTTAAAATCCTAATAAAAAAATCAATGTACGACTAATCAAATGTGATATCCATCACAGCGTGGTATTTTTCATTCAATATTCAGTATTTTTTGAACCCTCTAAGTACAAAGATTTCTCCAGTTTCTTTTGATTGTTATGTACTGTAGAGTCTGGAAAAAACTTCCTGGGGAGGATTGTTCTTAAAATTGCAAGCTTCAGTTTATCCTGACTCGAAAGACTAAGATCTTTCTAGAAAGCACTTTTTATATGCAAAAGCATACCTTTTAAAATGTACTGTACATGTCCTCACCGCTGCTGAGCTTGTCCAAATATTGAGATGCTTTTTAAATGTCAGTTCTACAGTGCTATGCTTTGATAACAGCAGTGATTAATACATGTTTCTTGTAGTGTTATAGTGATTTATCGGATCTGATATTGTACCTGGATGTGAGTGAAGGCAGCTCCCACCATGCTGGACTTTCTGGCTGAGAATAACCTGTGTGGCCAAGCCATTCTAAGGATTGTGTCTCGGGGAAACGCCATCATTGCTGAGCTGCTGCGCCTCTCTGACTTCATTCCTGCTGTGTTCAGACTCCGGGAAAAGAGTGACCAGCAGAAATATGGAGACATCATCTGTGACTTCAGCTACTTCAAGGTATCTATTTATAAATTATTATTCATTCATTTTTAGGGTTGGTTTACTCAAATTCCAATAAACTGATTTTAAAAATGTGTTTACTGTGAAGAATGATTAAATGAAAACCTAAATAACTGTCCACCAGATTCAGATTAGGTTGATCAGCCAAAACAATGATTTATTTAACATTACAAAGCTTAAAGTTGTTAAATAAATCATGGCCATGAAGATTTTATTTTGTGTATGGCATATTTTAAATAGTCCTAAGTTTGCCGCCTAGCTTACATAGTGATCTAAGAAAGCAAAAAAAAAAAAAAAGACTGTAGGTTGTTACCACTATTTGTTTCTAGTGATTGCATATTTGTAATGTAAACCTTTAATGCTTGTGTGTTATTTAGGGTCCAGAATACTATGAGAGCAAACTTGAAGCAAAACCAGAACTGCAGGACCTGGATGAGGAGTTTAGAGAAAACAACATTGAGATACTTTCACGCTTTTACTTGGCTTTTGAAAGTGTCCATAAGTATATTGTAGACCTGATAAGGTAAGCAAAGTGATTACCTTTGATTATGCAAGAAGGATTCATTCATCACCATGAAACATGAATAACAATAATGTTTGTCGCAATATGGTTCGGGTTTGTTCATATCAAATATTATACAGAAAACAAACATGGTAACATGATAGCTTTGCTCTGCATGAACAAAGCAAACTAATAACCTTTCCAGCAGTGGGTAGAAACTCCAACTTAGGGAAAGTAAGCAATGACAACAATTACAGGCTAAATGTCAGAATGTTTTTGTCTGAGCACAGGCTTTATTTCCAGAAGGCTAGTTAGGCTAGTAGCAGATCTGAGATTCAAGCTTGAGATCTTGGTGGGAAAATTGTAATTCCTGGATCATTTGCTTTAAGGTACCTGGATGACCTGAATGAAGGTGTGTACATTCAGCAGACTCTGGAAACAGTCCTGCTCAATGAGGATGGAAAACAGCTTTTGGTAAAAAAAAAAAAAAAAATATATATATATATATATATAATTCTAAATAAGTTTTCTTTTTAATTTAGAAGTCATTACTTATTGTTGTATCTGTTTAGTGTGAAGCTCTGTATCTGTATGGCGTCATGCTGTTGGTAATAGATCAGAAAATAGAAGGGGAAGTCAGAGAGAGAATGCTGGTTTCCTATTATAGATACAGGTAAGAATGGAAATGTCATTTTTGTTGTTAAGTTTAAATATTTGTGTATAAGTTAAATAATTATAAATATTTATTTATTTTTTAATGTGTTTCAGCTTCTCGTGTATTCAGGGGTACAACATATGATTTTCATAACTTTCAATGATAAAAGCAGAATATTTCTGTTATCAAAAATATGAAGCCAACAGGATTCTTTGATTAGAAACTGTCCACTGATAAAGGGCTAAATGAACATTAGGATTTGGACTCTTGTCTATGTGTGTGCCTAATAAAGAGACTGTCAAAACAGTATTTAATTGCAAGATAGGCCTGATACATTCATATCAACATGTCACAATAATGTCAGACAGATGTAACAAATATAATAAGTGTAGCTGTTTCTTTCTTTTTTTGATACAGTGCTGCCCGTTCCTCAGCAGACTCCAATCTTGATGACATTTGTAAACTTTTAAGAAGTACCGGCTACTCCAGCAACCCTGGAACTAAACGCCCACCCAACTACCCTGACAGCTACTTTCAGAGAGTTCCCATCAGCCCCACCTTCATCAGCATGATCATAGGTCGCCTGCGCTCTGACGACATCTACAACCAGGCAGGAATATTTTATTATATATTAATTTTTTTCTCTTAAGTGCAACGTGCTTAAATGTCACATGAAAGAGGAACTGGTCAATCATAGATAATAATGCTTCTGACTTTAGCCACACTTCCAATATAGTGTCTGCTACATGTTACCTCATATGATATGCATTGTACACACCTTGTTTTTCTTCTTTCTTAATGATATAATGCATAATTGTTTTCCCAACATCTTTACATTTATTTAAATTCTGTTATCTATGCGGATGTAAATTTATTATCTTAATTCTTTAAGGCTCAGTGATGAAGTGTTTTTCATCTTGACATGGGATGCTTTGCAGGTCTCTGCATATCCACTGCCAGAACACCGGAGCACAGCATTAGCTAACCAAGCAGCCATGCTGTACGTCTGCCTGTACTTCTGTCCCTCCATCTTGCACACCCAGCAGGCCAAGATGAGAGAGATTGTTGATAAATACTTCCCTGATAACTGGGTAAGAGAGCAACAGTGTTTCAATAGAATATTGAATAAAGAATGATATATAGAATCCTTCTTAGTTTATAGGTTTGTATCCTAAGTAGAATTGTATCACAACCATGTGGTACATTCTCAGGCCAAAAGTATGAGGATATCTGACCATAAGCTTGTTGGGGATCACATTCCAAAACAATAATAAAACATTTATGTGGAGATGCCCCCCCCCCCCCCCCCCCCCTTCCCCAAACACTCATGCATCCTACCTGTGCCTACCCTTTAGTAAACGTATTTCAAATAATTTCACTCCCCATGAGAACAGCGGCATCTTCATATCTGCCACCTCCAGCTCCTTCTGTAGTGGGTGGATTAGGAATAATTCTCCATATACTTTTGGCCACATAGTATACACAGTACAATTTATAGGCAAAATATGCAAATGGTTGTGCACTCAGTACAGTAAGCACAGATGACAGATATGGTGAGATGTTGCTGCTGATTCTGCGTATTTTACGCACATTACTGAGTATCTTCAAATTATTTCACGGTGACTTCATGAGAACAGAGAGTTATTGTTTACCTGTGACTGGAGTCCAAATTAGACTTTTGACTGGAAAACTAAAAAGAAATAAAACACTAAACCCTTGTTCTGATGGAGGACAGAAAGGAAATGGCCCCAAATGGATATGTATGGTTATATGTTATGTGGGTGACTTTTCCTTGAGTGAAAAGCTAAATTACTGATTGTCGATTTCACTTCTTTTACCTATATAGTTACCGTATTATTATTTGATACATTCTTTTTTCCTCTATTTTGTCATTAAATCAGGTGATCAGCATTTACATGGGCATCACTGTAAACTTGGTGGATGCGTGGGAACTGTACAAAGCAGCCAAGACTGCACTGAACTACACTTTAGATCCTGCAAATATCAGAGAACAGGTTTGTACCAACCAGTTTTGGTTCCTGGATTATAAGAAATCCTGTTAGTGTTGAAGTGTTGTATCATGTATCTAAGTTGTTGGTGCATTTGCAGGCTTCTCGCTATGCAGCCAGTGTGGGGAGTCTGAGGCAGCAGGTACAGCAGACACTGAAGGAAGGTTTCCTGAGGGAGGAGATCGTACTGGATAACATCCCCAAACTGCTTAACTGTCTGAGGGACTGCAACGTCGCCATCCGCTGGCTCATGCTTCACACTGCGGAGTCAGGTCTGATCCCAGCACACTGAGATTACACCGGAGATACTACTGTACAATCATGATAAAAAGCACCACTGAACAGATATTTATTAATTTTGTTAGTTTCTGTATGAAATATTGTGAATATGTGATACTGTTAGCTGTGTTATTTAGGGTCAATCATTTATTTGTTATATGAACTTTTATTTCATTGGTAAATTTAAAAAGTATGTCTGACACTTTATCTGACAGATTAATTATTTTTAAATGAGTCACACATTTTAAATAATTAATTTTGTTTTCTGAAGTGTATGATCCAAACAACAAGCGACTGCGCCAGATCAAGGAACAAGCGATCACAGACTCCAAATACAACCCCAAGATCCTGTTCCAGCTGCTCTTGGACACAGCACAGTTTGAGTTCACCCTCAAAGAAGTGAGTTGTTTTTACTAAAAGGACACAATGTCTGTAATCATAGGCTGTAATTAGAACAGAACTCAATATAAAATGTCATGTTAACATTTTTATTTAGGCCGCTCAGGTGGCGCAGCGGTAAAAAGAAACGCGCTGCAACCAGGGCTGGATTCTGAGAGCGTGGTATCGAATCCAGCCTTGCTTTACCGGTTCGAAGCTGAGTGGCTATATGAGCAACGATTGGCCGGTTGCTCATGTGGGGGGTGGGACAAAGAACCGGATGTGGGTCTCTCTCTGTCAGAATGCGATTGCGTTCTCTGCCGGCTGATTGGAGGCGCTTACACAGAGATGGGAGAGGGTGCCCTTAGGGTGTGTCTCTTCGCATGCAACGCTAGGTGGCGCCAAACTCGTCAATGTGTGGGTGGCAAAGATGCATCTGGCTGCTGCTCGTGTTTCGGAGGGGATACGGGTTAGCTTCAATCACCTCCGTCAGGGCAGGGTTCGGCATAGACAGAGAGGAAGCACGATGCTAATTGAACAATTGGATGCGCTAAAAGGGGAGAAAAAGGGGTAAAAAAAATAAATAAAATAAAATACATTTTTATTTAAAATTTCCCAGATGTTTAAGCAAATGTTGGCTGAGAAACAGCTGAAATGGGAGAGCTATAAGAAAGAGGGATCAGAGAGGATGACTGAACTAGCCGAGGTGTTTTCCGGAGTCAAGCCTCTCACTCGAGTGGAGAAAAATGGTACCTGATTACTGTCAGAATAATTCATTTCATGTCTTGAAGTTTGTTTCTCATTATGTCTTGTGGTTGTCTTCTGTAGAAAACCTGCAGGCCTGGTTCAGAGAAATCTCTAAACAGATTGAGTCTCTGAACTATGAAGATTCAACAGCAGCAGGAAGGAAAACTGTCCAGCTTATTCAGGCTCTGGTTGAGGTAAAAACTGCTTTTGCGTTCATTTAGTTGTCATCACATTTTGATTGTTTCAATCAAATAATCCCAGGTCGTAGAGTTATAGTGGAAATAAGTTATGATCAGCTTAACAAGATTACAAGTTATTGCAAACATTGACTATGTGTAACACCAACAACTTAGGCAAGTATGAAAGTCAAGTCTTCTTTTTTAATCACCTTAATAACAGAAAGATTAATGAAGTGATTTTCTAAAGCAGACGTTCTCTGTAAACATTTTTCTTTAATATCTCATGTCCAGGTGCAGGAGTTTCACCAGCTGGAGTCTAACTTGCAGGTGTGCCAGTTCCTCGCTGATACACGCAAGTTTTTACACCAGATGATTCGCACGATTAACATTAAAGAGGAGGTGCTGATCACCATGCAGATTGTGGGGGATTTGTCCTACGCCTGGCAACTTATTGACAGGTATCATCTGCTTTGTTAGTGTGAGATTACATAAACGTGGATCATTAAGTGCCTTTACACTCACATGTTCATGAACTGGCTAATTCAAAATGCATCTAGGCGTAAACCACAATGACCCTGTTTTAACAACAATTTTAATTGGTTGTGTGCGTACTTGCATCTATTTACCCAAGTCAGATAGAAAATACCACAACTTTGAATGCTAGTAATGCTTTTCAAATGTTTGATTGTTGGTGCAGTTAATATGTGAATTCAATTGTCAGACTACTAGGTGGTCAAGCATGGCTCATTATTCTAGAGAACGCCTACTCCAAAAATCCCTGCCCCAAAAGGATGATAGGTGACACTTAAATCTTAAATGAGTAAATTAGTATTACACAAAAACACAGTTACTGTCTAAACCTAATTAATGTTTTAACTTGTATTGAAGACAGTAAGCAAATAGATAGACAACAATCAACTGCTAGTTACACCCTGCCGGTTCAGTTACATTACGTTAGCTAGCTCTGCTGGACATGGCTGTGACAGATAGACAGATAAACACTTAATATAAATTTATTGTGTGGAGAGATGTTAGCTGTAAAACAGGCAGATTCATTCATTCATTGATGCACTTTGCAGTTTTACATCCATCATGCAGGAGAGTATCCGAGTCAGCCCATTTATGGTCACCAAACTTCGAGCAACATTTCTGAAGGTATGTCATTTGATAGTACAATGGTTCATCCCATGTCTCTGTATCACATGTGTGTATAGAAAGAAACCTGTAGCTTTACTCTCTTCTCAAATCACCCATCAGCTATTGAATATTCATTTACATTCATTTGAATACTGACAGTATTAATGCGAACAATGACTGACTTGTCGGTTGATTCACTAAACTTAAATAAATGCATTAAACTTAAATCATTTAAAGCTATTTTATTCTTGTTATTTCAACAGCTGGCCTCTGCTCTGGACCTTCCATTGATGCGCATCAATCAGGCCAACAGCCCCGATCTACTCAGTGTATCACAGTTCTACTCTGGAGAGCTGGTGGCTTATGTCAGAAAGGTAATGCCAAGTCCTTCATAATATAAGTATTAATATTACTTATACATCATGTTATATCTGTTCTTTTTTACTTCAACTGTACCGACTTTTCCCCACAAACAGGTTCTACAGATCATTCCAGAAAGCATGTTCACCTCACTAGCCAAAATCATAAAGCTACAGATCCATGACATCATGGAGGTGCCCACACGCCTGGATAAGGACAAACTTAAGGACTATTCTCAGCTAGGGGCTAGATATGAGGTGAGCATATTACACACATGATTTACACACATGATTTTTATTTGGTAAAAAAGGACTTGTTACTAACAGGTACTCTATTATGTACAGGTTGCCAAACTGACCCATGCCATTTCAATCTTTACTGAGGGGATTCTGATGATGAAAACTACACTCGTCGGAATCATCAAGGTTTGCTCACCTTTATGCAGCTGCTTTTTGTATGTTGATATTCTAAACGTTTCTCATAGAAGACAATCAAATAATCTGTTGATGTGGATTTAGGTGGATCCTAAGCAGCTGCTGGAGGACGGGATAAGGAAGGAACTTGTCAAACAAGTTGCTTATTCTTTACACAAAGGCCTCATATTCAACCCCAGAGCTAAAGTAAGATCACTTTATATGTTCTTTTGTTATGCAAAGTGACTGAAATGATACAGAAGTCATTTCTGTGCAGTGAAGCAGGAGGCCAAAAATCGGTGAGAGTTAATAAGAGTTTAAATGTATGCACAGAGCCCCATTTTTAACGCTATTGAACACTTTTGGGAGGAATTGAAACATTAACTGTGAGTCAGGCCTTCTTGTCTGACCTCACAAATGCTCGATTGACTGAATGGGCCCAAAATTACACAGACACACACTAAAATTTTGTGGGAAGCTTTCCCAGAAGAGTGGAGTCTGTTATATGTGGATTATTTGCTGTGTATATGGTGATATCTCAAGCATATAGCTGTGAAATATTAATGAATGCGTCTTATTTTAGCCCAGTGAACTGATGCCCAAACTAAAGGAGATGGCCGCCACCATGGATGGCTTCTATCGTTCCTTCGAGTACATACAGGATTACGTCAGCATCTACGGCCTGAAGATCTGGCAGGAAGAGGTGTCTCGTATCATCAACTACAATGTGGAACAGGAGTGCAACAGCTTCCTCAGGACAAAGGTTTCTCAAATGCAGTTGTCTTCTTTATAACTAGATTATTTATATACTTTATATACTAGATTAGTTATCAGGATACAAATCAAGAATTGGGTTTTTCTACAGATTCAAGACTGGCAGAGCATCCACCAGTCTACACACATTCCCATTCCCAAGTACCCACCAGTGGACGAATCTGCCACCTTCATTGGCCGCCTCTGCAGAGAAATCTTAAGGATCACCGATCCAAAGTAGGTAGATGTAAATAAGCTCTGAGTTGCAGCATTATACCGAATAATTGGCTGTAAAAATAATAATTTCTCATCTTCTATGCAGAGTAACGTGTTACATTGATCAGCTGAACACCTGGTATGACATGAAGACTCATCAGGAGGTGACCAATAACAGGCTGTTCTCAGAGATCCAGGACACTCTGGGTACATTCGGCCTGAACGGACTCGACCGTCTCCTCTGCTTTATGATTGTAAAGGAGCTGCAGGTGTGTGCTAAATGAACATGCTAAACAGAACAACAATCGTTTACATGTAATACATACATGTTGGTGACTGACTGACAGATTTTATCCATAATTACTTACAGGAGCTTTTGTTCTCTTTGTGTGTCTAGTCTTCTTTATTTAGTTTAATTTTTGATCAGCCGTTCCCGGGACTCATGGACCTGACATGTAAATGGGGATCACAGTAAAATTTATACCAGCGGTTAATATGGGTCAGATAATCTAACATTAAATATTAAATATAAATATTTTAAATGTAGTCATTAACTTATATTAGGATCAGTTTGTAGGTCCCCTCATGGTCGCTTAGCACCCACATCTTAGACTTCTTTAAAATGCTCTAAAATCTGATTGTGTTTCTGTTATATTTTTAAATTGTTGTAGTAGTAGTATTTACTCTAAGTTTCTATGAACCATTCAAAGTTCATGTTCCAAATATAAATCGTCCTCCAGACTTTCCTGACTGTGCTTCAGAAGAACATCCTCAGGGACAAAGCTGTATCTGATATCTTTAAAGCTTTGCTGAATGCTGTGCACCCAGTCAAAGGCATTGTGGGTATGTTTACCATCATTTCAGTATACACTGTAATATAAATTTCAGTAGTGGTAACTGGTAACAGTTAATAATGTGTTCATTTTTGTTGACTTGTATACTTTTAATTGACTCTGCCTAATTTCTCTGCATTTCAACGCAGCAGCTGCCAGTAAAGTTTACGCCACCGCCGTCTCCAAAACACAGAAGATCTGGCCAGCATATCTCGAGTCCATCATGAAGGTATAATTGTAATTTTGTTTATGGCTGTAATAGTCTAGTCTGGATAAAATTTGGGATCCTTTATCAGGTGCACAGATGGTGCAGCAAGTTAACGTGCTTCATTATTCGAAATTTGTGTTGACCTCTGTTGTCTGGTTTAAGCATTCGCCGACTGGTGGAATCATTATATTTTTAGTAGTACAGAATAAGTCTCAGTGTGATTGAATTAAATGTTTCTTTGTTACAGGTGGGTCAAATGCAGATCCTGAGATTACAGATAGCCAATGAGTTGAACTACTCCTGCAAATTTGACTCCAAACATCTCAGTGCAGCCCTGGAAAATCTTAACAAGTCAGTTTTAACTCTTGTAACTCTATACCAATCTTATTAATGAGGTGAATCTTGTTTTGTTTAGACAAAGGTTTTCAACCTGCAGGCAGCGAGGGTGTTTAGAGGTGGTTTCCTGAGTGAAGAACAATAAAGTTGCAGGCACATTCTTTTCTATTTCTATTTATTTCTTTTCTTTTCTTTAAGATCTCTGCTGGCTGACATTGAAGCACACTACCAGGACCCAAGCCTGCCGTACCCAAAAGAGGACAACACGCTGCTATATGAAATAACTGCCTATCTGGAAGCAGCTGGCATCCACAACCCACTTAACAAAGTCAGTAACCATTAAAACTCAACAACCCTCATGTTCACAGCTTACAGATTGCACAGCGACAATAATAATAGTAATAAATAAAATACACTAATTTCTTTATTATTTACCTGTATTATCATAATTGTGACCTGAATATTTATCGAGCAAAGCAGATGAAACTGTGAAAGATTTAACTTTGTTTTATCTGCTGTTGTGTTTAAAAATGTGGCTATTTTTGTGTAAACGTTATTAATCATTCTAATGATTTTAACCAGTGTAATAATTTAATTTCAGATCTACATCACAACCAAGCGGCTGCCGTATTTCCCTACTGTGAACTTCCTCTTTCTCATCGCCCAGCTGCCCAAACTCCAATACAGTAAAAGCCAAGGTTCAGCGGCTACACATGTGCTAACTGTGTGTTTGTGTGTGTGCGAGTGTGTGTGTGTGTGTTTGTTACACTGCAGATAATTAAGCTGGACAGATTTAAAATCATTCTGCAGCCTGACTTGTGTGATTATCTTTATGAAGGAATGACCTGTCGGAGAGCAGCAGACTCTGTGGACTGGGTTCCTCTCGTCTTGGGTTTACTGACTCTGCTGAAACAGTTCCACTCCAGATACACTGAGCAGTTCTTGGCTCTGATTGGTCAGTTCATCCGTTCTATTATGGAACAGTGTACCAGGTATGAACCTTAAATCTGATTTCATTCATCTTTTATAGTAGAGCCATTTGATACTGACTTTTATCACTGAAATTGTCTCTACTAATGCTACTCTAATCATGCAATGACAAAGATTGCTCTTGAATCACTGTATACAATGTTGAATAACTTACGCATTGTTGGTTCTACGCAGTCAAAAGATTCCTGACATGCCAGCAGATGTGGTTGGAGCACTAATGTTTTTAGAGGAGTATGTCCGCTACACAAAACTGTCCAGAAAGGTAAAATATTTATTAAAACTATTTTTATAGCCTCATACAAATAATTATCTGGTTTATTGTTTTATTTGAATTGTATTATTGAACTAGATATCTTTATTTTAGTGCCTTTTTAGGGTGTCTAAGTCTTATTTTTACTCATGGTACATGATTGGAATGGGCATAGGGCAGAATTTGGCTCCAAAGGTGTTATTTTTATTTTATTTTTCTAAAATGGACAAGCCATGGCTTATAAAAATAAACTAGGTTTCATTTTGTACCCTACACTAAATATTTTGAGAAATTGCATTTCTATCTATTCTTTAACCATACTTTTATGTATGTGCCTCATTTTTGTGTGATCATTGTTTAGTACTATAAACATGTTTCCTTTTTCTCTTCTACAGGTGGTGGAAGCTCACGTGCCAAGTTTCATTTTTGATGAATTCAGGAGTGTCCTGTAAACATTTCATGTGTGCACACTAACATTCTACCTGTAAATCATTGTGGTAGCATTTTGCCTTTTTCTTAAATTACTAACAATTCATTGATTAATTATAAAAAATGTGTAACATTTTAATATCAAGTGTTTTACATATTGTTACCATGTAGATAATAATAAATAATGTCCTTGATATAAATGTTTATCTCTACTAATATGTGTTGTACAGTTTAAAAGTTGATTAACTTGATGTGTAATTTTAATCTGAGACTGCATCCCCGAGCTGATGGTTTTGCTGAAAAAGTTATAAGGAAATCTTTAAGGAAAGTTTAAAGGGAGTAATTATACTGTTTACTGCCATGCACCAGCAGAGCAAAATACTACCCCTTTGATCACTCAGGTGACTTAGCTTAGAGAATCAAATTAAACCACAACATCTAAACAGTCAGACCTCTTTCATCCTTAAGTTTGGGCACAATCGTACATATATGACTTACCATAACGATGTATGATATATCACCCCTAAAACTGCTTCACAAAAAATAGCTTTACAGGGTCATTTCCAGCAGGGTGGGGACACCTTTTTTTTGTCTTTTGACTCAAAAATGCTACAAACTGCATATTTCACTTTTAGTTTTTTGATTCATTTTCATTTTGTATTCGGTAGTTTTATTATTATTATTTTTTTATTGACACAGTCAATAAATCCACACATCATGTCAATGAAAGATTTATTTTGTATTAAATATATTACAATACTGAATGATAAGTGTACGGAAAAAGTATGGGCATCGACTATTAGTTTACATACAGCATACTACAAAGCAAACAGCCTTGTACTGAACTAACTTGTGTTAAATTGTGTAAAAAAAGTAAAAAAAAAAAAAAAATAAAACCATGAACCACAGAAAGTAACAGACTAACATGAGAGTCGTTATGACGTTTCCTGAATCAGGTGTTGCAGATGCTATTATTGATGTAGAAGTACCTGTCTTAAATCACATACTTATTATACAGTAGATGCAAATATTGCCACATTCGTTTAACTGCTAACCAATCAACAGCAGCTGGCCGTTAACCATCAAGCTCATAGTGACCCATCACTACGTCAGAAAGGCTTCATTCTCAAATATAAAAAAAGCTTACCATACTGAATGTAAATGTAATGTAGAACAGCAACTAATATTAACACCTTGACCAGAGAAAGTTCATTGTTCACTTTATTTTAATAAAAGAAAGGCTGTAGCTAGCAATATACATTATATGGCCAAAGGTATGTGGACACCCCTTCTATTTATTAAGTTCAGGTGTTTCAGCCCCACTCATTGCTAACAGATAAGCCAATACAACCAATTCTATCAAATAAAGTTTTTAACTTTGTGACAACAGTTTGGAGTAGGCTCTTGACTGCGTTGGTCTTTTAGACATGTGCGAGATATAGACATCTTTAAATCAAGTTTAAAAACATACTTGTCTTCTTGTGCATTTAGCAAGTTACTCAATCTTTTAACCTTTATTTTCTATATGCTATTATATAAATATTAATTTCTTTTGTGCATCATTTTGTAAATCCCTTTTGCAAATGCCTTTCTGAAGTGCAAGATCTCAGGATGTCATAAACTTGATTGTTTTGATGTTCTTGATTTTCTGTGTCTGTGTGAAGCACATTTAACTGCCACATAGAACTGCCACTGTGAATGAAAGTTCCTATACAATTAAACTCGGCTTGCCTATAGGTAAGTGATGGAGTCTCACGGAGAGCCTACCTTGTAAGGAAACTCAACTTTTTGTATGTGATTTGAGACAGCATTTTTTATCAAAAACATCTCAAAATTCAATTAATTGTTTCTAATTAGTGGCTAATTAGGATTAGCAGTTCACTAGCCCTAAAGTGCAAAACAATTAACAAATGATTTGTATCTTCCTTACCAGAGACTAACGAATCAGGACCTCCCACAGATGTACCTTCCCTTTTTTTGTTTTTTTTATTTGTAAAATTATTTTAATTTAAATTCTTTAAATGTGTTGATTTATTAGTTATTTTGGTTGCTAGTCTTTGTCTTTTGTTCCTTTGTTTTGCACTTTAGAGCCACAGTGGCAAAAAGTCGCAAATAAGCAAACGTGGCAAGTGTAAATTAAACAGTGACAGTGAGATGCTGACAGTATTGCTTAAGATGTTTTTGGTGCCTTTGAGTTCATCCTTAAACTACACCGTGGCAAATGAGGTGTGTGTATGTGAGTGTGTGTGTCTGTAACTGATTAAGCACAAACATTTCTAAGATTTCGGCACCATGTATGGAAACAGTAGAATCAGACCACATTGTAATGCTGTAAAAAGGCAAGTGTTAACAAAATAAAGCATTACCAAAAAACTCTGCTTAACCTTAACATATGGAACTAGTGTGGAAGTGATAATGCATTTCATTTTTTAATTAAATGTTTAAATACATGAGTACATGGTGAAAAACATGGTTGCGAGTGCAATCTGCCTGCATACAGCATTTCAATTCATTAAAAAACAAAACACAGAAAAAAAAACATTCGATACAGACACAGCAGGCTTTAGTGAACATGAAGGTTATTTACAGATGAAGTACAATACTGAGAACATGGCGTGTGTCTTTTTGCTTAGGTAACCTTACAGGTTTTGGTAAATCATTGATTATTCAACAGAAATCGCTGCAGTGATTTTAACTATTCATAGTGAACTTTGATTATGCGCAACTGAGTGCAAAACAATGCAAAAATAAATAATTGAGTCTTTAATGCAGATTAAAAAGGAACTGGGACATTAATGATCCAGCTTGTTTTAGTTGATTTTCCTACCAACTCAAAAGCAGACATAAAACCTAGACAATAAAAACTAATGTATCGACACAGTGTGCAAGCCTAGTTTAAAGACATCATAAAACAAACCATTTTGAAGCATTTTATTCCAGATATGTTAAATACTTCACTAAAACAGCTTATTTGAAATGGAACAATATAAAGTGGGAGTCCTGTGAGCTTGTGTTTCTTAGGTAGTGAGCTAACGTTAGCTGGTTTGCTTTCTTTGCTATTTTAGTACTCTATTCTGATCTTACAGTAACACTGCAGAGTAGGAATTAGATCATTAATAAACAAACATCAAAAACAAAACACTGATACAAAAAATAGAGCACAATATACCACCACAGCAAGCTAGCCAGCTAATGTTAGCTCATTAGGTGAAGGTTTGCTAATTAGTTTGCTATTTGGTTTAGTATTTAGTAACTGTGAGCGTCAATATTAATGTGCACAGAGAAGTTTTACTCTCAAAACAAACAAACTTACATCTTCTGTTTGTGCTTTGTCCCAAACCATAAACCTACATTCAGTGTTATGAATTATTAGTCACTACTGGTAAACTTTAAGTTTTTAAATTTGGGTTTAATTGCCTTGTGTCAAAATAAATATGGAGTCAGTTCTTTATGCTAGCCTGCAGTCAACAAGAACAAATAAGCACTTGTGCCTTGACCCAAATTGTATACTACCATACTGAACAGTGTCTTAACATCTTAGCGATTATTTTGGTGGTATGCAGAAGTATTCAGAACAAACAGTGCTGCTAATCTCGTCTTCTAGTGTCATTAGGACCTGTTACTTTTAGATTTAAGTTTTTCAGAAAGCAGCTTAAAATGTCTAAATGCTTTAAATGTTTATTGTTTATTAGAACAGGAGAAACTGCTCTAGTTCTTCATTAAATAAGGGTTGGTAGTAAACAGGCAGTAGTAATAGGGTGTTACGATGTTATATGTTCAAACAACATGCCGACACACTTTGGCAGGATGGTATTACAGAAATAAAGGCAGTTAATAATCTAATGTCTGCACACTGGTAAATTTAGTGCTTTTTTGTACCGTGTTGCAATATAAAGGACATGAATGTTCACCTACTTTTTATGCAGATATTTGTGAAATGTGTTCAGAATTTATTCACAGAGCAGTGAATTGTATTAAAATAAATGCAACTTCATTTAATACATTTACAAACAGAAATCTAGTGTGACTGCAGTTTAACATATAAATGACTGTGTTAATTATTTGAGATATTTTAAAGAACACAGAGCCTTTACATTCACAGAACCATCAATGTGGTTGAAAGTAGGTTGCACAGAACACTTTGTTCTTCCGACCTCAAAAAACAGGAAACAGCTGATGAAATGATCTCTCTATCTATAGACATGGTGCAATTTAGACGAGGACCGGTCGTGGTATTCAAAGAATAGAACAAATTCACAGCTATTTCCATCAGCGAGATTTTAGCATCTAATCACAGCAGATCAAAGTCAATGCTAATATTTTTAGCACTGCAACATTCCCTATTCGTACATATAAAATACATGATTAAAACAAATGGATATAAAGAAGCTAACTAGAAATGTACAATAAGATCAAATAAGGGAGCAGGGATTTAGGAAATACACAAGGCTGAAAAACACACAGAAAATACAAACAAGAAGTTGCAAATGTTTCCTCTAAGCCCTAAAAACCCTACAAGTGCAAAAGCAGTTAAATAAAAGCAAATTTAAAAAATATCAAAAAATCACACATTCTCTCGGTGTATTTGAGCTTTACATATTTACATTTACAATTCTATGTGAGACAAAAAGAAAGCATGTATGGTTGCTAGCATTAATACACTGTATGTAGCCTAAATAATACAAACTAAATCTTACCAGCCTACAGAAATGCCTTCAGACATGCTCTTCTCTCGCCCGCTCATGTAAATATTTGCTTCCGTCATTGTTGTCTTTAGCACTACAGTGAGTCGATAAACATGTTTCTCATGCATACAGTGGAGAGTTTCTACGTGCTTCCAAAAACAAGACTCTGGATGACCTTCTCTCAAAGGGCAACAAGGACACCAAATCACAAGACATTCTTGGTGTTAGATGGGTAGAGACAGGCCGTGGTTTCGCCAAATTTGGAATTTGAAGGCAGGGCATAAACAGTGACCAGTCTCATGTCCCAGCTTCTTTTGAACGGGTCTCTGACTGCACCAGTGCAGGACTTTCTCCTTCAACCCAAGCATGTCCAACAGTGATGAGGGATGATGGCTGTTCTCTTCAAAAGTGCTCACTCTTTTTCCCGGCATCCTCCAGTCGACCTGCTAATGCTGGAGGACCTTAATTCTGCAGTTTTAACTTGTTTTATTAGTATAAAAGTGGAGGAATGTGTTATCCTTACGGACGTCTGCTGGGATTGTGAGATTCTTTATATTGACGTCTCCCACAGCTAAAGAACATCAAAATAATCAAAGGAAAAGTTTAGATGTGCAATGTGACATAAATAAAAATTGCATTAACAAGTAAAATGTTTGTCAACCCTTTAATATATTATACTTTGAAGTCGTATGGGCGTAAGTGTTTCAATTAGAGATATTAATTTTAGACGTGTCCTGCCTTAAAAAACCTACACAAATGTAAAGTCTGCTCATTTTAATAAAGACCTGCTTATGTAAAGCATATACTTCTATAATATTTACATATACATATAAAACATTCTGGATGACCTTTTTACAGGAGAATATTAGCATTAACATTACTTAAAGATTAATAAAGACTGAAAAATAAATCAAGAGAACAACCCAAAATAGATGGACTGTGAATAATTAAGATGTTCCATAAAGCTATAAAAGTAAAACATTATTGTGTTTAAGACTTGAATGAAGGTCATGATAGTAATTAATGCAGAAATGCAGTTAATTCCACCAGGTTCACAAAAAAATTTTAAGAAATACACACAAAATCTTACCCTGGCACTTTGTCTGTTGGCCTTCCTTTCCTCATCTGGGAGTGGAGGCATCGGGTAAGGGTACCTTTTGCTTGAGGCAATCGAGCCTGTAGACGAAGTAGGAGACTTGGCAGGAGATAGCGTTCTGTTTCAGATAGACAGGAGAAAGTAGGACACAGCATTAGAAATCTGCCTTATCTAATTTCTTATTACGGTTTACAGCTACAAACTATTTACTTGACCGGAATATCACCTTTGACCCCTGGGTCAAGTCAGAAGTCTCGAATCATCCACAGTCCTTAGTCATAAACATTTAATTGTTTTATATGTGTGTGTGGGGAAAGGATGGGGGTAAGGGGGTAAGTATTGATGTTACTACTACAGAGCAGCATTTACAAACGTCTAATTCCAAAGAGCCCATTTAAGATTTTATTAAGAGTAAAACCAGGACAGGAAATCAGGACAGATTACACATGGTATGAGTATATCACAACAAGGACAAGACACAGAACACTGACTCAAGACACAGACACAGAGATGAAAGCATGCGGAAAAATGGGTTAGAATGAAAAGAAAGGTAGAAATCCAACAATACAAAGACACAAAACATATATATCACATATATAGATTCATATGTGGCAACACAACATTAAGGCTAGTTGACTAATCTTCAGTGTGGTATGACTGTATGCAAGGCATACTGGGAGAAACCCACTCCAAAAATCTGTGTCTACCAAAGAAACACCTGGAAATCTTGGAGATGTAAATTATACACAGATCATTTCCATAATCTGAATCATATTTGATTCTAATTTACTTTCCCCACAGAAACATTTTCTGCTTCTCTTTAAGTCTGCATTTCCATATTGTGCTATACACCCACACACATTTCTTCAGCATCTGGAACAATGAGGATCAAATCATTAGGCAATGATTTGAATTTGGTTTTGGAGAGCACAATGTACTATTTCAGCAGACCTGTCTTAACAAATCAACAACCAAAAATCAAGTATTTTTAAATGAGCTCCATGTTTTTATAGTCTTTAACCCCCTTTTACTGACATCAGTGTCATCATCATATAGGCTGATGCTTTACATTTACTGAGGAACTGTTTTTTTTTATGTACTTGTGACATAAGTTTAATTTGGAATCTGTTACACTCCAAATTAAGTAATTTTGTAAAATGAAATATGTAACTTTCTTCATGCCAAATTTTTCGCGATGAAATTAAAATGTAATTTCTTTTGCCTCTCAATATTATAATTCATAGGCAAAAGGAGAAAACAGCAACCTGCTTAAAGACAGTGACCAGAGACCAGAGATCAAATACCCCACCAGTTGCTGTAAGGCACAAACCTCACCCTGGTACACGATATTAATCTTTCCAAATGTTTCTTATTAATGATCCACAGGTCTATCCACAAAAACAGACCTGGTTATTTAATCCGATCCAGACTCACTGTGGAAATTCACTTTCAGAAGGTTAGAAAGTCCTGTTTGTTATAAGTCCTGTTTGTGAAAACAGATCTGCTGAATACATACAGTACACACACCAATCACAGTAAGTTTTCTTGAGTTTCATAAGGTCAGCCTCTGAGCTAACAAAATTCCTCCAGATATTTTCAACATGTTCATTTACTTTATCAAGGTCATAATCAGAGGGATGCCCTTAAACGAAACCCTAAATAAAAAATTTGTGTAAATAAATAAAGGAAAATGGAAACAGGAAGGTATATGAAACATTCTAATTTAATACCTAATAAAGGGTCCCTCAGTGTTTTTATTGACATCTTCAACCCATTCAGTTACATAATAGTCAGTTTTGGAGGAAGGGGTTAAATACCTGCAGGAGGAGGTAAGGGAGGAGCGATGGTGAACACAGAAGAAGTGAAAGGAAATTAGAAAGAGCAAAGAAACAGGAGGTGAGAAGAAATGTGAGAAGAAAGAGACATTGCTGGTAAACGAGAACAGAGCGAGAACACTCCACACAGATACAAGTGACGACAGAACGATGAGAGCCAACAGGAGAGGAGATCATTCACAGCATATACAATTAGAGTCAAAAGTAATGTACACTTGTTGGGAACATGTATGACATGTCGATAATGGGATTTCATTAATTTCTTCAACAGTTTACATGATTGATTGTTTGAAATACATTTTAAATTACATTACATTTTTGTATTAAATGTCACCACCCGTCATATTTATATACTTTAAAAGAAACAAAAATAAGTGTAAAATAAATGACAGTGAGTGTGTGAGCGATGGTGCACTGTTTTACTGTAAACAATTATTTTGCTTTGGAGTTGAGGGAATCAACTAGCTTAAATATTGGTGTAAATGGGGTGTTACCAAGTCGGGACATAGTGGTGTGTCTAAAATTGTGCACATGCCACATTACCTTTATTTTCTTCTTTTAAATTAATAAAAGTGAATGTTATTGTGCATTAACATGCATGAAAATGTTATTTAACCTATATATTTGACCTATGTATATATGTATATAACCTATATATGTATAGGTTAAGATACTAGTAACAATTACTTGTGGAGTAACCACTTACTCTGTCGAGTTGGAACGAGGACGGAACTTCTTTCCTTTCAGCTTCTTCCGACTGCCACTTATATTTCCTATGAAGACAAAAGGAACAAACATGGATTATATACTGAACTGGTGCCTTAAAAAAGCCACAGCAAAAATCAAACAATGTTAAAAATACCATTAAAAAAGTCAAAACTCAAAAAAAGAAAAAAAAGAAAAATTTGACATTATTGACATCATTCTAAATAAACTGCAAATGTCAGTGGATGTGACCAAAGGTAACTGTGGGTCAGTAATATCCAATAAATTACACCAAAAGGGCTATTTAAGTGCTGCAACTGAAAATCCTTACTGATTACTAAAAAAATATGCAAAACATCACTTAGTAAATTCCCCTTTTCCCCTTTGTGTAAGTAAGTGAGAGAATGTGGTCACAATTATCAATAACAGCATGGACAGTCTAAAGTTTGCATGTTGTTGTGCTTGGCAACAATATTCTGTCAGGT
The DNA here is from genome assembly GCF_030014385.1 of Trichomycterus rosablanca. Classification (NCBI taxonomy): domain Eukaryota; kingdom Metazoa; phylum Chordata; class Actinopteri; order Siluriformes; family Trichomycteridae; genus Trichomycterus; species Trichomycterus rosablanca. The sequence continues at coordinate 5,005,891 of NC_086010.1, read as the reverse complement.
TGACACAATGACCAAAAGAAATGAGACAAGGAATAACCACTGCTGTTTATTTACCTGATGGTGCTGCAATGTTTTTTGGTCATGTTTTATGTAGTGTGACCACCCATAACAGAGCATGATTGAAACACCTGATTGAAACCAATAAAGAAAAAAGAATTATCACCTTGCCACGAGTTACTCCTGGGTCGTCCGTTTTCACAAATATCGGAAATGTGCTTGGCGTCTGGGATTCTCTCACTCCAAGAATGGGATAATCCATTGGACCTTTAGAGCAAAGCAAAACACATCCAATTACAATTGGTGTTATCAAGCATAAGTAGTACCCAATGCCATGTAATCTCTTTTAGCTTTCATTACATGTTCTCAAACGTAGGCCTATGATCCCAAGGGTTGCCTGAGATGGAATGTTTTGACTATATCATGTATTTATTTAACAGCTATATAAAATGCACTGTACTAAAGTCATTTATGCATTTGGATTTATATTTATACACAATATTAGACCATTAATCAACTCCAGTAAATGGTTGCCACAACTGACATGTACTGCACAGAACTGTCAGAGATAATTACTGAAATAAATTGGATGTGCAAGATAAAAGTGCAAGTAGACACAAACAGTAACCTGGTGAAACAAACATCACCTTTGCTTTGTACCCTGTAATGAGCATGGTTAAGATAGCTACCCATACTAATCATATGCATGGATATATTATATGTAAAGAGTATTTCTTATTCCTTTTCAAATAATGGTAACATAATTTACAATGCTCTGAAAAAAGCTTGGGTTGTAGTGGTGTCAACAAACATTTTAAGCCCTAAAGTGGGGTCGCTGACCAAAGTTTGAGAACACTGGTTTAGATATTTTTTTACTCAGATTCTCCACAAGACAAACATCAGACAGCTGGTGAAGTTAATGAGATGAGTGGCATGAATGATTATGAAAATGACAGGCATCACATGACACAAGCAGGATGAAAGAAGAAGATGAACCCAGTAAATTATGGTGAGAAGAACAGTATGACTGAGAACCACCTCCAGAGTGAGAGATAAAACAATGATCACTTACTGTACAGTCATTCAGATACAGCATACAGCAGAGTTTCCTGCCAAATTTACACTCACAATAACAGAGAGGAAACAGTTGTTGTAATACAGATACAGACCAGTTAGAGCAGCACAAAAATCCCAGTCTTTGTAACATTTGATATGGTCATGGTCAAAAGTTTACATAGACTTGTAGGAGACATGTATTTAATGGCAGCCAGGAGACTTAATAATTTAAATATGTTTGCAACTGTACTTTTTGTGAGGTCTGTCTATGTAGTAGACTTCGAAATTCAGCTTTTTCCTCTCAAACGTGGTCAATTGTGTTTCTAAACCCAACCAGGCAGATAGTACATCTATGTTCACTACAGAGATTGGCTAACTTATTAGACTGCAGTACCGCCGCCCTTGCTGTAAAGATTTAATGTGCTGCTCCTGACTGAGAGTGGAAAGGTTGAAAATGAGGATGGAGATAAAAATGGGCACAGGTGCACACCTGAAGCCAAACAGAGAGATGTTTTGGCTGATGGATGGAATGGAGGTATAGATCTGAAGGTGAGACAGGTAAGCAGACCTCTTCTTGGAGCTGCTGCCTGAGTTGGAGCTTACGCCCTGCGGAACGTCACTGTAGAAAGAGTCGGCATCGCCCGGCTTCTTTACGTAATCGCCCGGTGGCATTTGCCTGGTGAATATAAGCACCAATTAAAGAAAGGTTACAAAGTAAACAGTAGGACATGGGTACTAAAGTATTGTTTGTTTATGGATCATAATGTAAAAAGTGTGGCAACGCTCACACTGGGTGCCCAAAATAAATGTACATTTTAATTTAATTAGTAGTGTAAGGTGCTTTTATACTGTGTGGTATAATTTTAGCAATATTAAAAATAAAGCAGACGGTAAACTATATTTTACTGGATATCTTATATACATTTCAATATCAAACAAATGTTTCTTAAATAAAAGGGGGTTAAAAAAGAGAGCAGACGAACCGACAGAATCGCCGATGCACCTCAGATTCAGCATCCTGCCGCTGTCTGTAGTTCCTGTAAAAGAAACAGTAACAGTATACAGTAAGTCAGGAGTTTGTCATTTTAACATCAAAGTGTGCAATTTTCAGCCGAAGGGTCAAGAGTTTGACTGGTGGGAAATAAATGTGAGCAAACATTTACGCAAAATCCACATATACAAACATTAGTGGTTACGTGTCACTATGAAACAGAATTGTCATAGAATATTGCCTTCCTAATGTGTCATTTTATTTATGCTGCCCCAATCAACTGCTATTATTGAGAATTGGTTGTGTGAAAAATCCCCAGACCATACAACCCCCCCCCCACCCCACCCCCCAACAAAACAAAAAAGACTGTACGTTATTGTGTGAGTGTATCTGACTTACTTGTAGCCCCAGGCAGCGATCGCCAGTATAAGGGCCAATACAAGTATTGATCCTGCAATGGCACCAATGATGATGTTGGTACTGATGATGCCTGGCAACAAAAGAGAGACCATGTTTACTACAGCAATTAACATCGACACACACTTTGAAGGACAAAAGAGATGGAATAGTAACGAACTGGCAGCATTAGTGGGCTGTTAAAAAGGATAAGTTCCAAAAGGGAAATGTCTAAAGCAGATTAGGCAAAAGTCAAGTGAGACCTGGAATTATTTCATTTACACGAATAATGACAGACTTTATAACAATACATTACACAAATACATTATAAAACTGTGACATGGATATCCGCATTATTTATATATAAAAAGGTTTATTAAGTATCCAGACCTTCTTTGCACACTTTATAGTGTTGTGACTAAAAGACGTGGACACAAAAACATTTTCTAGAAATGTATTCAAATCAAAAACTGAAATTTCTTATTTAGAAAAGTATTAAGACCCTCTGCTGTGGTACTTCAAACTGTAGTCAGGTGCATCTTACTTCCTATAATTATAATTAACACCATTGCGGTCCACCTGCTGCAACCTGACTTGATTGGATATAGTACGGAAAGACACACACCTGGGTCTATTAGGGCTCATAAAACAAAAATCAAGCCATGAAGTCCAAGGAACAGTCTGTGAATCTCCACAATCAATTTGTGGCAAGTTATAGACCAGCGAAAGGATATAAAACAATATCTAAGACTTTAAGTGTTCTCAGGAGCACAGTGGCTTTAATTATTTTGAAATAGAAGAAGTATCTTGGGGGGGCTCGTTCAGGAAGGTAAGAAAGAACCAAACATTCCCCGTAGAGACTAAATGCAGCAAAACACAATAAAATATTGTATGTTACATTACATTAAAAATGTATGAAAAGTCAAAAGGCATCATTTGCATAAATTTGAAGTGGATAAATGCACTGCAGGTATATTAAAAAGCAAAATCAGGGTTACTTTTACTTCATTAGTAAAATTCACTACTAAAATTACAATCAGAAACAGGGAATGCTGGACCATAACAGTACATTTCAAGACATGGCACACACAGAATCACTCAGTATTAAGCTGAGGGGCTCAAATGGACACATCATCAACAGACAATTGCATAAAACAAGGTGAATATGGGGAGATCAAAAACAAACATTATAATGGGTTAAGAATGACAACACCCAGCAAACAACAAACTCAAATCTGACCTCACTGAAAGTCCAGCAAAAGACATGAGCCTGAAAGAATAAGTGCATGAAAATGAAAGACGCAAAAAGAATCAAAAAGTAAAAAACACCTAAACATGTGAAATTGCCTTTAAATACATCATCTTAACATGAATGAGAAAATAAATATGGAATAACAGACAGATAAAAATGCATACATCAAAACACATAAAGCATATTTTACCTTTAATATTAATATACAATATGTGGCCAAATGTATGTTGACAGCTGACTATGAACAGGACAACAGGCCTTAACATGGTTCCCCCAACCACTCATGAATATAACAGAATCCTACTTCTCTAGGAAAAGCCTACTTGTGCTCGTTTACTTATAAGAGCATTAGTAAGGTCTGTTGTGAACCTCACATCCAAAAAGAAGACCAAAAGACCAAGATGTTATTGTTTACCTGACGATATAGTTGTGGGTCCCTTTACCAGGTAGATGAAGGGAGATGTGGAGTTACAGTCATCACCTGTCCAGCCCAGGTGGCACACACACTTCAGTTCATTACTGCACACCTGAAATGTACCACACACAACACTGGCACATTAAAAAGTCTTAATAATCTGGGAGTAATTCAGTCACTGGAATAAAAACATCTTTTAAAGACTTGACACCTATTATTAACAGAACAATTATTATTAACAGAGAACTTACTATTATCAGGACATCAAAGATAAACGGTCACATTAAAGGTTTTACAAGAACATTATACCATTATCTTAGTAAATAGATCATAGTATAAAAACAAACTAAAGCTAAGAAAAAATCAATATTGAAAATTTTGGTCTGAAAAGTGTTAAAAAGCCATTACTAAAGCTTTAAGACTCCACTGATCCACAGTAAGAACAATTATCTCCAAATGACAAAAAACTTGAAACATTGATAAATCTATTCAGGAGCGAATAGCCTGTTTAAAATTTACCAATGGCTAAGCAACAACTTATTGAGAAACACACAAAATATTGCAGGGAAATATCAGAAGAGCTGTAGATGTCTTTATAAGGCCAAAAAGTAGATTTATGAGAGGGTATCAGGAAGGAAAGTACTGTTAAAATATAGATACATACATACATACAGTACAGAGATACAGTATCTATCAGGTGCCTGAATGTTTTTTTTTATTAACCCCTTGTAGTTACATTTACCTTGTGAGGTCACTCATTATTTAGTCTCTAAAACATTAACATAATGATTAATCAAACACACTCAGACATACTCAAACACACAGACGTACCCCGTGTGCAGAGCATATGACCTTGTCATTGGTACCAGGACAGGTGCTAAAGTTGAAATCTTGAACTGGCAGACATTTGTGGTTAAAACAGATTCGATCTGTACCACATGCAGTACCGTCCTCTACATATCCAAGATCAGTATCTCCATCAATCATCACATGACCTCCACTGACATAAACAAAAATATACGAGATTATCACAAAAAGATTATCGATGATTAACCTACATGATGTAGGTTAACCAACAGTTGTTACACATTAATGCAGAAATCAATCATGTGTATGCATGTGTGTATATACACCTGCAGTCTAGCGATGCACTATGTTGGGCCACAGAGAACGAGGTCAGTCCTCCGTGCAGCTCTCCCAGTCTTGGTGCAGGTGAAATATTTGAGCACAGCAGGTATCCACAATGCACATCCCTTTAAAACACAAGGTATTTATTTATTTATTTATTTTATTTTATTTTTTTACAAATCTTGCTTTCTCAAAATAACAAATAAATTTAGAAAATTTAGACCTACTGCTTTTTACACTGAATCCATGTATCCTTGTCTTTTCCACAGTTTCCTTTCTCTGTACCCTCAATGTTTAGCTTCTCGTAACAAAACTTATCAGCAGATGTTGCCTCTGTAAAAGCATTACACCATAAATAAATGACCATTGACAAAAAGTATGATTCATAAAATGAGATCACAAGATAGATAATGATTAATAATAAATAATAAAAGCTGCACTTACTCTCCCCCCACAGGTACTTGCACTGCCTGTCCTTTGTTTTACATCGCCCATTAAAGCATCGTCCCTGAAACAAGAAGAACACAGACTCATAAAACAGCAACTTAATTATATTCTCATTAATTTAATACACATCAAAGGTTTAAAACTTAAATTCAATCATAAACAAGTAAATAAACAAAATAAGGTTAGATCACCTGATCTTTTTCACAAGTGTAGCCGTCCATCTTGTGGACATTTGGAGGACACTGCAAAGGGAGAAACAGTAAATAGAAATGTTCTTCAAATAACCTGAAATAACCCAGAAACTAGTAGATATAGAAAACATCTTAAAATAGCTGCTACATTTAATAGCTGCTATTTTAATCTCCACATGGTACCACGCTTATTTATGGTAAGTAACATTTGTAATTAATTCACTTAGTTCTATGCTAATAAAATTTCCAATTTGCCAATGAGCAAAACCAGTAAAATTTAATCACAGACACCAAACTTGGTACAATATCAATGTGTCCTTTTCCTCATTTTTACATCGAGACCTACAGTAGTTTCTAACCTATATTTTAACATTATATAAGCTTTGATTTGTTAACACAGTGGCACTGTTAGGTTGGCCTGCTAAAAGTCCATTGGACAGGTTAGGCAGAATAGGCAACAAGCATGGTATATGTAAAAATGTATATGTATAAAACTGCAAAACCAAAATGAATTCCCAAATTTGTATATATAGTAGATTAGTATAACTAAATGTTAGGTCACAGCAACTAACTGAACCAAAACAATAGCAGACAATTTCAAACTATGATCTTCTAGTCTGAGCCTCACAACAGCACAAATTACACATTACTGGTGTGGCCACGGCTTTAATCACAGCACCTAGCTAGAGGGCAAAATATTGTCTGAATAATATGGTTAAGACGTAAAATCACCTGGCTGGAGTTTCCAGTGCAGTTCTCAGGTATATCACAGTCATTCACTGCCTCTCTACAGATCACACCCACAGATTCCATCTATAGATACAATACACACACAACCATTAAGTAAGTGCCTTTCAAACACACAGACTTGCACATTCATGTATACATTTGTGTAGATTATTATAACCACTCAGAGCTGATTCTTTCATACCTGACAGTTACTGCAACATTGCCCATTGCTGCATTTGGAACCTTGAGTCAGAGTGCACCTCATACAGCAGTTCTCTCCTTCTTTAGCACACTCCTACACACAGAAAAGTGGGGTGCCAGTTTATATAAGCTATTTTGTGACTTATTTGGAGATGTAAGGTGAAGCTTTAAAATGTGCAGAAAAAAAGCTCACTGCTGGGCTTCCACAGTCACATTCTTCTCCCGGCTCTACAAAACCGTTCCCACACTCTGGAGGGTCCAACAGCTATAAAGAAAAGCATTCAGGAAAGAGGTCAATAATGTTCAAAAAGAAAACATAAAGAAATGACAAGGTGGAGGTGGAAGTTTCCTCTGTCACTGCTGTCATTTTCTAATCTAGGGAAAACTTTGAGTATAAATATGAATTAATAATAATAATAATAATGACTATACATTTATTTTTTGATTATTTAACTGCCCAACCGCTCATGTTTTTATTTATACACTTGTGTACATATTGTAATGACACTGTATGGTCTGCTTTATTAAAAAAAATAGTGGTGCCCTGGTGATATTCCGCTAACACACCAGCGCCGAGATTCTGAACTCCTCGGTTTGAATCTCAGCGTCGCCACCGGTCGACTGAGTGCCATCTAGAGGGAATAATTGGCAGTGCCTGCAGAGAGGGATGCCCGGAATATGTGGACGGGGTCTTCAAACGCTGTGTAAGGACCCTGATTGGTGGATAGAGGCGCCTGTGCAGAGTGCATGGGTGGAAAATGGTTCCGTTAAGGGCTGCGCACGGATCGGAGGAGGCGTAAGCAGCAATATACCCTCCTCAACTGCAAAAAATTCGGGCAGCAGAAAACAAATTGACTACACTAAATTGGGAGAAAATGTGAGAAAAACGCATAAAACATATTTTTTTTTAAATTGTTCTTTCCTGAGAGCAATTAAATGTTTTAAGTAATTAAACCCTAACTAGCACTAGCAGAAACAGTAAAGATTAGTCAGCATGTCCAGAACATTAAAACCGCTATGATTTATTACAGTGCTTATTTGCATACTGCTGCATTTTGCACATCAATAATGCAAAAACCTCTTTCAATAACTATCAGCAAATAATAAACTGCACAGTAGTATCATTAACAGCTGAATACAAGAGAGCAGGACAGTATGGAAAGAATTTACCTTAGAGGGTTTGTTAAAGAGACACGCTCCACCACCGCTGTTCAAGAAGTTATGGTACTCCTCAATGTTACAGTCTGCAAATTTTTTGGGTAGGTAGAAGCTAAAAAGAGAAAAAGGAGAATCCACAATGTGGTACAATTATACAACAATGGCTTAAAAATGATAAATGTTAAACACATATTTGGAACAAAAAATCATAATAAACATCACCTATTTATTTTTTCCCCTTCTTTTTTACAATTAACAAAACCAGGGACTTGTTTTATGACTAGAAACTTTAATTCTCACTTGTTTAGTTAAAACTAATAAGGAAGAATAGTGCTTAAAATACAATACCAACATTATGTTAAAAATTCCAAAGTATTCTTTCCCATTGTTAGTACTTGTTTGAGCCTCTTTGTCAGTTAATACCTCCAGTAGTCGTCTTGCATAAGTAAAAAAATTTGCACAACATAATGGAGCAATGGTAGCTTAACTTTCCTTACAATATTCTCCAAGTTCTGCTTGGTTAGTTGATTAGTGGTATTGTTCTCACCACATATGTTTGATGGGGTAATTTTAGGACATTTAGCACCTTTAGCAGCAAGCTTTGTTATTCGAGGTTATGGTGGAAAACTGTGATTTAAAACAAAATATCAAACAACGTTGTCCAAGCTGTCCTTAGTTTCAGTCTGAATGACAATATGGAATATTCTGTTATGAATTTCTTACCATGAGGGTATAACTCAGTTCTAAATATTTTCCTTACATTGGGAACTTAGAGAACCACATTTGAATCTGAAATTATTTAGATCTGCAACTGGAACCAATATTTGAGCATTTTTATTTCTGGTCTCCAACTAAACCAGTCCTGAAAAAACCTAATCAGTAAAAAATACCTTGCTTGTTTCAGCTGTGTGAACCCGATAAAAAGATGCATTCCTAATGCAGCATGGATAGCATTAGGGTAGCAATGCCAATCTCAACGTCATTATATCACTCTGTTCAGTCGTTCACATCAGAAAGCCTGCTTCACCAATTCTGAATCTGTGCCATGGTTATAATGCACACCACTCAGTCTTCTGAATGCCAGCCAAGTCACGCTCTATCTCTATCTTTATATCTCTCTGTCCTTCTCAGACTGATTAACCTTTTCTTCTGTATTTTGAAGCTGGCTCACAGTTTGATATTTTGTTGTTGTGTCTGTATACGTTTCAACCATTTCTTTGTTTTCCAACCCAAACAGCATAACCTTATTGCCTGCCTGTAAACATTCAGATCAATATTTCAATGTTTCCATTTCTGTCAGCACCTGCAATCAAGCAATAAAGCACTTACAGGAACCATCAGGAACCACTGGACTAATGGTAAGACAATCAATAAGTGCTTTTGAAAGGGTATGTAATTGGGACTCTCCTTACCCTGCAATTAACTGGTTTGTTTTCCTGCATACAGAGATATTAACAGCAACACAACCAACTAGAATCAAACAGAAACTAATTTAGGGAGAACTTGACCTGCACTAATCACTTACACTGACTAATATATCACTTTACATACACTGCTAAGAAATAAGATATTTGCCCACTTTCTGATTTTAGATTTCAGATCTTAAAATTAAATACAATTTTAGGGCAAATACAACAAATAACAAAAAAATGTAACATATATTTAAAAAAAAAGATCACTGTTTTATTGAAGGCAAAAAGTTATCAAACTCAAGCTGGCTTTGTGTGAAAACTTTGAAGGAAATCCACATTGATAAAAAAAAAATCCTGAGGACAATGTGCAGTCATGAGTCCATGACCCGAAGCATTTGATCCCACATGGATGAGCACACCACACACTAAGCCTTGAAGGGCTCTTTAACTCCTACACAGAAAAAAAGTGACTGACCCTACTGAGCACATTTATAAAATCTAGAAAACTTAATAATAATACTTTAGTTGAAGGATCCAACACAAGTGACGCATCGAACACATTACAAAAGGTGACCAAATATATTTATTTTTAATAAAATCAAATGTTTAATATTCAGTGCCACTTGAGTAAGACCCCTGAGCAGAAGTATTGCTTGAGAGGCAAACAAAAAATAAATGACACATGTCAGTACTTTTCAACAGACATGCTCTGTCAATAAGCCCATAGTCATGATTCCATCTGGACGCAGCAAAGCTAAAAGTCACTGGCTCTTTTCTAATCACCTGTTATTGCATATTTCTTATACTAAATGATTTCAAATTATTTAACAAACAATGATTTATATAGTTTTTAATTTTTGTATTTTGGATTGTGTAACAGGACATTGGACATTAGTCTGCCTTTGTCTACTTGATCAGAGAAAATACATTTCTAGAATTGAAAATATGTGGACACCTGACCATGAGCTTGTTGAACATTCTATTTTAAAACAATAGACATTAATATGGAGCTGGCCCTTGTGCAGCTAGGATCTTTTACTCTTCTTGGATTGTTTATCCACAAGAGTTTGGAGTGTGTCTGTGGGAGTTTGTGCCCATTCAGTTAAAAATGCATCTGTGAGGTAAGTTAAATCATGTCTTGACACCTGAGCACTGTCATGCTGGAACAGAAAAAGGTCTTGAAAGCAAATCTTTTATATAACTGACACAGCTGATGGCAATGGGTGTGGCTGAAACACAAGATCGTAATCATTAGGAGGGGTGTCCACATACCTTTGGCCACATAGTGCAATTATAAAGTGGAATCCTGTACAGCCTTAATGTGGCGCTATTTCTTATTGTCAGTAACAATTTGTACACAAAACAAATTGAATCATTTGTAGGAACCAAATTTGTATTTCATGACCAGGGGTTTAGTGGCACTGAATGCAATTTTGATGGCTAAAATATTTCCTTAAATAAATTGAAAATGATTTTGAAGCTTTGATCTAGGATTCTAACAAAAAATCCCCTTCAACCACATTCCTTCAACCAGCAAACGATAATGAAAACTAAAAAAAAATAACAATAAAACAGACATGGACTAAATCTACAGAGACTGCAGCAAAAAATACAGATGATTCTGTATTTTCCCACCCGTCTCTATTATTTGATTAAGACGCAGCATTCAGGCATTCGGCCGAAATGCTACTGAATGGAATGGGGAGGACATGGATGATTGACAGGCCACTTTTGATCAGTTGATTGGCTGAGCAAGTAGCATATCATGACCAAGTTTCTGCTCACCTGCTGTTCTCATTCAGGAGTGGGAAGACACGCAAAAAGTATTGAAAGAGACGAGTGAACACATACAGACACACACGGACGTGAACACACAAACATACTGTGACAATATAAGAAGATATACACGGACTTAGCATGTACAAACTACTGCAAAAGGACCCCTGCAGACATGGGTGTCTTATTTTAATTATAGTAATTAATAGCTACAGTGAATTCACTGAGATTTGTACTGATTATACTTTTAAGTGAGTAACACTGAATAACACTTGTTTTTGCACACACAGTGACAATGAAAACACACATACACACAAACAAATATATAAACACACATTTATACATATAAATGTATACAGATATGCATATAAATAAACATATATGCATACAAACTTACCCAACATCTTCCATTATACAGCCAAACCATTTATCATCACATTTGCATTCCCCTGTAAAATAAAAACATCTTGATAACAAACAGCAATAATACAGTAAAAAGGTATTGAGACTAAAACAAAGCAGGAATGACTAACGAATGACTAAGCAGGAGTTTAATCAATACAAAATATCATACTGTTGAGAATCCTTTTCTTGTCAGAGAAAATGCCAATGTTTTGCCCCAGTGACTGTGCCAGGGTGACGACCATCTCGTCGGTTTTGCCATACTGAGAAATGAAAAGAAAGCAGTTTCAATCTTAGGAGTGATAATTTAGTCTAAAGTTTGATGCACATAATTCTCAACTCACCCAAAAGCAAGTCAATCAGTCAATACATGTTTTTTTATACTAAAGCTATGCAACTAATGTATTTAGTAAAAAAGTGCATGAATTATAGATTAAGAACATACAAACCGCCTCTCTAGTCATTATCTATTCAAACAAATCTGGTCTGATAAGTCATTTCTAACAGATATAAGGTTTCTGGCGGTAGTATCATCTATCAATATGAAGTTGATAGATTCAGTTTTATAATGTGACCAACTGTGTTTTCATACACATATGTGATTTCATATATGATAACATTCTCTATACAGGCAGGGTGGCACGGTGGCTAAGTGGGTAGCACTGTTGCTTCACTGGGTTCGATCCCCAGGTGGGGCAGTCTGGGTCCTTTCTGTGTGGAGTTTGCATGTTCTCCCCGTGTCTGCGTGGGTTTCCTCCGGGTGCTCCGGTTTCCTCCCACAGTCCAAAGATGCAAGTGAGGTGAATTGGAGACACTAAATTGTCCATGACTGTGTGTTCGATATAACCTTGTGAACTGATGAACCTTGTGTAATGATGTCATGAAAGTGTGTAAAACATGACGTTAAAATCCTAATAAACAAACAAACTATACAGGCAACACTGACCTCATTTACCCCGCCCCCTTTAGTCAGTGAACACACCCCTCCTATATATGAGGCTCCGCCCCAGTTGCTATGGAAACGGTTGCCGCTGGAGAAACAAAACACAAAAATTATTACATATTACATATGCACATAAGGTGTATGCTACATGACAGTTGTTTGAGTGTGTGTGTGTGTGTGTGTGTGTGTGTGTGTGTGTGTGTGTGTGAGACTGAGTGAGTGATTGTACGTGTGTGTCTGTGTGTACGTGTACTTGTGCATGAACCCACGAGAACAGATGGACTAAATCGCTCTTCTCCTTAATAAAGTCGCGTCTGTACTTCATGAACTCTCGCAGCGTGATCATTGGATCATCGTTTATGTTGAACCTGTTGTCTGCTGCCCATGTTTCCATACCAACCAGAACAATCCGGGTGTTTAGTTGTTCCTTAAAGATCTGAGGATGTAAACAACAACAACAAAACACAAATACATTGAAATTATTTCAAACTTCTGATGATTTTAAACACTGTAGCAGGTGGGATACCTAAAATTCAACAGTTTGTTGAGAATAATTGCTTTTCACTGAAGCATTTTGGCCAGTTCTGACCAGTACTTGTTTTTATAGGTCTGTGCCTTCCGTAAATGCTTCTTTTTATGACCAAACAGGGTTGCATCACCTGTTTAAGCTGTTTTTATTCATTTATTTTTTTACATTTCTACAATATATTTTAGAAAGAGCTTACACAATTACCAAAAAACAAATTAAAGTGAATTAACAAATCACTGATTGATTGGTATCTTATTCATGTACTTGACGTAAGAGAAACTATTAGTCGAATGTGATTTACATCCATGACTCATGCAGTATCATGGTAGAAGGATCTGTCTTCCTACAGAAGATCTGTTTTTAATCTGTCTGGCCGTCCAAGAACAAACTGATCTTATAAACCACATAACTGAAGTCTCTTCATGAAGCTAGATTTGAATTTCTTTGCTAATCCACCTACTTATTACTTAGTATGTTCATTTATTTAATGACATCTTTCATCTATTTTAATGGTTTTGTCCCCCAGAACAAAAAACAGTCTTTTATCCTTTTACAGTTGCAAAGACGTGTAAAATCAATCCCAAGCCACATTGAAACTGTTTAAGTAGCTCACAGTGATTTAACACTTATGCTGGTTTGCTCTTTAACCTGTCACCCATCAACACACCAACATGATACCCAAACATATATAACAATTCCAACAAAACTTTCTACTTACAGAATCAGCCATGTTTACAACCGACTTGGCGTAGTTGTTTGTCTGGCCGACTGAAAGCCGATGCTTCTTATACTGTTGGTAAGTAAAAAAAAGGTTTTGGTAGGCAGAAATAAAATCCACTATTTATAAACAGGACAATAATTTATTCTAATATAAAATGTTACCATCAGGTGGTCATTAATAACCATCAGCTCAATATATTTGGTCTCTTCCTCGACAGTGTGTAAACTTTGTGACACCTGCAGAGAAAATGTGATTAAAGACAAAGCGTTAGGTTTTTAAAATGAGTTAGATGTGCACGACACTTTGGCATAATCATTTGCTAAACCTGATAAATTATAGTGTATTTTTGTTTCAGACTCTCATATAAACAACATGCAGTGCAGTTAAAATCAAGAAAAGCCAAAAAACATGTCAAATGTAGAGAAGACCTGACAGAGATAACCTCAAACCTTAATTCCACAAGCAGCAGCAAAATATAAAGAAAGGAGTGCGGTCCTTTCTATGTACTGAGCCTCTCTGTAAAAATCTGGCTAGTGGCTTCATCTATGTTGAATGAGGTGTGAACTAGGTCAAGGGCCTCTTTGCTAAGCATGTCTGAAAAAATTGCAAATAAATACATTTTAAATAGCTTACATGTCTCTTTTTTCTCCTGTGTTCTGTTCCAGTAAAGACTGGAGGGCTCTGGAATGGTGATTCTGCAAGATTCACTTTAAAAAACAAGAATGGAAGAAATTACCCAATTGCAGGATACTTAACAAAGGCAGAGCAATAGTGTGACTAATGAGACTGAAAAGAAAAGTAAAAACTAATAAATATTTCAGCTATGCTCCTAATTTGATTGCCATGTAGGATATGAAGGCAGAACCTACGTGGTGGGATGTAACCATCTGGAGGCTGGAAGCCTGGAGATTTATAAATCATGTGCATTTGGTCCTGCTCCTGCAAAGAGAGACAGAGGAAGAGAAATGAAAAAGTCTGTGATTAATGCTTATATTTAACACTGCATGTACTAAGCATGGCTGAGCAACCATGCTAAGATTCATCAATGTTCGAGGCGAACATTACTTTCTTTAGAAAGAGACAGAGTGACAGATACAGAGATCCACCCAAACCACTTACAAATTCCTTTTCTCTAAATGTGTTTCTCTGATGTTGCAGACTAAATCATATTAGTAACTTTCACAAACAGACAGATGATAGACAGATAAAGTATGAATGGATATAAAGGTGCACAGATGGATGGAAGAACAGACAGATCAATAACAATTTGATGGATAAATGGACAGATGGATTGGTGAATGGATGAATGGACAGGCAAACAACCAGACTGGTTGTTGGACAGGTGGATAGACAGATGTTAGTTCTGGCTATTTCTAACTAGCTTTTGCAGTGGTATCACAACCTTCATTTCTCTTGGTCAAAATAAGTCCAATGTCTATTAAGGGACAGATGTTTTGATGAACAGATAGATGGCTGGGGAGACAAACAGATGTATGGGTGGACAGACAGATAAATGAATGGATAACAGAGAAAACAACAGATAAAAAGATCAATAACTGGATAAATATAAGGATGTATGTATGAATGGATAATGAGATAGCTGAACAGATTGATGGACAGGCAGATGAATGACAGACTAACAGATGAACACATGAACCTTTGTTAATAAATCCTGCACAAAACTCATGAGATTCATGCCTAATGTTTGCACGCAAGCATTTGTAAAAAAAACATGAACACTTTTGAAACAATGTATTCGTAACATCAAGAAAACAACAGAAATATTTGGTGATAATTCAGCCTGCCATGTTTGGAAAAGAAAAAGGATTGCACATGTAATCTTAAAGACATTATACACACAATAAAGTGGAAGCACCATGTTATGTAGCTGAATTGGGAAGAAATTAACATGTGTATCGGAACATACTGTGTTAGTTACAAACTGTGTACATACTAGTACATAATATGTACATATTATGTACACATCCTCACATCTGCAATCAGACTGTTCAACAACTCATAATAATTTAAAATAATTCATAATAATTTATAATAAATACCTACTTTTTGTATGCTATGCATGCACCATAAGACCAATGTTTACATACCTAATAATTACCTACATTTTGTATGCTATGCATGCACCATAAAAAGGGTTTACATGTATATAGAATCATACCGTAAATTTTTATTTTTATTGCTTGTTTTTATACTGTTAGTGATGTTACAGTGCATCACAAAAGTGAGTACACCCCTCACATTTCTGCAAATATTTTATTATATCTTTTCATGGGACAACACTATAGAAATAAAACTTGGATATAACTTAGAGTTGTCAGTGTACAGCTTGTATAGCAGTTTAGATTTACTGTCTTCTGAAAATAACTCAACACACAGCCATTAATGTCTAAATGGCTGGCAACATAAGTGAGTACACCCCACAGTGAACATGTCCAAATTGTGCCCAAAGTGTCAATATTTTGTGTGACCACCATTATTATCCAGCACTGCCTTAACCCTCCTGGGCATGGAATTCACCAGAGCTGCACAGGTTGCTACTGGAATCCTCTTCCACTCCTCCATGATGACATCACGGAGCTGGTGGATGTTAGACACCTTGAACTCCTCCACCTTCCACTTGAGGATGCGCCACAGGTGCTCAATTGGGTTTAGTCCATCACCCTTACCTTCAGCTTCCTCAGCAAGGCAGTTGTCATCTTGGAGGTTGTGTTTGGGGTCGTTATCCTGTTGGAAAACTGCCATGAGTTTTCGAAGGGAGGGGATCATGCTCTGTTTTCAGTACATGTTGGAATTCATGTTTCCCTCAATGAACTGCAGCTCCCCAGTGCCAGCAACACTCATGCAGCCCAAGACCATGATGCTACCACCACCATGCTTGACTGTAGGCAAGATACAGTTGTCTTGGTACTTCTCACCAGGGCGCCGCCACACATGCTGGACACCATCTGAGCCAAACAAGTTTATCTTGGTCTCGTCAGACCACAGGGATTTCCAGTAATCCATGTTCTTGGACTGCTTGTCTTCAGCAAACTGTTTGCGGGCTTTCTTGTGCGTCAGCTTCCTTCTGGGATGACGACCATGCAGACCGAGTTGATGCAGTGTGCGGCGTATGGTCTGAGCACTGACAGGCTGACCTCCCACGTCTTCAACCTCTGCAGCAATGCTGGCAGCACTCATGTGTCTATTTTTTAAAGCCAACCTCTGGATATGACGCCGAACACGTGGACTCAACTTCTTTGGTCGACCCTGGCGAAGCCTGTTCCGAGTGGAACCTGTCCTGGAAAACCGCTGTATGACCATGGCCACCATGCTGTAGCTCAGTTTCAAGGTGTTAGCAATCTTCTTATAGCCCAGGCCATCTTTGTGGAGAGCAACAATTCTATTTCTCACATCCTCAGAGAGTTCTTTGCCATGAGGTGCCATGTTGAATATCCAGTGGCCAGTATGAGAGAATTGTACCCAAAACACCAAATTTAACAGCCCTGCTCCCCATTTACACCTGGGACCTTGACACATGACACCAGGGAGGGACAACGACACATTTGGGCACAATTTGGACATGTTCACTGTGGGGTGTACTCACTTATGTTGCCAGCCATTTAGACATTAATGGCTGTGTGTTGAGTTATTTTCAGAAGACAGTAAATCTACACTGCTATACAAGCTGTACACTGACTACTCTAAATTATATCCAAGTTTCATGTCTATAGTGTTGTCCCATGAAAAGATATAATGAAATATTTGCAGAAATGTGAGGGGTGTACTCACTTTTGTGATACACTGTATATGTTGTATGTACAGTGTATCACAAAAGTGAGTACACCCCTCACATTTCTGCAAATATTTCATTATATCTTTTCATGGGACAACACTATAGACATGAAACTTGGATATAACTTAGAGTAGTCAGTGTACAACTTGTATAGCAGTGTAGATTTACTGTCTTCTGAAAATAACTCAACACACAGCCATTAATGTCTAAATAGCTGGCAACATAAGTGAGTACATCCCACAGTCAACATGTCCAAATTGTGCCCAAAGTGTCAATATTTTGTGTGACCACCATTATTATCCAGCACTGCCTTAACCTCCTGGGCATGGAATTCACCAGAGCTGCACAGGTTGCTACTGGAATCCTCTTCCACTCCTCCATGATGACATCACGGAGCTGGTGGATGTTAGACACCTTGAACTCCTCCACCTTCCACTTGAGGATGCGCCACAGGTGCTCAATTGGGTTTAGTCCATCACCTTTACCTTCAGCTTCCTCAGCTAGGCAGTTGTCATCTTGGAGGTTGTGTTTGGGGTCGTTATCCTGTTGGAAAACTGCCATGAGGCCCAGTTTTCGAAGGGAGGGGATCATGCTCTGTTTCAGAATGTCACAGTACATGTTGGAATTCATGTTTCCCTCAATGAACTGCAGCTCCCCAGTGCCAGCAACACTCATGCAGCCCAAGACCATGATGCTACCACCACCATGCTTGACTGTAGGCAAGATACAGTTGTCTTGGTACTTCTTACCAGGGCGCCGCCACACATGCTGGACACCATCTGAGCCAAACAAGTTTATCTTGGTCTTGTGAGACCACAGGGCATTCCAGTAATCCATGTTCTTGGACTGCTTGTCTTCAGCAAACTGTTTGCTGGCTTTCTTGTGCGTCAGCTTCCTTCTGGGATGACGACCATGCAGACCGAGTTGATGCAGTGTGCGGTGTATGGTCTGAGCACTGACAGGCTGACCTCCCACGTCTTCAACCTCTGCAGCAATGCTGGCAGCACTCATGTGTCTATTTTTTAAAGCCAACCTCTGGATATGACGCCGAACACGTGGACTCAACTTCTTTGGTCGACCCTGGCGAAGCCTGTTCCGAGTGGAACCTGTCCTGGAAAACCGCTGTATGACCTTGTATGGCCACCATGCTGTAGCTCAGTTTCAGGGTGTTAGCAATCTTCTTATAGCCCAGGCCATCTTTGTGGAGAGCAACAATTCTATTTCTCACATCCTCAGAGAGTTATTTGCCATGAGGTGCCATGTTGAATATCCAGTGGCCAGTATGAGAGAATTGTACCCAAAACACCAAATTTAACAGCCCTGCTCCCCATTTACACCTGGGACCTTGACACATGACACCAGGGAGGGACAATGACACATTTGGGCACAATTTGGACATGTTCACTGTGGGGTGTACTCACTTATGTTGCCAGCTATTTAGACATTAATGGCTGTGTGTTTAGTTATTTTCAGAAGACAGTAAATCTACACAGCTATACAAGCTGTACACTGACTACTCTAAGTTATATCCAAGTTTCATGTCTATAGTGTTGTCCCATGAAAAGATATAATGAAATATTTGCAGAAATGTGAGGGGTGTACTCACTTTTGTGATACACTGTATGTAAGAAGTTGTTGTTGTCTGATGTGAGCTGCTGTAACAAAGAAATTTCTATCTATCTATCTATCTATCCATCCATCCATCCATCCATCCATCCATCCATCCATCCATCCATCTATCTATCTATCTAATCATCCGTCCATCAGGAACATAGTGTGTGTGCCTTGATCATGCACTGTATTAAACAGCTTTTATATTCTGCACCATTCAAAGTACAAAGTCAAAATACATTTTGTGTCTACATTTGAAATGGCTGAATGTATTTGGATGATAAACAATAACACAACAAATACTGTATTTGTTTCCCCTCACTGTTTTCATTCTTACATCGGCGTGAACGCGCACATGACGTCAGACAAGTTTGTGCCCTGCTCGTGCACGCGCGTCAGGAAGGAAACAGCGCAGTGCGAAAGAAACGGAGAAGATTTAACAAACTGCTGGAAATGGCAAATATTTTACTCTAATAGGACTTTTAAACTTCTTCTACACGGGTATGATACTATTTAATTCATTTATTCTCGTTCACAAACGCTAGCAGAGCTGAAAGAAATCGATGAGCAACAGGTTAGTAGTTGATAACAGGTTGCTACGTAGGCTAACTGTTAGCTTTCAAGGGTTTTCATTAACGAGAAAAAATACAATAAATATCCGCACAGTAATGATTTTCCATTTGAATATATATTATGTTTACTTACAAAACAGGTAAAACACTACCAAGCTTTAAAACGAACTAAAACACTAGTTAATGTGTGCAACCAAATATAAATCAAGCGTAACGTAACAGTGTTCCGCACATAACCATTATGTGAGGACATAGAACTGATTTAATATCCAGTATAATATATGTAGTAAATTCTTAAATGATTGTTTTATTTTTATATTTAAAAAATAATACGTTATTGTAGCTCATATCCAAAAGTATGTGGACCCCCTTTTAATAACTTGGTTAATGCTTTTCGCCCCCACACCCATTCAGAACCATACAAACCCACCCTAAACCCCACTGTGCACCTTTGGGATGAACTGGCATGTTGACTGTGAGCCAGTTCTTTTTGTCCTAATATCAGTGCCTTGATCTAACATATGTCAATTATGTCCTGACCAGCTGATAGATTCGAACCCAGATTTCTAGGTGGTGGGATAGACCGCTGTGCCACCTAAACCCTAAACCTTCTTCTAATAAAATATAGGAAACAAATAACAGCAGTGTAAAGTCAGCAGGAAAGACAATAGTAAATCAAAGCCTATGTTTTTTTTTAACTTTTATGTAGTTGTGTTTTTGTTCAGATTGAGTCACTAATATCATTGCATCATACATTGTGCTGCTTTTGGCAGACACTGATAGCACAAGCTCTGACAGAGATGCATTGTTTGTGGTTATTTGCTCTTTCAGACACTAAACAACAGACACACTTTAATTAAATGTTGTGTACAGGAGAAATTTAAATGACTTTACTGCTGTAAAAGCACTTATAGGTGAGTGATACAACATAATGTATGTGACTATACTAACTTTGTTAAAAACATGACCCACAATCATAATTATAAACACATTATTTATGTAACTGCACCATGTTTAAAGGTGCACTGGTTAATTATATAGTAAAATATAATTTTTAACCGCTCCTGGCAGATTGTTTTTTACATTATGTAAATAATAACAGTGGTTTTCAGTTTGCCCCGCTCTGGTTGTTGTGCTCTTTTACTTTCTGTAGCACTGTTTTAGTCTATCTATTGCAGTTGGGTTTTAAATATGGAGCTTCTCACTTCGTGGGTGGCCCAGTGACGACTGTTTGGTCTTTGGTGTCTGCTCTGTTTCAGCTGTTTTAATAGTTGTGCAATTTCACATGATTTACTATTAATTGTATCTTTTAAAATCTATTCTCAGGTCTGATGCCACTATGTCTTGCCGGGACATTCACGCCACAACCGCATTTGCCTTCGTCATCGCTTTTCTCTCTGTGGTCGGTCTGGTTATTGCTACAGTCATTCCTCAGTGGAGGACAACACGGCTACTGACTTTCAACCTTAATGCCAAGAACGTCACCGTGTACGATGGACTGTGGACCAAATGTGTCCGGCGAGATGGCTCCACTGGCTGTTACTACTTTGACGCTGAGTGGTATTCTAAAGTTGACCAACTGGATGTCAGGCTACTGCAGTTCTGCTTACCAACAGGTTGGTGATTATATTACTCAGACGACAGTGTCTGTTAAATCCAGGGTTCATACAAGCAAGTCTCTAAAGTAGACTTAAATATTGAAAATAGATATCAATGAATCAAAAACTCAGTTGTGTTTGTATTAATTGGCACAGTCTTGAGACCAGTTATTTCAACATTATTTGCTCCTGTAGTCACAGGCGTGCCCATGCTGAGTGATGTGGAGAAGGAGAAAAACAGTTACTTTTTGCTAGCAACGTAAACATTTCCCGATGGACAGTGTCTAGTCATTGTTACAAACACATTTGATCCAAAAAGTAGCCAAGAAGACAGCTAAATAGAGTTGTAGAGTTGTTGCTGCTGTTGTCGTCATTGCATCACACACTGAATAAAGTAAAAGCCACATGAAATTTAATTTGCCTGGTCAGACTAAGTTGCATGCCTAGCAATTTGATTAGAATCAGATTTTGACGTGCACTGTAATGTTTTTTGTGTGTCATATTCCTGAACCGTGATAAATAGTTCAGAACTGTAATATAGTCTGTGTTTCTTTTTTCTGCAGGTCTCTTTTTCGCTGGCCTGGCTCTCTTGATCAGTCTCAGTGGCATGTGCAAGACAGCATGCTGCTCCAAAACTCCAGATGATATAAAGTCCAGCCGCTGCCTTGTAAACAGTTCAGGCTGCCAACTAGTGGCTGGGATGTTCCTCCTGCTTGGTGGGGTCATCGCCATGCCACCATCCATCTGGTTCCTCTTTCACACACAGGAGCTTAACTCGCGTTATGCTAACATCTTTGCCACAGAGTTTGCTGCCTATGTGGCTATTGGGAGTGCCGGTGGTCTTATGCTGGCAGCCCTGCTGATGTTCATGTGGTACTGTATGTGCAAAAAGCTGCCCTCGCCTTTCTGGCTGCCTCTGACTGAGGTGCCCGACAGTGTTTCTGCTCAGCCGTTGATGACCAATGGCCTGCTATCGCCTGTGACCTACGTGCCTCAGAGCTTTCCCCCTGCTGTTCTAGATGCACCGGCTTTCGTACCCGTACAAGGCTATCCACCTCACATGACAGGCCAGCCTGTACCACCTCAAGTCTATATGGCCGGTATGTCCGTGCCTAATGGCTATGGGTCTGAAGCAGGATTTTCACAGGCTTACGGTTACGCTCCATCTCAGGGCTATGCACCCTCTCAAAGTTATGCCCCCTCGCAGAGTTACGCCCCCTCTGTAAGCATTGCACCATCTCAGAGGTACGCTGGACATCGCTACTCCACACGGTCGCGCCAATCTGGAGTTGAAATTGACATTCCCTTATAGCAGAGTGACACCAATATCAATTCATTGTGTGCTTGATTTCATCACTTATATTAGCTCTTGTTAATGTCTTTGTTTATCCAGGCTGTCACATTGCTCAGTCTCGCATTGTCTCAACGATCATGACAAAATCAATATAAAAATAAGGGATGCAAACATTCATGCTGACCAAGATTATTCCAGTTGTTAGATCATGCACTTATTATGGGTCTAAAACCTACCTGAAAACACAGGAAGAAAGACAGAAGTACATTTACATAAATAAAACAGATGCTTTTTATCTGAAGCCCAACCATGATGACTTGTTGATGGTGGGGTTTAAACCAGGGACCTTCTCATTACTAGTCCAGTACCTACTAGTACAGTAACTACTGACCTAACACTGTACACCTTGGTTGTTTTTTTGTTGTTTTTTTAAGTTAAATGGAAAGCAGAATAGTTTTCTCTGTGGTTGTGGTACAGCTTTTTAGGCAGCTAGATATAGATATTACACTGAAAACTTAGACAACATGCTTAACATGCGTAACCTGCTTGACTTACTGATACACCTGTATGTGAAAGTCACAAGACATATTGACAACTGTGGATTTATCCAAATATTTATCCTACCCCTCTGAATGGAATATAAAAATAATACACCAGCAATGGTGCTTTTATAATTAGGCATTTTAGTACAGCATGTTGGGTTTGAGATACAGTATATTGTACATTTAATTCACATTCCTTTGCTAGGCAGTGGTTAAACCCAACATCACGACTGTAAATAAAAAAAGTACAAGCCATCATTCCAAAACGGTGTCCAGACCATAAGCTTAAACCACTGGCATTAATGTTAAGTTGCCCCCTAGCATATGACAGTAGCACAAAGCTCAGACTGAGTGATGCATTTTCTACACAGATTTTTACCTTTAAAATGGCTTTTACTGTAGCATAAGAATAGGAAATGAAGTCAATGTGATAATTTGTATGGCAATAGTCAGCTAGCAGTTGTGTCTCCAATTAAATAGAACATTAACTTTAGGTTATATTTAGTTACAGTAAAGTGACAGAATTGGATGGCTGTATTTTTGGGACTTCTCTGATGAGCAGAGGAGAGACAAAGCTTGTTTTCATTTTTTGTGGTTTACAAAAAACTCTTGTATTTGCACAGTAAATGGTCTCATGCTCAAATGTTAAAATATCTACTGGGAACAAACTTAAACATTAACGGCATTTTCTAGGGCACCAATTCTATTTATTTGATAAATGTAACATGTAAAGAAAATATTAAATGTGCTATAACACTAACCATAAATGGCGATTTTTTTATGTTAAATTCAACAAAAACAGTAATTGTTTGTTCTATGTGGATGGAGTATTGTTCTCACTCACAGGAGGGTGGTATATTAATGCTAATAGATAGAACTCATCTAAGGTTTATTATCTCATAATAACATAGCATTAACACTATACATATTAAAATTAGACACTACACAAACCGCACATGATAATAGTTTTACTTTTTTAAATGATAATAAAACTGTCAGGGTTTTTAAAACTTGTATTTCCCCTTTTTTACTTTTTTACTATGGAAGTTATCTAAAAGCAACACATGCAGCCGTTTGGTTTTTGTTTTAATTGTTGTGCGCTGTGAGTGGATCAGTTTCCCTGGTTTATCAGGTGTACAAATGCATTGCTTACTAATTTCTTTTAATGCTTTAGTCAAATTCTAAAAAGTAGTCAAAACATAAAACACATTTTATTAACAGTGTGTCCTGCCAATTTTTATCTGACTGTTTAATTACTTTGTTACTTTTTACTCTGTTTGTGAATATAGAAGTATTTAAAGTCTGAACCCTCTAAGCAGTCAGTTGTTTCTGCTTGTTTATACTGCTTAATGTTTTTTGTGAAATGTTTAATTTTGTTGTTCTTGAAGAAGAGGTAGAGACGCTGAAAGGTCTGTTAAAAATGTTACATGGTGCCTTCTCTTGATGTTTTTACAAAATGAAAATGTTAACACTTTTAAATTACTAAATATTTTTATACTGTTCACTTTGTGTCTTGAAATTGATGGAAAAAAATAAAATGTTATTGAATATCTGTGCAGGCATAGAGGGGATTTGTCAAACTTTAAATGCAAACATTAAAGGATTACATGATTAAAGCAGTTTTTGACTTTCTGAAAATATGCAAAAGTAAACATACAGCAACTAAGATGAGTAAGTTCTATAATGAGCAGGAAGTTCTATGTCATGTATCTTTGTTGTATGGCCTCTTTATAGTAAACATGACTGACTACAGCTGATGACGTCTCTGCTCATTTACATAAGCTAGTTTCATTTATAATAGTTCAGCGTTTAATGTAAATGTTTAAGAAAAGAAATGTGGTGTAATAAAAGTGAATGTTTTTGTATTTGCAGAGTTAATCGTCTTAGATTTTATTAGATAAATTGAGTCTTTTTCTGAGTCAGCATGTTTTTTTTTTTACCATTTACTCATTAAGCCAAAGCTATAGATAACATTTACTTATGACTAAATAAAGCACAAACACTGTCTGAAAATGAAAAGAAAAAGGTTCGGTGTTTATTTGGGGTTTCTAGCCCCTTCCCCCTTTTTCAACTCGCGTGAGGGAGGATTCTGTAAGGATTAGGGGTGTGTAGCAGATGGTCTCTCAGATGATGGGGTGTAGAAATATAGTAGTGTGTAAGAGAAAGAGAAATGAGGGGGGAGGGAATGAGCGAGTATGATGGGGGTAGCTTATGGTGGATATATGAAAGAGGGGGTTTGTGATTAAGGGTGTGTATCATGGCTTGTTCTGTAAGGAGGAACCAAATCATGAATAAAAATGCAGGTTTGAGGAGGGCTTGCATACCCATAATGCCCCTCTATTCTGATCTATCATACCAGTAAGTGAGGGGGAAAGGGGGGAAAAGGTCAAATATGGCAGGTTTAAAGAAGGATAGCAAATAATGAAGCTGAAAAACGTTGTTGCTGTATTGTTGTGGTGTCTGGTTATTCTACTTGGTTTTTTAGTAAATTTATTAAACCTAAATTATCTTTAATCATACAAATCTTCTTGCTTTCTACTGAGAAAAGATGTGAATCCAAAAAAGTAAACTATTAAGTAGTATGCACGTTAATAGGTCTGTTTAAAGTAGACTTAAGAGCAAAAAACATACAGGATAAAATATAGTGGTGGCCAAAAGTGTGAGAGCACTAGTGAAATTCCTCCAATTTACATTTTCTCAAATTTAACACAATATTTTTATTACAAATCTCAAGAACTTTCCTCCACAGTCACCTGACCTAAACACTACTGAACGTTTATGGGGCACTTCAAGAAAGAAAACACCAAGGATTCAGTAGCATCAGGAGATTCTTTTTAAATACAGTAAAATCATGCTGGGATAACATGGATGATCAGATTTTGTCATGATCATGCTGTCATTATAACCATAGGTGACATTCTAGATATTTAAAAAAAAAAATCTGAAACCAATGTCAGATTCAATTTCTCACTGAAATTATCATGCATATTATATGACTTTTGGCCCCCACTGTGTAAAAATATCATTAATAATATGTATATTTATTATAAAGACAATATAACTAAAGAAAGTTTTCATTCATTATTAATGATAAGGTTTCATTAATATTAAATTATTCAGTCCTGCCATTGCAGTTGACCTCAGATGTAAGGGTGAATGTATAGAATAAATGACTACAGCATGTGCAAGTATTAAAAAGACCTCCACATATGATACACATTATATCCTCACACCAGAAGCCTTCTACTGTCTAGTTCTATTACCTTAAAACCTTTTTTGTCTTCCACTAGTGTTGCTATCAGTAATACTGAGTCAGCTTTCTCTGCTATTTTCCTGGTAATTTACCTTAGAGCCATTGGCGCTGACCCTATCAGCCTGTACATGCTTACATGGTGGGAATATTGAACAGCATAGTGATGAGGTGATCTGAGATCTGATTCATCAGACATGATAATAATCAGTAGAGACAAATTTAAACCTAGTTAGCCATATGGCGAAAGCATCTGTCATCTGCAATGCTGCAGTAGAAGTGTGTCCTTTGCTGGCCCCCATACTGTATCTCAGTGTGGGGCAGCCAAAAAGGTCTGAAGCCAATAGTGTCCTGCAGTCGTTCTATAATTAAAGTCTATTTACCTGTACTCTAATAACAAACCATGTTAATATCAAAGAATAATACATTCACTACAAGCATTAAAATATTGTTTAGTGTGATAGTTCCATGTACAATTCAGATTACTAATGTAGTCGAGATTAATCCGAAAAAAAGGCCCATACAAACTAGGACCAACTCAAGACTACCACCCATAGTACCAAAGAACAATCAAAAACCATGAACCATATCAACATTTTTGGCATTTAGCAGACGCTTTTATCTAAAGCAATTTACAGAACTGTGACAGTATATTGTCTGAGCAATTTAGGGTTAAGGACCTTGCTCAAGGGCCCAACAGTGGCAACCTGGCAGTGGTGGGCCTAGAACAAGTGACCTTTCAATTACTAGCCCAGTACCTTAACCACTAGGCTACAACTGCCCTAGATTAAAGACCAGGATGCATACCAACAGAGTCACCACTGTTTATAAAGTACATCATTGTATTATTTATTACCTAGTTTGTGATTTGGGACACGAGCTTAACCTAAGCTAAGGAATCAACATACTAAGTGGCCACAGCACAAACATTTCTTTTCACCTCATTATTACTTGATACTAGGTGCACCGATGGCATAGTGGTCTATTACACTAGCTCACCACTACTGAAATTCTAACCTGGAATGCTTACTGGGAATTGCTTTCACACACAGCATGGTAGACTCCCCTAGATGTTTTTAGCTACAAAATTAAAAACTGACTTCCCACTTAAAAACTAGACACCTGGCAACCCTAATGCTAAGCTGCAAAGTACTCACATTTTATATGAGGGCTCAGATTTGAGGGCTCAGATTTATACAACCTGGTCAAAGGAAAAATAAATTATCCTAATGTCCTGATTTTGGGTTTTTTTTTTTTGTTAATCATAAAAGCAGCAGTTTAGTGACAGGGTGTGTGAAGTAAAAAAGCTTTTCTTACTTTGTCCTTGTCCTCTTCATCTGGTTCAATCAGGTATGTGTGATTCCCATCAAAAAACATCCCACTGTACAAAGAAAAGAAAAGAGAGATCAGTAAGCTTAGAGCACAGAGGTGCTTTTTGTAATTCTACTCCTCAGCACAACTGTTTAGGTCAGAATTGCTTAGTTTATCTACCACTGCAAAATCCAGATGAAAGTGCTTAGCGGAACACTTCTGAGGCCTGAAACAATCTATTTTTTACTTAGCACTGCATTCAATACTGTTTGCCATACTCTCTCTTTATCTTTATCATCTAATATAGCATCCAGACATCTAATATAGCTATGCAGACACACACACACACACACACACAATGTCTGGAGTCGATTAGTTGAATCATTTTCTCACGACAGATTTAGCAGCACAGAGCAAGGTGAACTTGTCCTGCATATTATATCAAACACACACACACACACAGTTTCTTGGGACATAATGTCCGAAAGCCAATGGTCTGAAGACATTGAGATTTAGCTAAATACCAGGAATTTTTCTTGTGCCAACTCAAAAGAATAACCTTTGGGTCACAGTGAATGCACATCCACATTTATCTAGCACTCCTGTCCAAGGCTGAGATTGGTTCATTGGTTTCCTGAATGCATGAGGGGTGACCCTGGTGTGGAGGACAATGCTGAAGCAGTAAATCATGTTATTGTAGACACTTTCTACTTACAGGTAAAGTCACAATTTTACATACACTGGTAATGGACATCCACACATAACATAGATTATTTAGACATAGATTATATATGTAAATTATTTTGCAGCTGTACTTTATTGTCCAAAATTAACCTGTTTTACAAAATTTACAAGCAAGTTAGATTGTTAATAAGTTCTATAATGTTATTTAATCACATAAACTGCTTATAAAATTTTTACACCCCCCCTAAAATTGCATAATTGCTAATGCTTTTTAATCACAAAAGAAATAAAGCAAGCACTTGCATATTTGTTATAGAAAATACTTGAAAAATCTCTAAAATACTTGAAAAATATTTAAAGATTAGCAAGACAATTGAAATGTATTAACACACAATGAAATCACCCCCCAAAATTAGGCATTAGGCATATTTTGAAATGTTTAATATAGATATGGGTGAGTATAAGAGGTCTATTGCTATATACATTAAAAGCTGCCCAACATTTCATTTCATCCTAGCTGGTTGAAGGCTTTTTTCATCTGAGTTCCTTCACACTAAACCTGTAAAGCCATGTCTCTACGTACCTCACTTTTAAGCACAGAGGCACAATCATGCTGGTACAGGAAAGGGCCTTTCTCAAACGACTGCCACAAATTTGGGAGCACATTTAATTTCAAAATTTAAGCATGAATTTCATGTGACAACTTTAAAAAGATTTTCTGTATTCAAATTGTTTAAAACGATTTTATTAGGAAAATTACTATAATTACTAATGTGTAGAATTACACATTGCAAAAATATGGATCCATGCTGATTTTGTGTGTAAGGATATTTGCTATCTGTAATATTGTTGCTTGAAATGTTAACCAATGTGACAGGACCCTCGGACAATGGAACTAAACGTGCCTTCTCTGGAATGTAAAGCATCTCCTGAATCTTGCAGATGCATCTAGTACGTGTATCTTAGAGAAAAACTTACTGCATCCCATGGCAAGTGGACAGCGCCACAAACGATTCAGGAATGTCTCGCACCTTTCCATGATAGTAACAGTGCTCCCCACCCTATACAGAGAAAAGACACAAATACATTATTATTAACTCATGTGTAAACTCATCCAGAATGGGCACTTACTTTTATAGAGACACCACACACTTTCACAATGCTGTGGAAAACCCATAGAAGAGGGTGCCAACTCAATATTTATGCCCATGGTTTTGTAAAAGTATGTCCTAGGAGCTTATGATCAGTTGGCCACATACCTTTGGACATATAGTGTACAATTAGAGTGTGATCATTTAGTGACCAGTAATTATATTACATTGCATCTGAATTATAAAATGTGTTTTAAATTAAAAAATAATAATAATTTGATACAATAACGTATATATGCACTCACACACAAACACAAACAACCTGGCCATGTTGCTAAGAAACTGAAAGGCAGGCAATTCATCAATACACACACACACACTGCCTTGTTGGCATCGCAAGTGTGTTTCTGCATACAAATCACCGGCCGAGACCATCAACATACCAGATGAGGCCAATACACTTCTGTAAACTCCTTATACTGAAAGGAGGGCAAAACAAAAAAGTAAGCTCTTTTTGCTCACATTAGACTGGTGCACTTAAACTAGATTAAAATTAGTTTTAAACCATTAAAATAATCTGTAAAATAATAACCAGAAATTTCTTATTCACTACTTTGTAGAAGTCTCTTTGGCAGCTTTCACAGCTGCATGTCTTCTTGGATACTTCTCTACACCCTGGTTCATAAAAAGGTATTCATTTTTAGCATTTCAAGTTCTGTTTCAGGGAAGCACATTAATTACAAAGTGTGAACCAATCAGAATCAAGAGGGACAATATTTGCTTGTCAAACAGGAGGCCTGATGGTCTGTTTCCAAGCATAACATCTGGCATCTACTTTAAGCTGGCAGGACCCTCCAGGTAAGTCTTAGTATTAGTGCAAGTATGATTCCCAGCTCCCGACCACAGAAGGCTTACGGAATAGTTGCTTATATAATACTACTCAAACCCGCAACTCCACTTTTCTGCTGCACCACTGTCTGAAGTCAGGTTTTATTGTAACACCCCAAACCCAAAAACCAATAACTCGTGACACAAACTTTGAGAAAAGCTACTGCGAAATCAAGCATTAATTCACTATTTATATCATGTAGTTATTTTCCATTTTCTACCCCCTTCCTCCTTTCTTTTCCCAAGAGTAATAACTTGGCTTAGAGCCAGATTATCTTGACTATAACCCAGCATGCATCAGTGCCTCCTTTGAAACCACAAAGATACCACGAGACCACATGACGTATCACAACACACAGGCACTTACTGCTTAGCCACTGTATGCAAATACATAATTATAGCTTAAAGCCATTAGTTATATTAAGAGTTACGGCTGTATTAAAATTAGGCTGGACACAAAAACTCCAGTAAGCGTGTAAACAGGAAATGGGAAGGAGGGATAATGCCAGGAGAAAGGGAGGAGAAATAAGAGGAGAAGATGGAATGGAGGGGAGCTAAAAATATCAACCTATAAATGTACTTCATGTAGAGCTCATCTTTCCTTTCTCTCAGTTCTAGAGTCCTTTGTAAACCACAGACAAAGGTAAAAGTACTCCACACACTGCTACACCATCTTATGCACTACTTTGATGGGATTGTGTTTACATGGGTGGGTGAGGTACAAGACCAATACAAGACCAAAATTGCAAATGCAACCTAGGTCAAGAGATTTAGAATTTAAACCTGTGTGTAGACTTAAGAACATCCAGCTCGTCCATGATGATCAAGTAATAATATGACTTATTACACACACACACACACACACACACACACACACACACACACACAAAAGAAGTAGTGAAAAAAGGATGCATTTCAGGATGTCCATAGATAATGTTTATTAGTAGTGACAACATTCTAATGTAAAAACTTACCCTGGAGATGAATGATTTCCCATCTTCTGATATATGCCTCTCCACATACTTTGAAGACAACAGATTGCTGAGGGGAAAAAAACACATACACACAGAATTAGATAAAATTTTAACTTTTACTCAAAGCTAACTTCTCTTCAGGGAAGTACATCTACATTTCCAGAATTTAGCAGACGCTTTTATCCAAAGCGACTTACAGTACTGTCACAGTATATTGTCTAAGCAATTGAGGGCTAAGGGCCTTGCTTAAGGGCCCAACAGTGGCAACCTGGCAGTGGTGGGGCTTGAACCAGCGACCTTTCCATTATGAGTCCAGTACCTTAACCACTAGGCTACAACTGCCCCTACAGTATTTTTATTTTTTTTCTCTATGAAGTCTTGTCCGTTGTTGTCTGTCTTATCTTATCCAGACCATAAACTCAGCCGCAGCTGCGGCTAAACTCAGACACATTCGTCTGGATTCAGTCACTTGTATTGACAGTAAAGTATCAATTGGAGTAAGCTCTATAATGAGCACTTACACACAAATCTGAGACAGACTATAATTTTACACACACACACACACACACACACACACACACACACACACGTGTATTTCTGCTAAAATAGGTTTACAAGCAAACCTACACGTACCTACATGTACCCTCACTAATGGTACCAGTTGGCTAAAATGCGTGAATGAGTTCACATACACACAGAAACAGACATACACACACTATGAATGTAGGGCAGGTGATCCACACCAAAAGAAGAAGCCCATCAGCCAGAAGCTCCCTATGGACCCTGATTATAGCACCTCCATACCCTCACTAATGGTACCAGTTGGCTAAAATGCGTGAATGAGTTCACATACACACAGAAACAGACATACACACACTATGAATGTAGGGCAGGTGATCCACACCAAAAGAAGAAGCCCATCAGCCAGAAGCTCCCTATGGACCCTGATTATAGCACCTCCATGAAGTTGCTCTGCACACACTGTTCACTGTTCTCATTCATGAAAAATAGCTAAAGCTTCTTTAAAAGAAAATAAGAATCTAATTTCTGTAAAATAATCGAATTTCTGATCATTCATACTGCAGAGACAATAGAATGTGCTCAGCAAACATCACCTTCGGCTCATTTGAAAACCAGGAACATTTATTTAAAGCAAAATGTTAAGAGACCGCTGCAGTTTTTCTGGTTTTTCAGAAGAGTTCACATGCAGTTGTGATGTACTCACACTTCTGACCATGTCATGTAGCGCATGCTGTAAGTGTATATGATAGATTAATATAGCAGTAAAAAGAGATGCAGCTGTTCATGTTCTCCATGATTGATTTGGGATTTAGAGAATCTCATTGCTCAGGGCAGCCAACAAAGTGGACTTTAACAAGCTTTACAGACTTAGCACACCATAGCTGGCCACCAGTGGCTAATGCCGCACTTAACACTCAGCATATACACAATAACTCTGCCTCTCTCTCTTTCTCACACACATACAAAAGCCTTCAAGTCCTTTTAAAAGGAGAACACTGGCCACACACAGTAAAACACTTGAAAACGAAAGCAGTGCTGTGTCAAACCATGTGAAGCTAGCTTTCTACAGAGGGGTACAGTCATTCTGAAACAGGACCTGTACTTTCCCAAACTACTGCAACATGGTTGTCATTACAACACCTGAAATTAAAAAGGCTATTGTGTATACAACCTGTCTCATGCTTTTCAAAAATAACAAATGTAAAAACAATGTAAATAACAAATGGATAAAGTACATCTGCTGATGGCAGGAAAATTTCCAAAGTCATCAAAAGTACCACCTGGCTGAGATACACCAGCAGTGAAATACACCCACACATTTGTACCGCATTGCTGACCTCATCTCATTGGTTCACTAGTTCACTACTGCACACACACACACACACACACACACACACACACACACACACACACACACACACACACACACACACACACACACAAATGTACAGTGAGGGGAAACATCAAGCCATCATGAAATGTTCTTTTTTTATCCAGCTTTGTTTGCATGAGTCTCTAAGTCGTGAGCTGCTCATATGAGTTAATGAATTAAATAAGCACACTGATATTAAGGCCACTAGATTTATGTGTCCAGGGGGGACTGATTTTTGGTTTAATTGCTTTGGGATTTGCATAATTTACAAGGGGAGTTGTGTTTTCCACACGTCTCACTTTTGCAAGTGCACACACACACACACACACACACACACACACACACACACACACACAAACACATATCTGACAATGAGGAGAATAAGAGGCAGTTGTGAAGTTAGGCACTAACATTGGACAGACGATGTATGTTAAATCAGCTTGTGTTGTAGCTTTAAAAGAAATATCAGTAAATAATGGTGCTGTTTGTTTCTGCTCTCATGAACGGGACCAGACAGAAGAGTAAATTTATGGTAAAGAAATTAGTGAGGGTGAAGATGAAAAAAATACACCAATGTTTCCTCTCTCTAGAAGCCTTCGACCTTCAAGCTTCTTGATTCGTCTAAGGACATCTAGAGAAATAATATATTTTGTACAATAACCCACTTCAATTGGTTTCCGGGTCACAGGCTGAAGGACACAGGGGCTGGGAATTAAAGAGGTATTTATTCGTGTTCTGGGATGCAGTTTTAAACTGTTTTTTTAGTTTGTGTGCACTTTATATTTATGATAATGTTCTGTGTGGTGAGCAATTATTTGTGCATGTCTGTACAGCTTTAAAAGCAGCATTTATCATCCAGTTCTGAACCTCCAGAGAGCATCAAACCTGCAACCTCAGCAAGCTAAGGATCCGGCTCTACCTTCAGTTTCACCTCTCTCTCTCACACACACACACACACAGTTACACACACAACATGTACAATTACACAACTTGCCTATGCTTACTGATAACAATATACAACACAAAAAGCAGCTATTAAGTATTTATATACAGTCAGCACCAGAATTAATGGTACAGATGGATAAAAAAGGTCAGAATATTATTTCAAACAAAACCACAGTAAGTACTGTTTAAAACATTCCTTTGTCAATATAACAACACTTATTTTCTATAATGTATGTAAAGCATTATTTAAATTTAAATCATGTCTTTATGGCTCTTGCTTTGAGCACAGGGACTAAAGGTAAAAGTATTTCCCAAAATGTTGCCACAATGTCAGAAGCATATAATTGTTTGTCTACAGTTATTAAATCAGTTAGTAATAGAATAATTATATAATTTGGAGCAGGAGATAATTTGCTTTAAAGTGTGTGAGTGGGTGAGAGAATGCTTTACTATGTGGTTCACTGTTATGAGTTGGCAGCATTGACCCACTGCAACATTAAAACACAACATTAAAACAGAAGTAGGGTTGGAAAAGTGAAAGGTTAGCGAAAAGGTAATAAAAGACCACAGAATAACAGATTAGATAGACACAGAGTGATTGGAACTCTTGGTAAGAAACATAATTCAGTTGTGATGCACCATTCTGATAACAGGGTCAATACTACTGGGTCAGACCATCATCATCTCCATGTAAAATCCATCGCTAATTAAGGAAAGAACTTGCAGCCCCAAGCCATGCGAGTTTTAATGATTAGCCCCCATGTATTAGTGACAGTGAATTTGTGTCAAATGGTGTATAAAGAAGACAGTCTGGTACAGGATGTGGGTCATTATCTCTCTCACACAAGTATGCACAGACACGACAGATCAGTTGGCACCTTATTTTATTTGTTTCTCTTTTTACTATATTTGCATTTCTCCTTTTCCCTCCCAATCTAGCCGTATCCAGTTGTTTAAATGTAACTTCCTCTGTACAGCTGAGATTCGACCTGGGAAGATCTCAGAAGTTGTGGGCTAGTGCATTAGGTCTTGGCATGGAGACAGATCTCCAGGAATATGTTTTAGCACAGTCTCACCGGGGTGAGCTCAAATCCATAATGAGATAGATATCTGCCAGACATGCTTTGATGCTAGCTGAGACTTAGAGATGCAGGAGGAAATGATAAGAAGCCTACATGGATATGACTTTACCTACAGAGCAGGTGTGTATACAGTAGAAAAAAGGAGAGGACCAAGTACTAAAACCTGTGGGACTACCTTTAAAAGACTGCATGGGGGCAATGTTATTTGTGATAGTAAAAGCTGTAATAACATTACCTTGTAAAAGAAATAATACACAACATTAGTTAATAGAAGTAACCGTGATTCATTCAGAACTGCAGCTTTTCCTCAATGTTTATCTGCTGTGTTTTCTCTCGACTGAGAGGTCTGTAGTCATAGAAACGCAGAGTAACCGAAATGCCAAAAACCCTGTTTTCTCAATTGAACCGACCTCTTTTTGTCCGAACAGGGGCAGAGTGGGGGGTGTGTGCATGAATCAGTGTGTGTATGATAGGGAAGAGTGGTGGGAGGGGGGGCGCTTGGTGGGGGTTGTCTAACTGAAATACACAGATAAGACTGGTGATGTTCAAAATAAACACACAGACAGTTTCACACACACTTATTTAAACTGCCTACAAATGATAGTAACTAATGACTAGTGTTCGTTTATTGTTGATGCTATGAAATATACCAACCATCAATTCAATACAAACAAATAAACAAAAATGACCCCTCCCCCAGAATCATTATAACCAGGGGAAAATCATTGATCATTCTGAGCAAACTAGGCTTACCAGCAGGGCCCAGAATATCACTCTCTCACACACACACACAAAGCAATACACACCATACAAGACAAACATTACAAATGTATTGGGGGGGGGGGAATAGACTGTTCCAACTCTAACCTCTAAAAAACAATTGGGGAACATCTGAAGCTGAAGTACTAGACTTAAAAACAGTTTCTACCAACAAGCTACCAGACATTTCACAACTGCACCAAGAATCAGTTTATAAATTAATACAGCACTTATATGCATGCAAACACACACACACACACACACGCACACACATACATACATTCACACACACACAAATGCGCACACTCACAGACACACGTCTTGTCAGAAATGCTACCAATTTCACATGCAATTCAATAAGGACACAAAGTTTCAGCTGTAATCACAAGGTTTTTTACCATTTCACCCTTGATTTCACCATTTCACCATTTTTCTTGATTCCAAAACTTCAAGAACTGTCTGTTTACTTTCTGCCTGATATTTTTCAGCACACAACATGCCAACTGTTTTAAATAAGCAATGTGAACCACAGTCTTACAAAGCTGCAGCTCAGCATAAAAACACACAAATAATGCCAATGTTGGGCTACAACAGCCAACCAGCCATTTCTATTTCTGTAGAAACAGTGTTGAAGTATTGGGTCTAGCTACTGCAGAACTGGGTGTTTCAGATGATTCAGATTATTCTCACTGTCATACACCCATTTCCAGAAGCAGTAATACACCAATAATTAATACTGAGGTAAACATCATTATCATTAAAAACACTGCTGTGTGTGCCAGGGCTTATTAAAATAACAACATACTAATGTTGTAAATAGTATATCAGGTTAATACACTACCATCAGTGTTGTTAATATTCTGACCAATC
Source organism: Trichomycterus rosablanca (assembly GCF_030014385.1). NCBI lineage: Eukaryota > Metazoa > Chordata > Actinopteri > Siluriformes > Trichomycteridae > Trichomycterus > Trichomycterus rosablanca. The sequence continues at coordinate 4,968,989 of NC_086010.1, read as the reverse complement.
ATGGTACATAGTATAGAGTTTGAGATGCAGCCAAGTATGTTGGCTGGCAAGCTAACTGCTAATAAAATAGCTGGCATTGACCATATAAAGACAACTGCGGAGGTTATATAAATAAAGTACTGATTTATATCATCATATTCTCGTTCATTCATTGTCTGTTTTACCATCACTTGATTCTATTTAGGGTCACGGTGGGTCTGATCTACTGGCAAAAGACAGTAAACACCCTGGACTGGCGCCAGTCCATTACAGGTCAAACACGCACACACACACACATTCACTCACACACACACATTCACTCACACACACACTTGTACCTAGGGGGACTTTAGCATAACCAATTAACCCGACTGCATGTGTTTGGACTGTGGGAGGAAAACAAATCACCAAAAGGAAACACAGGGAGAACATGCAAATCCCACACAGAAAAGACCCAGACAGCTTCATCTGGGAACCCAGGAACTTTTTGCTGAGAGGCGACAGTTTTATCCACTGAGCCACCCTATTTGTATTCTCAGTGACTTCTAAATAATGCAGAAACATGTAAAAGTGTATAATAGTAACTACAATTCCACAATCTATCTAACCATTATCAAACTAGCATTCATGTCTTTTAACGCCACCCTCAAATAATAACAATAATAAGGCGTAAGTTCAATCAATAAAAAAAAAAAATACTATTTCTGTGTGAAGTAAATAGTTAGCCACTGTTTTTTGTGCAAGGTAAATGTAGACCTAGACCTTCTTACTAAATATGCATATGATTACAGCCTTACAATCTTCAGACTAACTGTCGGCACAGAGAGAGAGATGATTTCCCATCAGCCGGATACAATGATCGATAGGCCCATAGGCAGGGTTCCTCTCCTGAGGGTTCAGTATAAATCTCCAGCCATTATGATCCAGCAGTCCATCAGTAGCTTTCAAACACTCAGCACAGACCTCTGCTCTTTCCATTGCTAAAAAATGCCCTACACACATTATTCATACCCACTACCTTCACTGCACTTCACCTGCCTCTTAGTGCAAAACGCTGACATTATTACAGTGTAATAACTGCATTATACAGCTGTCATAACACACACAGAGCAGAGTATAGATCTAAAAGATGTACTTACTGATTCAGTTCCACATCCAGGATGAATGTCTGATCAAATGCTTTCACCTGGAAACTGGCCTGGGCCAAATGATTAATCTGTAAGTGGGAAAAACAAACGTGTGTCATTTTTCAAATGTATAAAAACAAGCAGGATCAAGCAGAAAAATTTAAAAATTAAAGTTAAAGTTTCTTACAGTAGTAGACAATTCATTAACACAAGTTTTACACTATATTTTACTGACTTAAACTTTTATAGAAGATAATATAGGACAATGAGGGTAACATTATGATGTAACCATCCATTAACAGTAGAAATTTTCAACCCACCAAAGAAAATAAGAATTTATAACTCCAAACATTTCAGCAGAACTAGATTTTCTTTAAGGAACAAATGAGCAGCAAACCTGTCTGGCCACTTGAGAAAGCCCAAGATTTTGTACAGAGGCCTTAATTTATCTCATTAGTATAACAAAAACAACCCAAGTTAAGGCTGGGACCAATGGTTCACTGGCAACCATAAGATTTAATGGCTGGACTCTACTAAGCACACCACTCTTGACCAAGAAGCATAGAAATGGTTGGCTGTAATATGACAAAAGTAATTTTAATAGGCCTGCAAAATCTGGGACCTAGTTGTATTGAGTTACGAAACAAAACTAAAACTGTTTGGGCCTTATTGATCAGCATTTTGTCTGGCACAGGAAATACAAGACTTGTGACCAGAAGATTACTCTCCCCACAGTCAAAAATGGAGGTGGGTCAGTGATAATGTGGGGATATTTTTTTGCTGGCAGTCTTGACTGTGTGACTGGCGTCATGGACTTCCAAAAATACCAAGGCATTGTGAGAAGGAATGTTCTGCCTTCTGTGATAAAAATGAACGTTGGTGATAATTGGACATGTGATCCCAGTCACACTTCCAAGTCAATAAAAGCCTGGTTAAGGAATCAGACCTGAACATCCTGGAGTGGATCTTTTTGTCTCCAGATTTAAATAAATCCCCAAAAAATCCATGGTGATAATTTAAGAAAGCAGCTGCAGTATGAATGTTATTAAGCTTTGATGAGTTGAAAGCTTTTGCATGAGAAAAAAAGGAGAACATTTAAAAAGAGAGGTTTCAGAAGCTGGTACCTGCTTATTAAAGGTTATCAAAGTAAAAGGAAGTTCCATTAAGTACTGAGGCTGGGGGTTGAATAATAGTGCACATGGACATTTGTCAAATTGGAAAATTTCAGATTGCAACTGTAAAAAGCAGGTTATTGTCAAAGTGGCAAACACTGAGGCAAACTGGAGTGTTGCTTACTATACTAAGTCTATTATTTTATGACATTGGGACACTAAAATTAGCTCCAAACACAAACAATCAAAACAAAGACAACCATGAAAATCTATTGAATAACCAACAATGGCAACTGAATGTAGCAAAGTCTGCTAGCAAGTCTGGGCTCATTTTTTTTAGAGCTTCTTTAATAAGAAATAACCGTACTAACACAACCCTACAGAGACTGAAATACAACCGTTGAAAACAATTTGCCTATGCTAGCAGGTCTAAAGAAGCTTTTTCGCAGCAGCATCACTATATAGCCAGTCAAGTACATCAGACAAGCTAAAGCCCACCCCCTGATGTCTTAAGTCAAAATCCATAAACAAATTATTCTGTAAACAAAATGTCGTAATTCAGCCTTAAAAACAAGCATTCTCAAAACAAATGGGCAATGAAGCCATGTTTGTGTTTTATGAGGAATCAGGCATTGTAAACAGTCTGAATTAATTGCAATAATGCTCTGAGCAGAGAGGCTGGTGGCGTTGGGATTGTGCCGCTGGTTAATTCAGTGCCTGCGTGAGCCCATATGGCCTGGGCTTTTTAACAGCCCCCTTAGGGTAGAAGGGAAAGCCTTCTTCTCACTGTGCATTGTTCTCCTGGCATTCAGTATGTATATACAACAGGAGGGTCTGTGGAGAATATACATAGAGTGCAGTCCCAACCCTAATCTAACATTTCCCAAAGGGGTCACCAGGGCATCCCTTATAAGAATAAGTTCAGAATAGATTAGAATGGGTGCAGAGGAAAGGAGGGTGAAGAGGATAGGGGATCCTTGGAAATTCACCCGCGTATGATGTGCTAAACACCCTTCCCCCAAGCCTATTTCTGCCCACGTGCCCTGAAGACACACCTCTAACCATCTATTGTGTCAGAGATGTGAAAATCACTGCTGCCACACAAATATCAACCCCATTTCACTCTGGCACACACACATTCCCATTAATGTTATTAAAGAGATCCAAAGTGAAACATTAGACCAGAGTTTCCAGTATGAGGTTTTTACCCACTTACACTTTCCATTGACTGTAGCAAGTAAAGTGATGGCATGAACAATCACATATTTAAATGGTTATGAACTTGCTTTATTCTCACTAAATTCACTGGATTTGTGGATTGTCAGTTACCATGCAAGAAATAATAGTATGGGAAGACTGTCTATAGTACAAATTAAAATTAGGTTATACCAATTTAAAACAAGACAATGATCTAAAAATGACACAAAAACACTAAACATTCCACAGACAATAGTTTTAAGTAAAGACAATGCCAGGTCAGTGTCACGACAAGTCCGGTTTCACCAGGAAACACTGGGTGCCCGGCAGGAATACCCGGGACAGGGCGCTAATCCATTGCAGGGCTTCAGCCATCCCACACCCCAACAAATATTTAATTTAATTTAACACATTAATTTAACAGATAAGTCTGAGTTACTGTTCCATAAATATATATACTGTACTCTGTTATTAACTGCTTCATTTATTAATGCCTTGCCTATTGATGCCTGAAAAACTATAAATATTAGTTTTGCTTGTCTTTGATTCATTTAATATTTAAATGTGTAAACGACGACTGCATTAACAGCTGAAATGTGGAGCTGAACAAATAACCAGTGCAGTTGGGTTATGCCTCATCAGAAACCGCACAGTAACCAATACAGTGCATTAGTAAGATGAATCAGCTCTGCTTGGTCGAGGCTGAGTCGGGCCTCATCCTGACATCATCATACATATGCGAAATTAATCTTATAAATAAATAAATAAGAAAGCAAACACAGCCCCAGGCTTTAAACAGCAATGTCTGCACACACAGATGTCCCTGCTAGGCTGCTGGAAGCGGGGACGTATTAAAATCATTAATCCAAATTTCTTTAATCAGTTTAGACACACACTGATGATATGCGAACAGATCTCAAGACTTTTGAAATCCAGGCTACATGTACCAGGATGTCAAATTCCAAGATACCACATGGAAGTTTCTAGGAAAATTTTCCATGAACTGAAATGATGAAGTGCAAGAATTTTGAAGCAATTTAAAATTAGTACTCAACTAAAGTTTGCTATTGATCAAATGGACAAAGTAAACACAAGAACAGGGCCTTTTTATTGAGTAACGGCCTTTAAGAACATGGCAATGCAAAGGTTACTTGACTATGAACACTGTCCCGCAGCTTCCAATTCAGGACAGACCACTTGGGTATAGTTAAATTGATAAGACGACTACTTCTGACTATCCAAACAAAATTTCTGCAAAACATAAAGTGACAGTTTGGGTTTTCTCTGTGACTTTTCTTGTGCAGTCTATTACTGTTCCATATACTTCAATTATTTAGCCACAGACAATGGGTGGATGCAGAAATCATTAAAATCGATGTCTTTATACATAAGTGCATGATAATGTAAGCCTGTAGCTGTACACAGTGATTTTTTATATTCAGACCACCTATCACAGCCACCTATTTAATATGAATATACTGTATAAACTGATAAAGCAGATAGCATGTAAACACTGTAGGATCTGTGAACAATTCATACTACTCAATATTTTATATATTTTTATGTATATATAAATGTGGACTGGCTACTACAACCAGTTCGGGTTGTGTTTCTGTCTTTTGTAGGCATCCTTTGTTTGCCAACAGCATGCACGCTCTCCCCCTGGGTCTCAGGTGCACTAGGGGCACATTTTCAATAAACAGATGGAGATTCCATCTCAACCCAAATAGTATTTTAGTATTCTTTAAACTAACTAAGATAGGACAGTTAAACCTCTTACCTGTTCGGGGTCTGTGTTCGAACGGACCCGCGTGCTGATGACATTATGCGCAGTCTCTCCGTTATCAGTGCTGTAAATTAAGCGGACTGGTACTGTGTTCTCCCTACCAAGAAACCTGCTGTCTCCCCGCATGGCTCTCAAGGAGTCTGATAATAATAAAAAAAAAAAGAAAACCAGTACACAGATAATGGAGATGAGAAGCTGCTTAGTGGAAATCTATAGCACACAGTCTATAAAACAACAATAATGACATTGAAAAGAACGATAGCCAATCATGTCTGGGTAGACGCCCTATGTCTAAGGGAGAGATGGCTAAATCCTTGCAATGGGGTGGCCCCATGTCCAGGGTATTCCCAGACTTTCCCAGTAAACCTGAAACCACTTAAATTAAAATAATGATCATAATAATTTTTAAATGTAATAAAAATTAATATTCTTTTTATTCTATAAATATTATTTTATTTATAATTAGTCTAATAATTAGCATAACTAGATTTTATAATTAGTATTACAAAACTAGATACAAAATAAAACACAGATTGAAGAGAAACGTGTGTGGCACATGTTTTATTATTAATAAAAAAAATCTATATATTTTTCTGCAAACAATTTAAACAATAAAGGCAGAGAAGACCAGTGATGACACTGTGTCTGTATAATGCAAAGGCAGAAATCACCTCCCCAGAATCAATGTGGTGGCATAAAACAAGAGGTACATGATGTAACACAGAGAGTCTAGGGAACTAGGTTAAGTTCCCACCCTGCTTAATATGAACACAGTGACAAAGTTCCATTTCCTCTGACATTCTTTTATAACTCTTTCATAATTTGTTTTGATTGGGATTTTGGTATTTAGCTTATTAAGTAAAAAATCAGAAAGGTTTATTATAGGAGTGTTTTATTAATTGTTTACACCTAAGTATAATTCTTGCCAGCTCCACAAATGTCTCAATTTATCGTTGACAAATGTATTAGAATCTGTTGATATTATTGTTGTTTTTTCTTTAAGCAGCTCTTTATTCCTATAAAATAAATATTAAATTATATAAAGTCATTGTATCGCCCAAACACCTAATGTTGCATTTCTGTACATAGACAAATGAGATTTAATGTTTGGGGCCTGTTTCTGAGTGCACATTCATGCTAAGCCTGGTAGCTGTACCAGTTAGAATGCAAAATAAACATGCCATCACCTGATCACTGCCAATTAAAGAACACAGCTTGCTTTATTTCTAAGAGGATGCTATAATAAACAGAGGAATTACCGTTACCGCTGAGAGGAGATGCACTGGTGAAACTGAGCGCGCAAACACACAGCGCTCCGTACACGCACAGCAAGCGAAGCCCCAATCCTACATCCATCATCAGCAAATCCACAAATCCTCAACAAAACCCGAACCGATGCTGAATCCTAAACCCGCTCCTCGCTTTAGCGCATCTCTGCTGCACACAATAGCGGCTCGCGCGCGCTATCCAGCCCCGGTTGCCATTAGCGACGCAATCCGCAGCATCCGTAGCGCACCGAGCCCCGTAAAGAGGAGCGACACTACAGCCCAGTTCAGCCCAGTCCAGTTCCGAACAGTCTACTCCAGTACTGTCCAGTACAGCCGCGTTCAGGCAGATTTCAGCTCCGAGCAGCAGGCGAACCAGCAAACCACCTCCCTGAAACGTCAACAGTCTGATACCGAGCCCTCACTGCAGAAATGCTATATAAATAAACATGAGCAGCGGGAGGGGAATGATGGGTAGTGTAGTGCGCAATGTCCCTGTAATAATGGCGCTGTGGCCCACCTGCCGCTACCAGTGCGCCGAACAAAAACACATCACGTGACGACACAAAGACCAAATAGCACAAAGCTCATAATGTATTCACTTCTGGTCTCCATCTTCATTACGGTTGGGTACGTACTGGGTTTGGGCCATCACCTGCATGTTTTTGGGAACTGGGTGGGGACATGTGGACACAGGACCACCATGATGCCCAAAGACCTCATTGCTTTGAGCTATTTAACAGAGACTGGACACAAAAAAGAAACGAGACTGAATCACAATATAAGCCTTTTCCATGTCTGATGTTCTACATTAAATATTTTGACCCTTTTTTAAGCAAATCCCATCAATATCAGTCAATACAATAAAATCTACGTTTCTATTCCGAATGCTCGGCCACCCTGCTATTGTTTTTGAAGCCTTGCCCACTTTGCTCTAAAAACCCAGTTAAAAAATAATTCATATCAATCACATCAATATTGGTGCAAGGTTATGGCCACTTTGCATTATTTTATATGTAGTTTGTGTCGATTATTTATTTATTAGGATTTTAACATCATGTTTTACACTCTGGTTACATTCGTGACAGAAACGTTACTCGTTCGTTACACAAGATTCATTAGTTCACAAGTTTGTCAGACAATTTTGTATCTCCAATGAACCTGACTGCATGTCTTTGGACTGTGGGAGGAAAGCCACAAAAACATGGGGAGAACATGCAGCCTCCATACAGATAGGACCCAGACAGCTCCACCTAGGAATCAAACCCAGGACCTTCTTGCTGTGAGGCGACAGTGCTAACCAGTGAGCCACCGTGCCGCCCGTTTGTGTAGATTAGCAGACGACATCTAAAGATTAAATATATTTCTTTCTTCTCTTCTCTCACAAAAACTCCACAAAACTTAAACTTTTATAAAAGGGAGTGTGTGTATGCGTGAGTTTATTCCAAATTATACACAATTATTTTAATGTAAATAACAATACTATTAATGACTATATTAATAATAAAAAGATATTGTGCATCAGACAGACTACTATACATAATTTAAGCATTAAAGGGTCGGTAGCCAAATAAGGGTGTCAATTTTCCCCACCTGTACAAAAGTATTAAATATTTCATCATTTTGTGATGTCTGTTGTATGGAGTCTTTATGTTTTATAGCTTAAGTGCCTGTGTGAGTGTTAATGCCTATATCATTACTTAAGTGTGTGGCTTGCATTAGGGTAAAAAACCTCAACCATGACTCTAGCTCGTCTGATTCCAGGAACAGAAGGCTTTTTGATCCCAGAAAAAAATTTATTTTGCTTGTAAAAGCTCAGCAATAAAGTTGAAAACAAACCAAATGCATCAAATATACTGCAAAGAGGCGACATGTTCAACTCCCAAAAAATGACTCCCAAATGTTTCCACTTTGTTTCCTCACATTATTAATAAAATGTTCAACAAAATGCTTATAATCGGGTTTTAATGATGGAAATTGTAAAATCCCCCAAATACATTTGCAGGGACCAAACTCCTTCCAAATACATTTCATATTAACTACACAGTCTTGATTTTACATAGATGTGTTATCTCATATGTTTTTACAAATGTTTTAATAATATTTTCTTTCTGCTTTTTAAATTAACTTTTTATGGTTTTCATGGGCCAGTCTCTGTACATGACAGGTCTTCTATTTAGACACTTTATATCTTTTTTTATATTCACTTAATTAGCTGATGTTATTTAATCCAATGTCTTTTATTATTCATAGAATCCTTTAAACTCCTCCTCCATGCCGTCACTGGACTGAAAGAGCTGCCACAAATCCAGGGCTGAGGCTGATAGACTTGGCAACTCTGAACACTTCCCATGGGACTGAGGGGTCAATGATTCTGTTTGTTTACAAGAAAAACCAACCACAACTGAAGAGGCCCGTCGACGCCTTAGGCTCCGCACTTTTCTTTGTAAAGTTCCAGAAGAATTGTCCATAGTGGTTAGGTCATGTTCTTTACTGGACAGTGACCTTTCCTGTGCATGGTTTATGTCAGCTGGCTCAGTTCTGACAAGTGCAGGACCTGAACTGAGAGTCAACTTCTGTAAACGATCTGTAGTACCAAATTTGTGTGGTGCCTGATAGTCTGAAATGAATGAATGCTCTGACACCACACACGTTTCCCCACTGGTCCGTGCACCCAGAGCTCTGAACCCAGCAGCTGTGGGTTCTAAAGTCCTTACATCCTCAGCACTTGGTGAAGTCCGCGATTCTAAATGACGCTGCTGTGGTCTCCTTGTCCTCTTTTGACTGTTGTTAAGCAATAATTCACCCGAAGCTTTCTGTAAAGTATTATCAGACGTGGATTCCCATTCAAAAGACCCACGCTTGGACTGCGATTTTTGAAGTGTGTCCAAATGTTCTGGCGAGTCTTCTTTTGCATTTTGGGACTGCTCTCTGCAGCGCTTCCGAACTGATCGCTCAGTGTTGTGAGAGCCCCAGAATGGAAACGCGTCAGTTACCTCGTCCTCCTCAACTTCCAGATCTCTATCTGCTTCGTCCTTTCCTATAACGGCTCCAGGGACAAGAACCGGAGAAGAGATGCTGCACTTTACCCTGCAGAATAACCATAAGAAATAGTTAGAGTACATTATACTTCATTCATCTTTTAAATGTCAATCTAGCGGAAGCTCTGCCCCTAACCCAATTTTTATTGCCACCTATATATATAGTTGTAAATCATGACTGTAGCAGCATAGTGCATAAAACAGTAGCTGTAAACAGGGACATGAAGTGTAAATAATAAAATAGTATTGCATATAGAATAGTGATAAACAAGAGCACTTTACATTTCAAAAGCTTTTATTAATAAAATGCACTTATGTCTTTAATTGTAAGGGAACGACACAATAAGGAAAAGTGGCTCTACAAGTTATTTAGGCCAGGTTTTCTAATCCTGTACACATTTTGGGGGGCTAAACAAGCATTCCTTAAACCAGCCACAAAAACAGTGCATTTAGTTCACACAGTTTTTCCAGCTAGCAAGGTTGTGTACTAAAATATGTTTTATTATTATTTTTAAATACATTTTACAAGTTACCTACACCTCTTTTAGCAAAGATCCAAGATTCAAAACAACAAGGGGAGATTAACAGGGCAAAACCTGTTACTGTCTTATTTTTAAGAACATAAATCACCCTTAAGCAGGTGTCAGAACTTTTGCAATGTAGTCAAAAATGAAACATTTTGTAAGACATGGTTTGTGTTACATCTACCATTAAGCTTACAAATCATTCCACATTATACAACAGTTAGTTCCGACCGTACAATCTGATTGGTTGAGAAGTCTTCTAATCGTGCTGATATTCGTGACAACAGCACGGCCTTTTCACACCACAACTGTATTACTCCGCTGACGCGTTGCCAGTAACGACAAGCTGCATGCACACTGTTGTGCCTTTAAGACGTTATAGGGTTTTAACACAGAATACGGAGTTACGCTCGATGCCGTATACGCATGCGTGGGTTCAGTTTAAGGATGCAATAAAACAAAGCTCTACTGAACAGTTTATCTCCTGTATTTCTTTCCAATAATACTTCACACACAAACGTGCGACACAGCTCCCGATCACGTTTTAAATCCGTGATCTGATATACAATCTATCGCACTGTATAGGGAACATAACCAGTTGTCTAATTCACTATCTAGTGCACTGTGTAGGGAACATAAATCCGTGATTTGATACACATTCTAGTGCACTATGTAGGGAACTTTAATGTGTTTGTAACGCGAACAGTTAGCATAATAGCCCAGTTAGCAGCTTCTAAGAGTTCTGTTATCACCCGTATATCCTCTGGTGTGTGCGAGAGGTTTTTTTATTTCTTTTTTTCCCTTCGGAGGTTCTTACCTTCTTCTTCTTGTTGTTCTTACCTCCCTGAAATGAGTTTTTGCAACTTGGAATGTCTGCTTTGTAGTGTTAAACTTTATATTCGTTGTGGAACTACTTTTTGGCGGAAGGTATTGTCAATATTAAAGCATATTTATTATTAAATTTAGGGCTTCTTTGATTTATTTTCTTTCTTTATTTTGTAAAAACTGTTGTATAAAAGCAATAGAACACTTGAGGTCGTGTGTTATCACGAATAACATCACGGCTGTGATGATCTACGGCTCGTGCCTGCGACCGAATCACAGCCGTGATGTTATTCGTGATAACACACGACCTCGAGTGTTCTATTGCTTTTATACAACAGTTTTTACAAAATAAAGAAAGAAAATAAATCAAAGAAGCCCTAAATTTAACAGTCAAACACAGTGGTGGCAGTGTGATGTGTGGGTTTTGATATAATTGAGTAAATCATGAACTCTAAAATTCATTCGAAAAACTACAGAATTCAAAAAAAAAAAAAAAACTACACAATCTAAGGCTTAAACAAAAAGTTATGTTACAAGACAATAATTTAAAATACAAGAGCAAGTTGATCGCAGACCTAAATTAAGACAGTGTGTGCTGGCACAACATTAAGTAGTAGGTTAATACCTTTTAATTTGTGGGCTGATGTGGACAAAGTCACAAGAGAGTCCTGAGATTACTCTGTCCACCACCAGGTATTCATCACTTTTGGAGAACGCCTGATGCTGCTCACTCTGCAGGTGCTGTAGAAGAGTTTACAAACAGGTTAAAACTGAAGTTAATGATGTTCTTTTGGGAAAGACATGGTAGAAATAAGTACACTTACAGCTTTAAGACTGTCATATTTGACAATACAGCATTCACAGTAGCCCCCTTTCCTTCGTTGCTTTCCTTCATGGCCTTTTCTTTTGTCTTTTCTACCTTTCTCTCCCCGATCTCCCCCAGACCTGAAAGTGAATCAATCCCATTGTTTAAATTTTTCATTTAATATTGTTTTGTTATACTTAGTGGTGCTGAACTACAAGCACATTCTGCTTAGAGGAACATACCCATGTGCTTTTGGTTTCTTTTCAGGCTGATTTTTAATATTTTCCTCTAGCAGGAATGGACTGCAGGGGGCAGCAGATCTGAGGTTACACACAGGCATGTTAGCCAGTTGTAGGTGGAATGGACGGTAGTGCCTCGAGGAATAAAAGAGAAGCATTTATTTAAAAAATAAATAAATACAAATAATGCTTTGTTTTGTTTGAAGATTATTCACCATGAAATGAAAGTTTAGTACCTGCTCGCGTCCTCCACTTTAATAAAGGGGTGACAGATCCGACCCGCTGAAAAATAATTAAAATACATCATTAATCATCAGGGTTCCCCTAGATCTTTTAGGCATTAGGTGGTGAGTAATTTAAAAGGACTTATGATCACTGTAGCAATGAATTTCACTTTCTATCTGGTATGTTTCATTTAAGTGGATCAAAACTTGGATCAAGTACAAAATAAAAAAAACACACTTTCTGATTTTACAGACATGCTGAACTGTCTCAAGTATGAAAATATCATTCAGTGTTAAATGTGCCACCCCACATACCATGACAAATCCCGGTTTTAGAACAAAAATAGGAAAAGCTAACCAAATATTCCAGCTGTTTAGGAAAGAATAAACCTGCATATATTGGTTATCCTCTCCTATAGAACGATTTAAAGAAGAATTCAGTGTGTTGTGCTGTACTCACCTTTACATTTCTGAGAAGTTGTCCTCTCTGAAGGCTCAGGTTTTGTCTTAAACACAGAAATAAAGATTTCGGATTAATAAGCATTTAAAAATATTTTACACTTTTAAAAAACACTGACAACATCTAGACTATCACAATGTGCTATTAAATGTTTAGTCTATAACTTCTTCTTCTTTCGGCTTTTTTCCCTTTTTCAGGGGTCGCCACAGCGAGTCATCCTCATGATCGCTCATTGATTTGGCACCATTTTTACGCCGGATGCCCTTCCTGACACAACCCTCCCTAATTTATCCGGGCTTGGGACCAGCACTACAATGCACTAGTGCAGTGGTTCTCAAACTGTGGTACGCGTACCACTGGTGGTACGTGAAGCAGCATGAGGTGGTACGCCAGATAATCTCGGAAAAGTAATTACATGGACCGAAAAAATAAATCATTTAATAATTATAAATAAAAAATAATATGAAACAAAATGTGTAAATTACTAATAAAATCTGTTTCAAAGTTCTTATAATTCTGTTTTAATAAAATCAGTTTAATTAAAACAAGTTGTATTTAAACTAATGTGTTTTTAAAAATATTCGGGGCTACGCAGACACCGTCTATACTTCACGTTCGCAGTTTCCATCTCGAAATTTCCGAAACGTTATTAGTAAAGTTATCAGTAAAGTTATCAGTAACGTTATCAGTAGCTCTCTCGCTTTTGTCAGAGCAGATCTGTGTTTGAATCTCACTGATCTCGTTCCTGACATCACCAGGCTGCTCCGCTAAACACGCGCACTCACTCAAATCCGAAAACACTTTCAGTATCGCGGAGAATGAGCGAGCGACACACACACACACATGCACGCACACACACATGCACGCACACACACACGCACACACACACACACACACACACACACACACACACACACACACACACACACACACACACACACACACACAGAGAGAGAGAGAGCTAGTAGTATAATGACAAATAATTCAGAAATAAACTATAAACTTGTTTAATTAGGTTAAATCTGATTATTTTATTGTGCTTATGTTTTAAAGCAGAATCAAACTCAGTCACATCTTTGTACAAGAAAGGATTTTTCTAAAACTTAATGAAATGCAACCACAGTCTGTCTCTTCCCTGTAGTTTTTTGCCTTTTGAAATTAATCGTTCTTATTTAAGTGATGTTTGAATTAGGCCTACATTTAATGCAAATTTGATGTTAATATCGGGGATGTCTTATAGTTTACCTAGCAGCGCGAAGATTCACTTTTTGAATGGCTCTTTAAAAGGAACCAAGCCAAAATATCCGGCTCCTGTCAAGAAGCCATAATTCCCATCACTGCCTAAATATATATATATACAGTGTATCACAAAAGTGAGTACACCCCTCACATTCCTGCAAATATTTCATTATAACTTTTCATTGGACAACACTATAGACATGAAACTTGGATATAACTTAGAGTAGTCAGTGTACAACTTGTATAGCAGTGTAGATTTACTGTCTTCTGAAAATAACTCAACACACAGCCATTAATGTCTAAATAGCTGGCAACATAAGTGAGTACACCCCACAGTGAACATGTCCAAATTGTGCCCAAATGTGTCGTTGTCCCTCCCTGGTGTCATGTGTCAAGGTCCCAGGTGTAAATGGGGAGCAGGGCTGTTAAATTTGGTGTTTTGGGTACAATTCTCTCATACTGGCCACTGGATATTCAACATGGCACCTCATGGCAAAGAACTCTCTGAGGATGTGAGAAATAGAATTGTTGCTCTCCACAAAGATGGCCTGGGCTATAAGAAGATTGCTAACACCCTGAAACTGAGCTACAGCATGGTGGCCAAGGTCATACAGCGGTTTTCCAGGACAGGTTCCACTCGGAACAGGCTTCGCCAGGGTCGACCAAAGAAGTCGAGTCCACGTGTTCGGCGTCATATCCAGAGGTTGGCTTTAAAAAATAGACACATGAGTGCTGCCAGCATTGCTGCAGAAGTTGAAGACGTGGGAGGTCAGCCTGTCAGTGCTCAGACCATACGCCGCACACTGCATCAACTCGGTCTGCATGGTCGTCATCCCAGAAGGAAGCTGACGCACAAGAAAGCCCGCAAACAGTTTGCTGAAGACAAGCAGTCCAAGAACATGGATTACTGGAATGCCCTGTGGTCTGACGAGACCAAGATAAACTTGTTTGGCTCAGATGGTGTCCAGCATGTGTGGCGGCGCCCTTGTGAGAAGTACCAAGACAACTGTATCTTGCCTACAGTCAAGCATGGTGGTGGTAGCATCATGGTCTTGGGCTGCATGAGTGTTGCTGGCACTGGGGAGCTGTGGTTCATTGAGGGAAACATGAATTCCAACATGTACTGTGACATTCTGAAACAGAGCATGATCCCCTCCCTTCGAAAACTGGGCCTCATGGCAGTTTTCCAACAGGATAACGACCCCAAACACAACCTCCAAGATGACAACTGCCTTGCTGAGGAAGCTGAAGGTAAAGGTGATGGACTAAACCCAATTGAGCACCTGTGGCGCATCCTCAAGTGGAAGGTGGAGGAGTTCAAGGTGTCTAACATCCACCAGCTCCGTGATGTCATCATGGAGGAGTGGAAGAGGATTCCAGTAGCAACCTGTGCAGCTCTGGTGAATTCCATGCCCAGGAGGGTTAAGGCAGTGCTGGATAATCATGGTGGTCACACAAAATATTGACACTTTGGGCACAATTTGGACATGTTCACTGTGGGGTGTACTCACTTATGTTGCCAGCTATTTAGACATTAATGGCTGTGTGTCGAGTTATTTTCAGAAGACAGTAAATCTACACTGCTATACAAGTTGTACACTGACTACTCTAAGTTATATCCAAGTTTCATGTCTATAGTGTTGTCCCATGAAAAGATATATTGAAATATTTGCAGAAATGTGAGGGGTGTACTCACTTTTGTGATACACTGTATATATATATATATATATATATATATATATATATATATATATATATATATATATATATATATATATATATATATATATATATATATACATATACATACACACACACACACCTAATTAATGTGTGCTATATGTGGTTCTGTGATGAGAGACATAGGTGGTACTTGGAAGTTTTGGTTTGACAATGGGTGGTACTCGGTCTAAAAAGTTTGAGAACCACTGCACTAGTGCATCTAGCGGCTAGGTATCTATAGGACAATTCAGTGTTTCCAATTAACCTGGTGGCATGTTTTTGGACTGTGGGAGGAAACCGGAGTACCCGGAGGAAACCCACGCGGAAACTCCAGACAGAAAGGACCCGGACCGCCCCACCTGGGGATTGAACCCAGGACCTTCTTGTTGTGAGGCGACAGTGCTACCCACTAAGCCACCGTGCCGCCAAATGTTTAGTCTATAACAATTTGACTTTATCGATTTTAATAAGGAGGACACATAAAAGCTATGTGGATTGTGACTTACAGTTTTCTTCGCTGCGTGTGTGGCAGTTCGGAACTTGGCGAGAATGCTTTTCTTCTTATCAATGTAAGAAATGATGTCTAAATTAACAAGAAAACAAAGTCATACTGAAGCAATCACTGACAATCTTACACAACAATAACACTTAAACAGAGCACACAAAATACATGTTATGGTAAAAAGTATGTAGACACCACTCTTATTTATGTATTTAGTGAACTGTTTAGGTGTTATCTACACCCATTAATAACAGGTGTATAAAATTAACAGAAAAAAAATTTGCTTTTATCTTTAAACCGGCAACAGGCTTTCACTAAACTGTTGCTGTAATGTGAAGTCTATATGATGTCTATGGTTGAATATACATCAGTAAAGGAGTGTTATTGTTACAAGGGGGTATTTTTAAAATTAAAATACAAAAGTGACAAAATACCATCTATGTAGAGAATCTTCACACCCCATTCAAGTGCATTGGCCAGGAACCTGTTCATCTGGATACGCTCCTGAAAGTCATGAAAAAAGCAGGAGATGAACATTCGAATCTGAAACTCCAAAACTGCTTTCATCAGTTGACTAAATATTTAAATTAGCCAAAGCAAACAAAAACACTTACTTTTTCCTTTACGACTTTTTCTACTAGAGATTTCCCTCTGCTTACAATGACCTGTGAAATACCAATCAGAGGTGGTGATTTAATTCAACGCCACAAGAGATTTAATTCAACACCACACACAAATTGTCAATTACAAATTATGTCAAATTCAGTTTCATACGAAGCAGCTTCTGTTTATTGTAACTTTATTTTAGTTTTATTATTAAAGATGTACTGCAAATAAACACTAAAGGTTGTAAATCTGTGTAGCTGAGCAAAACAAGGCATCAGACTTCAAAAGTTCACTTCATTTGGAAATGAAGATAGTAAAAATGCTCACAGTGTCAGCAGTTCCTTGGGAGCTTCCTCTATATCCAGGACTGTCCCTCCGGCTTCCCGGGTGGGGGGAGCTGAGGCCTGAATCTGGACTTGGCACCGGAGAGTCCATATGAACGAGTCGCTGCACATGGCGAGCTTCAGGCTTACTGGACACCAAGTATCCAATCTCCTTACTGAAGAACTTTTCCACTGTCTGAAATCAAAGATAACAACATGAATAAATAGAAGTTTTAATAAGTAAAAAAAACAAAAACAAGGAAAGACAAATTCAAACAACACCACCTTTATTATAGCATTGAATATAAATCAGTCCCTGATCGTGATTAAATCTGCCATTACTTCAGTCAAGCATTTGTAGCCAAGTAATACATCTATTTTTTACTTTGATTTTATTTAATTGCTTCACCTGACCAGAAACACGGGGCAAAAGGCAACACATTCCCAGGCCAGTATTGTCCCTTATACCAATACTTAATATCAATATGTATTTCTGTCAAATTACTTTTTCTCTTTACTGTTCTAGTCATATATATATATGTATGTGTGTGTGTGTGTTTTAAAGTTTGTATGAGTTGTTGTTTATTTAAGCACTTGTGGGTTGTTTGGTTGCAGTAAAAGACCATTTTCTATTCAGGATTATTAAACTCTGCTGTTTTGTATCTATCTGTGTTTGTCTACATATGTAGCACAACCCTCACATACAGTGTTGCCTAAACTTTTACCAAAACACACTGAATAAAAAAGAAAAAACAAATGGTAAGGGCACCCAGAGGACAAAACCATTGCAAAGACTTTCATTGACATTTAAAAGAGATCGCTATTAACTTGCAGGAGGCACATTGTTGCCCCCATTGTAAACCATCACAATCACAGCGCTTGAAAGGGACTGCATGCAGTCATACATGAACATGCACATCATGATTATTCATTCACTTTATCAAACATATGGATCCATTATTGAGTTGTAAGTGTGGGTCAATAAAAACTAAATCAAAAACAGAAACATTTTAGTTCAGTTTACAACAACCTTCAGCATGTACCATTCGTGTTTAACCCATTTATTGTAGGTGCTTTATTTTATTCAGGGACATAGTGGGTCCAAAACCTACTATAAAAAAACAGTTCACAAGCTGTCAATTGCACTTACCCCACCAAGGCTCTTGATGTCATTTTCTAAATTCTGACTTCTTTTATTAGATGGTAAATCCAAATAAAATATCCGCCCAGCAAGGGGCTTCTTATTAATATAATCACAGGATTGATGTCTTTTAAGTGCTGCTTTCTTGTGCCCGTCTTTGTCCAGTTTCGGATCTGTAGATGAAACAGTAATGCTTCAGGTTAACAATTCAAAGCCCATGTCGTCACACTGCACACAGCGCCAACAACTTGTCTTGTGCAGTTCATAATAATAATAATGTAAAGTGTAAATGAAGTGGCATTCTTAATGAATGGATGGATGTGAAATGTACATACATTGATTGTTTATACGCTACTCCTCCTATACTGTACTACAACAAAAAAGACCCTCCGCAGACCAATGATGTTTGGGTGCTGAACCATTCTTAGGACAGTGCTAGACATGGTCAGATTGAGATCTGCAGAATTTGGCGACCAAGTCAACATCTTGAACCATTCATTATGTTCCTTGTATCATTCCTGAGCCATTTCTGTATTGTGGCAGGGCACATCTGCTTAAAAAAGTCTGCCATTAGAGAATATGGATGCCATTAAGAGGTGTACTCGGTCTGCAACAATGGTAAGGTAGGTGTTATGATCAAAGTAATTTCCACATGAATGCCAGGACCTAAGGAATCACCGCAGAACATGCACCATATGTCACCTCATTGGCACAAAATCCAAAATGTTTTGAACAGAGTGGGAATAGAGTAAACTGTGACGTCCGCAAAGCAGGTCCAATATCATACTTATGATCATCAGATCAGATCAGATCAGAAATACTTTATTGATCCCAGAGGGAAATTGCAGTTTTTACAGTAGCACCCATTTATGTAGAAGAATAAACACTCTACTAGTTTAAAACAAAGCAGAAGAAAAAAATTGCAAATAGAGGTTAAAAAGTTATTTCACACATAATTAAAATACTTACATTATTATTATTGCACATATGAATAACTATATTTATATATAATATAATAGCACATATATTATTATTGCACATATGAATACTACAATCCTTTTTATCCTTTTTCTGCTAGGTAGATCATTGGTACATACCTCATACTTCATTTGTACACAAATTTCATATATACCGTATACATCTGTTTACCATGTTTTACATATACATTCCTCTATCATGTCCATAGCACCTTAATCTGTATCACTTTAACCTGCACCTTAATCTGTATATTGTTTTTAGCTGTATATCTTGTCTACAGTACATTCAATAATATATTCAACTTCATAGATCTGGTTCATACCACTGCTATTTACCCACTGTAAATAATGTATATCATAGATACCGTATATCCTGCACTTTCTGCTTATTGTGGGCACTCATGTGCACAGGCACTAACAGCACATCCGCACCTTATGTACATAAATCTGCACATTTTCTTACATTTCCTATATTGCACTGTGGTTTCACTTTATACTATATACTTTATAATTCACTTTAAATTCTTTTTATTATTTATATCTTACAACTGTGACTTATAATCCATATTAGCCTTGCAGTGTTAACTGAAATAACACCTTCATATGTATCACATGTACCATATGTACCCTCAGGTCCTGTTTTGTTGTGTGTTGTGGTTATACAGATACTTTTTTTGTATAATGTAAATCTCTGTAGTGTGTACTATTACTTACTTTTTGACTTTGATTTATGTAACTTGCTACTGAGGCCTCAATTTCCTTCGGGATTAATAAAGTATCTATCTATCTATCTATCTATCTATCTATCTATCTATCTATCTATCTATCTAATCTATCTATCTAATCTATCTATCTATCTATCTATCTAATCTATCTATCTATCTAATCTATCTATCTATCTAATCTATCTATCTAATCTATCGCACTTCTACAGCATTTCGTTGCCTTGTACGAATCTAATCTAATGAATAACGAATATATTGCAGTTCTTACAGTAGCACCCATTTATGTAGAAATGGTTTATAGATCATGGTTTTGAATGGGGGTTTTCCAACTAAGCTGAAGGTTGTGTACACATATTGTGGCTGTATAATGTATCTTCTCCAGGTAAGCAAGCCACATGCACCTGGCTGTCCACATAATGTGAAAGAAAACATGAATGATCAGATTTGACCACATTCATCCATTGCTATACTGTCCAGTTCTGTACATGTGCTTTCAAACTGACTGACTTCATTTCAAAATACAAATAAAAAGTGGGTAGTATTAAACTTACCTTGAGATTTAGATTGTGTGAATGTTGTAAGACTCTGATGTTTCATCACAGTTGATGAGCTAACAGTTCCTCGGTTAATGTTCCCCCAAGTTACAGCTGTAGACCAGAGTAATGTTGTTAGTAAAACAAAAAGAGAGCAAAACAAACAAAAAAACTCTTCCCGACAATAATAATCAGACTTACTCTGGGTGTCTGTGAGCTGCTGTTGGTTTGGTTACATGAGTGTGATGAGATGCGGTCTGGATCTTCCTGATCAGTTTAAATGTGACTCTCCGGTTTTTAAACCCAACAGACGTTACGCACGAAATTCAAACCAAGCTAACCAAGCTAACTGCTAACCAACAAACCAACCGACTACAACTATACAATTATACAGCAATTCGTCTTACTCACTGCGCCTACATGCAGATATTTATTTTAAGTTCAAAGTTTTTCAAAATATTTATTAGAAATAATTCCTTAATCTTTGTTTTGTTACTTTGGAGAACAACACAAAACAAACACCGTTCTAGTTTCCCGCTCACACAGCCGGCTGTGTTTCAAATCATTCTCTACTCCCTACACACTCCCAAGTGCACTATGAGCTCTCAAACCTGCACTAGGCTTTAACACTGGATTCTCTTTACAGTGTGATTTACTTTACATTCGTTCTGATATGATTAGAAAACAACTGTATATGAATATTGTACCAAATAGTGTGGTCGCATGCTTTAAACAGTGCACAACATCAATTTGTAGACAGAATACTGTTTAGAATGGCAGTTTGCGGTTTAGGACAGAACCAGAGCTTGAACCTATTTTACATACCCACTTTGAGACTGATGTTTCAGATTCATTTGTACATCAAAACAAATAATTTAAAACATTATTAGACATTCCATGTGCTTTTTTGGTTAATTCAGATGATTTATGTATTTCTTTGTTAATTATTAACCTTCTAACTTGCAGGCCCCGTCTGTCTGCTGATCTTAAATTTGTTTGTTTGTTTATTAGGATTTTAACGTCATGTTTTACACTTTGGTTACATTCATGACAGAAACGGTAATTACTCATTACACAAGATTCATCAGCTCACAAGGTTATATCGAGCACAGTCTTGGACAATTTAGTATCTCCAATTCACCTCACTTGCATGTCTTTGGACTGTGGGAGGAAACTGGAACTTCTGGAGGAAACCCACGCAGACACGGGGAGAACGTGCAAACTCCACACTGAAAGGACCCGGACCGTCCCTCCTGGGGATTGAACCCAGGACCTTCTTGCTGTGAGGCGACAGTGCTACCCACTTAGCCACCGTGCCGCCCCGCTAATCTTAAAAGTAAAGAAGTGCATTTGAGTACTTATGTTGATGTGCAGTTTAGGTATGTGGGAAGGTATCATAGACACAGAGGTGTATATTGGAATTTTAGTCCATGATTATTTCAGATTACTGTACACACATTTTGTACACAAACTGTACACAGAATCAACATTGGTGTCAGCCTAATTACTACTTATGACCCAAAACTTAAAAACCACCTTCTAAAAATGTGCATGACTATTTTGCTTGTAGCTCACACGTAGAATAAAGCAGATATGGGCAGCATAAAGACCTGACTGACACTGATAAGGGCCAAATCGTTCTGCCCACACGACTGGGTTAAAGTCTCTCCAAAACAACAAGTAGTGCTCACAGGCAGTAGTAAGGACCATAAGCCCCCAGCATGACCACAGAGGAAAGTACAATAAAATTAGATAAATAAAAAAAGGTTAAATCTGAGATGCCAACACACTGGCTACTCAATCTCAAACCTGTGTTCTCAAAAAAGGCATGACAGTAGAGGAAATCAGCCTATAGTGGCTATAAAAAAGAGAAGCAGCCACTCCACCAACTAACACACCCTGCATCCAGTGTGGATCCACTAGTGGGGCTCGGCCATTCAGGGCAGTAAAACTGTGACTGCAGAGAGGTGCCAGCACATCGTCTTGAGTGCTTTAGAAAGAAACTCAAAGAATGCTGCCAAATGAGCTTGTAGAAGCAAAAGTACTGAAATCACAAAGTGTCCAGGGGTTAGGAAAGTGTGAACACCATACAACACATTCGAGGCTCTCTTAGCTGCAGTAAATTAATACTGATGAGGCACAGAGACTGCCTATTAAAAAGAAACACCATTGTAAGTTATCTGTGTTTCCATCCCCCCTGCCGGCCTCAATGGTATGGCAGGTGGGCATGGTTCTGTAACCTGCACTCCCCTAATAATAATAATAATATTAATAATAATAATAATTATTATTATTATTATTATAAAAGGAATAAATAAGATAATCGGAATGTAATACATTGGTGCACAATGCTATAAGCAGATATTATAATCTAATAGTAAGATTTTAAGATATATTAAAATGAGAAAGAAGTTATCTGCTATAAATACAAATATATCTGACAATAAAGTAGATTTATACACCACTGCTTTCCATTTTTATTTGCATTTCAATCATTGTCCCAACTCCTCTTGTACTGAGGTTTGTAGAACAATAGTATTCGGGTTGTCACTTCTTCAGGGCAAGTTATTGGTTGTGTCCCAAATCACACACTAATATCTTATCCATACATACTTTAATGTATAAATAATCATGAAATAAGTACAAAAAATAACTTGGTGAAAGCAAACTGTAATAAATAACGTGTGCTTCATGATGTTCAGGGGCGGGTACGGTGATTAAGTGGGTAGCACTGTTGCCTCACAGCAAGAACATCCTGGATTCGATCCCCAGGTGGGGCGGTCCGGGTCCTTTCTGTGTGGAGTTTGCATGTTCTCCCAGTGTCTGCGTGGGTTTCCTCCGGGTGCTCCGGTTTCCTCCCACAGTCCAAAGACATGCAAGTGAGGTGAATTGGAGATACTCAATTGTCCAAGACTGTGTTTGATATAAAAACTTGTGTGAAGTAATGAATCTTGTGTAATGATTAACTACCGTTCCTGTCATGAATGTAACCAAAAGTGTAAAACATGACGTTAAAACCATAACAAACAAACAAACATGACGTTCAGAGTTCAGACTCATGAGTATGCAAGGATAGTGCACTACACTGTATTAATTAAATAGTAACGCACTAACTAGATTGATAGCATGCATTTTGTTATGTAACTACAGCTTTAAGATACAAGAATCCCTCCTTGGTTTCCCATGTGTACTTTCGACATAATTTGCCACAGGAATTTGCCTCATTTTGACAAAATTGATATAATAATTTTTAACGAGTTATTTCACATTATCATTACATTACGTTAAATTAGTTTAATTGTGATCATTAATCATAATTTTTCAAAATATTAAGGTGTACATTACGTAATGTAAATGCCTTTTTACCGATATGTTGACGAATGTGCTGATCTGAAGTACAGACGCAATATGAACACAATGTCATGTGCAGGGTAGAAACAACGTGAACTTTTAGGAGCTGTTATTTGTGAGTAATGTCGCTGTGTAACACCTCTGCAAAGCAATCACTTTGCATTTTTTTCGTCCCGGATAGTCAGTTTATACCTCGATTTAATGCTGTCATCTTGAAAATGTCGTAGATTTACAGACTATTTGCAGATCTGTATGAGTTGCTGTTGAGTAGTTAGCTGAACAGCTACAGCAGTGGAGAGTCCATGCTGGTGAAAGTGCAGATCTGTGTTTTCAATCTGATGATACATTCATTACAAAAGAACAAAACACAACATTAACTCAGCTGAAACACCAAACCAAGGTAAGAGACCTCAGATTACTAGTTGTTGGAGGTTTATGTAAGAGTCACAGACATAGTGATACAGTAACCTGCCTGGTTTTACTGTAGAAGGTAACAGTTAGGCTTTTTCAGTCTAGCAGAAAAGTTTTAAATTGTCATAATTGCAGTGTTTAAAAACATTTATAAGAAAACCCTTTGGTTACATTCATGACAGAAACGGTAGTTACTCGTTACACAAGAGTCATCAGATTCATCAGGTTTAATGTCAGACACGGTCATCTCGAATTAACCTGCCTGCATGTCTTTGGACTGTGGAAGAAAACCGGAGCTTTCGGAGGAAACCCACATAGACACTGGGAGAACATGCAATTATGTTTTTCCTGTTTATTAACTCCTGTAATGTAATTTGGTTTGGAAACGGGCTTTTTTCTTGAATACGTTTATAAGGAAAACGCTAGACAGAACTGATCAAACAGATCACATTTTCACTGATAAATTATGCACTCCTAGTTTATGCTGTCATATTGAGTTTATATATTTGAGTTATCCGAATACAATATTAAATATTACATTTTATTTTTAAACAATGCCAAATAAACATACTTATTAACAAAAACGTTTTTTTTATATTTCTGTGTATGAAATAGCCATATGTGTAAATTTTAAGTAGATTTATTAACAAGAAGTAAACTAAAACAAAAAAATGTAAGTGAAAAAAAATGACTTCTTTATTTGTATTGATGTATCTTTCTACACCAGACTTTTCAAGATGGCATCTCAGAG
This sequence comes from Trichomycterus rosablanca, assembly GCF_030014385.1. NCBI lineage: Eukaryota > Metazoa > Chordata > Actinopteri > Siluriformes > Trichomycteridae > Trichomycterus > Trichomycterus rosablanca. Next base: position 4,944,124 of record NC_086010.1, on the reverse strand, counting down.
TTCAAGTTCTAGGGACAGTATAACTCCAGTTCAGCAGATGGTGGCCTCTTGTTCTGGTGCTTTACTCACTTCACTGTTTGGTAAGTGTGGTTAACAACAGACACACTGCTCACATATAATATGATAATATATCACCAATAACAGAGAAAACTACTCAGTATTACCTGATTCAAAACCATGGGCATTATTGCCCATAGTCGACTTAAGTCTAACCTTAAGGTGCTTTAATGTGTATAAAACACTTATACCAGATTAATCTTGAAGGCTCACACACATGCAGCTAACTGACCAAAATAAGACCTTAATTTGACCATTGTTTTCTCATGAAACTACAAAGATAAGGAAGTAGGAAGTACAAAAACACAAGCCACTGCTGTGCATGATAATCTCATTTAATCTCATTGCTTGATTTAATCATGTAACAGCATGATAACCTGGGGGAGTGCAGTGCCACAGACCTGGCCGGGTGCTCAAAAGATACAATCAGCAGTTTCTCCATAGTGAAGTCCGACTGGAATTCCATTATTGCTGCTACATCAGTGACACCTACTGTCTGGTTGAGGTGTTAGTAATAGTGGTGGAGGAATACATGTTAGGGCTTTCTGTAAGAATCTATGAATAGCTGCTGCAAATACAGTAAGTGCTCGGTGGCTTTCCATTTGTCTGAGAGGACAGGTGCTTGTGGACATTGTGGGTTAAATTTAACCTGTGGCATCCTTGCAACATAAAAAAATGTTTGTCCTCTGGCCAAGTTATAAAAGGAGTGACTTTATAATTCTTCTTTTTTACAGTAACTCCGCTAGATGTCATTAAGATCAGACTGCAAGCCCAGAAAATTCCTTTAACTAAAGGTACGAACATGAACAGCTTAAATTTTGAACCAAAGTTTCCTTTATCACTAACTTTTTTAATTAATGCATGATCACACTTTATATCTGCCACGCAGGAAAATGTTTTGTGTACTGCAACGGCCTGATGGATCACATATGCGTGTGTGAAAATGGGAACAGCAGGGCATGGTACAAACCTCGTGGGCATTTCAGTGGCACACTAGTGAGTCTTTTTTGGCAGAGATACGTTTATTTGCTATGCAGTAAATCTACAGTTGTGCTGAAGCTTTTACTGACTATATTGATCATATTTTTGATAGGATGCTTTCATCAAGATTTTACGCATGGAAGGAATCAAGGCACTGTGGAGTGGCCTCCCCCCAACACTGTTAGTCATCTATTATTTTTTTACTTAGTAAAAAAGGTAGAAATACAAACCTAAATAGACGCAATGGCGTATGTATGTATGTACGTATAAAATGTCATTATTACTTCTTAAATAATTCAAACATCCAATAAAAGGCCAGTCAGCCAGCATTAGATCACTCTTATGTAAAGCCATAAGACATACAATGAAACACTCTATGCTCAAGGTTTCCTCCGCTGCATGTGCTGAAGCCTTGACTAGTATTTTTCTATTTTGATACCATTAGCAGAGCTCCAAGGTTTCTATTAATCATTTAAAGTCTGGTACTTTTTATCGATTAGCATGCTATAAACCACCTATTTTGAAGGGAAAAATACATTTGACTAACATACAATAAGAACACTTTGGTGTGGCATGTAGTTAATAATACTTCCGATCGGGGGCTATAATAATCGATATGTGTTTTACTTTTAGCCACAGCTGTACAGTGAGTCAGCAATCGACATCACAAAACAATCCGATACATAAATATGCAATAAAATATAATCCTCTTTATGAATCAAAACTAGAAAATAAAAACTATAACACACTTAAGTATGTACAGTGGCATTAAATATGCACACGTCTCAAGTGTATGCAGAGCTTCTCTTTTATTCATATCGATCTTTACTAAGATGGTTTCTTGTTGTCTTTTTTTATCTTTACTGCCTCTGGTTTTTAAATGGAAGACTTGCACTGTTATAAGGGTATGCACTAATGCAGCATTTTCTCTTGGCAGAGTGATGGCAGTGCCAGCCACAGTGATTTACTTCACTGCTTATGATCAGCTCTGTGCTGCTTTCAGACTTCAGATGGGGGAAAGGGCTGAAATGGCGCCGTTGTTGGCAGGAGCTGTTGCCAGAGGTGACATTTACTCCACTGTGTTTAGAATTGAAAGGGGTGGGCAAATCAGTTTATGCCTCAATGTTTCCTTGTTTATGCTTTATCTGAACATAGAGCAGATCTGCACCTCAACAAAACAGAAGCCAACTTTACTGTTCACCAAACTTTTACAATAGTGTTATTTGATTGCTAAATGACAACAATGAAATATTGGTAATGATAATAATGAAATATTTTGTGGATTGGTAGTCTACAGCATTTTGAAAGTCTTGCAGTGTTTTATGAGGTTAATCAGAACAATGTGTGTGTGTGTTTGATTTAGTTGGTTCTGCTACATTGATTAGTCCATTAGAACTGATCCGCACTAAGCTGCAATCACAGAGACAGTCGTACAGAGAACTAAGCGCTGTGATTCGCTCAGCTGTGCACACTGAAGGCTGGCTCACTCTTTGGAGAGGTCTTGGGCCCACTCTTCTCAGAGATGTACCATTTTCAGGTAAAGGTTTTTTACATGATTACTTGAGTCAGTAATGAGATGTTGATACTTTATCTGTCTATAGATGTTTGAACAGATTTGACTCCACAGGTTTTCTAAACAATATAGCATTCTAACCGTGCCCCATCTGTCTGCTCTCTCTCTCTTTCATCCTGTCTTTCTTTCATTCTTAATTTTTTCCAGCAATGTACTGGTATAATTATGAGAAAGCCAAAGCCTGGTTATGTCAGTACAACAAGATCAGTGAACCCACCTTCAGCATCACCTTCATCTCAGGTGCCGTGTCTGGATCTGTAAGTTTGGACTGCTTGCTGTATTTTCTGGACAATAATGATTGTTCTGTGTGATTTCAGTAAGAGGGGCTAGATGGCAGTCTGCCACAAGAAAACAACAGTTATTCAGCACAACATGCAACTTTGTAAATTCCTAAACCTTTTTTATTTCAGATTGCATCGATTGCTACTCTGCCATTTGATGTGGTGAAGACGAGAAGGCAGGTGGAGCTGGGAGAACTGCAGGCCAAGAACTGTATGTTTTTTAGGGCTTTTGTTCTAAAATCATTGCAGAATGGTTGTTGCTGATAAGTCATGAACCTGAAGTTTACCAATTTGTGCATTTCCTTGTATAGTGTCACCTCGAGCTTCCAGTTCAACATATAATGTGATGAAAAGAATTGTGGCAGAATCAGGTGTCAGAGGACTTTTTGCAGGTAAGTAGAACCAAATTACAGCACAATTTTTTTTGCATGCATTTAAAACTGAAAACACTGGACTGCTTTGCTGATCGAATCCCATGACAGAAATATGGAGGAATCCTGTGTGTCACTCATTTATTTTGCCATTAATAGACCTCATCCAGTATACCTGACCATGATCTTGTAGGGCATTCCATTCCAACACAATGAGCATTAAGATGTAGGAACACCTTCACTTTTGGCTATACATTGATTCATATTTTCTCTCTTTCTATCAGGTTTTATGCCCAGACTGATAAAAGTGGCTCCAGCTTGTGCAATAATGATCAGCACCTATGAGTTTGGCAAGGCCTTCTTCCGCAAACAGAACCAGGAGAGACCAGTTTTGACACTCCAAACCAACAATACTCGATCGCTCTAACACACATTCTATGTACCCAGTTAAATCCACTATCCCTCTTTCATTCTTCCCAAAATATCAGATTGTCTTTACTACAGCGCTTTTTTAATTATTAATTTTATTACCAGCATTTTTATTTGTATGTGAAACTCAATTTTTGGTCTGATTTGTGCGGGATAAGTCTGGCTGCTTTACAGGACTGTGTCAATCAGTTACAGGACTGTGTCAATCAGTCAAGAAATGTAACCCCAGTACAAGAGGCCAACAGCTTCTTTATTTAAATTACTCCAGTATTGTCCGTCTTCTTTTATTTTAGAATCCCCGGACTTTTGACACTGACCAACGGCAGCTTCTTATAGGATGGCTCGGAGCACCAACCTACATTTCTTTTTCCATATTATTTCACCACTCATGTTGGCTCTTTAATCAGACAGTTGTAGTCGCTGTTGCAGGCTGTACCCCATTCGTCCTTCCCTCCCTCTGTGGCTAGTGTATTAGTGCCACCTGAGAACCTGCTTCACTTGTTTATGCTGTTTTAAATGAGCCTCCCATCTTGTGCAAAATATACAAGTCTTCATTACTACATAATGTTTCCAAGCAGCTGCATATACAGTTTTTATGTTTCTTTTGAACAAAAAGAGGGATCTTGTGATGATGGGTGCGTTATTACCCTGTGATCAAAATATTGCCCTGAATTGCACTAGCTCTCACTCTGATAACATACAGGGGTTGGACAAAATAACTGAAACACCTGTCATTTTAGTGTGGGAGGTTTCATGGCTAAATTGGACCAGTCTGGTGGCCAATCTTCATTAATTGCACATTGCACCAGTAAGAGCAGAGTGTGAAGGTTCAATTAGCAGGGTAAGAGCACAGTTTTGCTCAAAATATTGCAATGCACACAACATTATGGGTGACATACCAGAGTTCAAAAGAGGACAAATTGTTGGTGCACGTCTTGCTGGCGCATCTGTGACCAAGACAGCAAGTCTTTGTGATGTATCAAGAGCCACGGTATCCAGGGTAATGTCAGCATACCACCAAGAAGGACAAACCACATCCAACAGGATTAACTGTGGACGTAAGAGGAAGCTGTCTGAAAGGGATGTTTGGGTGCTAACCCGGATTGTATCCAAAAAACATAAAACCACGGCTGCCCAAATCACGGCAGAATTAAATGTGCACCTCAACTCTCCTGTTTCCACCAGAACTGTCCGTCGGGAGCTCCACAGGGTCAATATACACGGCCAGGCTGCTATAGCCAAACCTTTGGTCACTCGTGCCGATGCCAAACGTCGGTTTCAATGGTGCAAGGAGCGCAAATCTTGGGCTGTGGACAATGTGAAACATGTATTGTTCTCTGATGAGTCCACCTTTACTGTTTTCCCCACATCCGGGAGAGTTACGGTGTGGAGAAGCCCCAAAGAAGCGTACCACCCAGACTGTTGCATGCCCAGAGTGAAGCATGGGGGTGGATCAGTGATGGTTTGGGCTGCCATATCATGGCATTCCCTTGGCCCAATACTTGTGCTAGATGGGCGCGTCACTGCCAAGGACTACCGAACCATTCTGGAGGACCATGTGCATCCAATGGCGGTGCCATGTATCAGGATGACAATGCACCAATACACATTGGTTTGATGAACATGAAAGTGAAGTTGAACATCTCCCATGGCCTGCACAGTCACCAGATCTATATATTATTGAGCCACTTTGAGGTGTTTTGGAGAAGCGAGTCAGGAAACGTTTTCCTCCACCAGCATCACGTAGTGACCTGGCCACTATCCTGCAAGAAGAATGGCTTAAAATCCCTCTGACCACTGTGCAGGACTTGTATATGTCATTTCCAAGACGAATTGACGCTGTATTGGCCGCAAAAGGAGGCCCTACACCATACTAATAAATTATTGTGGTCTAAAACCAGGTGTTTCAGTTATTTTGTCCAACCCCTGTATCATGTCTGGCTGTGTGAGATTTCACATCTTGCATGTAATTGTAACCCCCTTTAGATAAAATACTTCAATTTTCGAGTTTAAATTAATATGTGAACACAGTTTAATATGTGTACAAGAACATGTATGTCATGACAATCCTAGTTTTAAACATTTTTTATATTTTATAACACAACAGTGAACAAAATTTCATTTCATTTTCATCAACTGCTTTATCTGATTCATTAAGTATTAGGTTCATTTCCACAGGAAAACACTGGGAAAAAGGCAGTAATACCCTGCACAGGGTGCCAGTCTTTTGCAGAGCTTCAGACATTTTCATCCCTCAGACATAGTGTTGGGCCAGTGTAATAGCCTACTGCGCTACCTGAGCATGTTGAACAATCAAAGCATTCTTCTCTTTTAAAAGAAATTTTTACAATATAAGCTGTTTTATATGTTTGTTGTGGTTTTTATGATAAAAAAAAATTTGATAATGAGATTAATATTGTATATTCTACAGTATGAATACTGAAAACCCCACTGTATTGTGTGTTTTCTCCAATTATTCACTTACAAAGTACAGCTGCAAAAATAATTAAAATCCCAAAACTGCCACAATATACACTTCTTACAGGTGTATGTAAATTTGTGCATACATCTGTATGTAAACTGCTGCCTGCACATGTTTCAGTGTAGTTATAAAACAATTGCTAATCATGAATCATAATCAAGTTGCTCACTTTTTAGAACCAGTGATCTTCCATCTACCTTTTTTTTCTGTCTCCACATTTTTGTATCTGCTAATAGATTGAGCTGAGTCACAGCACATTAGAACCACAGGAGATAAAGCAAACAAATGAAAAGCCTTATTTCTGAGGCATGGTAAGTGCCTGAACGTATAGAAATATATAGCAGGCCGATAGAAGGACAAACTGAATTAAGACGAAACTATGTGAAAGTAAATCTTAATATGTCCAGTTGGATATTAGTTGTGTTTCTAATGCCTCAGATGTTGAAATAATAAAGTTGATATAGTTTTTACTTAAATGTTGTATTGAAGTTACTTTGTCAATTTGTGAGAAACTGTATTTCACATTCATATTAAAATGACATGCATTTTTATTTAATCAGTTTTAAGTAAATAAATAGAAATGCTTACTTATATGAATGGCTCTGTATTTATTTTACTCACTCACTAGATGTGATGTGATTGCTCCATATGCAGGTTTGTTGTTTTCATTAAGTTCCATTAACATATTGGAGAGTATAGATAATGTTTATTTTATGGCATACAATTAGGGTCAAGTGTTTACATATACTTGTTGGGAACAGGTGTGGGATGTTTTGGGCCCATTATAAAAGTACATGGAACAGTGGTCTCTTACCAAGGTTAAAAGTTAAGGTTAAAAATTTAACTTTATGCAATGAGGGACTTTATCCAGATGGTCAGATTTAATCCAGGAACCACAAAATATCTGGAATGAATTAAAAGCTACAAACATACATGACACTGTCCACAGTCAAGTGAGCTTTTTCACCCAACTTGTAACAGTAATTTAATGTATACAGTAATACAGATGTATTCTCCTCTGGGAGAAGCTCATTCATAAGGTATGTACATCTATCACGAGATATGCATCTAACACTGATTTAGGCAGCTTCAAGAACTCTGATAATCTGATTTGACACAGTGCAGTCCGATCTGGTCCACAGTCTGATTCCAAGACTGTAAAAAAATCTAATACCAGTTTTTCGTTTAAATGCCTGTAACAAATGTGTATGGCTGGATGTGTGTTTAGGATGGAGTCAGTCCAGGACTGGTCATATCTGTAGTCGGACTTGCCAGGTACTCACTGGACTTTAGACTAGCCAGAGACTTGTAGCTGGCTACTGAGGTTAAAGATCCACACAGACCTCTGAGAGATGGCGTATCCTCTTTACCTATGAACACACAAAAATACTCGATAAACAACACAGATAGACATCTCATTGTCTCAGTGCAAATGAATGTGGTTCCAGAGTTAATTCAAAGCCGTCATTTGTAATGAAGAGAGCCTGTAGCAGGTCTTACAATAAGTGTGTAATAAAGACTGATATTAGTGTCTATTCTGTGAAAAGAACACAGTCTAGACCAGTCATTGTAGACAGGATTCGAAGATTGTGTCAGTATTGGTAAGCTAAAAACCCCACTATTCAAGCCCTAGCCCTACTATTCAAGCCCTAGCCCTACTATTCAAGCCGGACAGGTAGGACCGACTAAATGTCTGGACACCCAAATTCATCATCTCTTAACTCACCGAACTTCACAAATGTTCAATACAATGGCTTGTACTATGGCTCTTATTGGTGACACTGACCTGGTGGGGTTGTCTTTGGATACAGTTAGCCATGTCTGAGTGAGGAAAAGCTCCCTAAAAGGCAAACCAATAAAATCACCAATAGAGCTCAAAGCATCACTAGAATGAATAACAATGCTTGTTTGGTAAAGTATTAGCTTCTATTAGCTTCTATTACATTGATGTCATCGACTCTACTGGGAGCGCATGTGCTGAGCCTGCCAACATGACATCATCCTCGCTAACACATATTGATTTTCTTCGTGAGGATAAATGCCAACCTCACTGACACACACACACACTCCAGTGTACCTTCTCTGTGCCAGTGAGCCAGTCCTGCTTTGCCGTCCAGACTTTGTATGTGTGTGTGTCCCGGCTCTAGAGACGTCTGAGACAGACTCATATCGGCAGAGAGCTGGTCCAAACTTGGAAAGCTCCTCCTGTAAATGCACAAAAACATACATTATTTTTATATTAAAAACAATATTACATCTACTGTCCAGTCCTGGGTGGTACACCCAATAATATAGCTGTGCAATAAGTGTTTGCCTTGATTTTAATACACAAAGATCTGCCTGGCTTAGAGATAATAAGAGACTCCAAAAATAAAAAAAAACAATGATTTAACAACAATGATTTTGTAAGGTCCCTGATAGACTCATCAACTGGTGCCGCTAAAAACATTATAGAGATTCCTACTCGTCCCAGCGTCCAGTGGGTTTCTGATAGAGCAATGTGTCCAAAGCCACCGCGTTGGTATCCATGACGCCTGGTGAGGGCCACTGATTGGTCAGGTGAGAGGTGAGTTCCTGTCTGGATCGCAGGTCATGGTTCTTCAGTACAGTTCTGCTGGTATTAGAAACACACCCAACCACCCCAAAGAAAAAAAAGTTGTCAGTTATAGTGACAGGTTTTATGTCAGTGGTTCGAAACCATTTTTTGGTAAATGACACCATTTTATGTTTTAATTCTGCATTTAGCCAATTGATTTGCCATAATTAAATTCCAACAAAGCAACTGGAGAAAATATCAACACAGCATCATTGTTGTTGTTTTTTAGGAATGTGGGGGGTGTTATATTGTCTCAATTTGGATGTACCCAATTTCCCCTGTGCACGCAGGTGACCTTCTCGCCCATTTTTGTATTTTATTGCTGCTTATGCCAATGTCTGGATCTCTTGCTCAGACATGGCCAATAGTGTCTGTTAAGCACCTGGCAGGACAGTGGCACTTTTGAAACTCGATTCCGAGATTTGGCTGTAGTGGGCTGATGTATTAGTTAATGAAATTATTAAATTAAGATTTTTAATCAATTTTATCTGCCATGATCTTTATATTAACAATTTTCTAAAGAATTATCCAACCCAATAGCATTATAGGTCCAAACCCCAAGATTAAGCACCACTGTTTTATGCTTTTATATGGTAGTAATAGTAATTCCAGACACCATGTAACCATTAGTCTATTAGTTACGAAACATCCACCCACCTAGGAATTATTACATATTACATAGTACACATATTACAAAGCATGTATCACCCTGTATGCGTTAGCGAGGCAATACTGTATGCAAATTGTCAGAGAAGTGACCTTAAAACCACAAAGTATCGGTGCAAGGCAATCCGCAAGCTTTATTAATAATACAAGCCACCTCTGCAGCTGTAAAGTCTCCACTGTGCCCACACATTAAATTATGCAGACTGGGAGCTGAAGTACATAATCATGAATCAAAGACGCACTCGTTTCGCCCCGCCTTCTATTTTAATACCTTGGTGAAAATTCATGTAGCCACAACGCTGAAAGCATATGTATATTATATAATGAAAAACATTAAAGCATATAATACATATTATATAATGGAAAAAATGAAGGGTTTTATTAATACTAATCTGTGAATATATAATAACCTGAATATTTACACCATCTACTAAATGTATCACGACGGTTAAAGCAAAAACACAGCAAAGCGTGTGCACTCACAGCTGGTCCTGAAGCTCCAGTATGATGAATTCCAGCTGCTCCTTCTCCACTTTGTGGCTAATGTCAGCTTCTGCAAAACGCTGCAGTAAAGCCTTATTCTGAGAGACAGACTCTGAGAGCTGAGCATCCCTCAAACGCACCAACTCCTCCAGATAACCCTGTACACACACACACACACACATGTAGAAACCCACCAAATATAATAAATATGATAAAACGTTATCCGTGGAACTGCCGCAGCAGAAACCCTATGTGGCTTTCGGACCAAAATAATTCATACCTAACACATGCACATCACATTCAAATCCTTGGGCATCGAATTGGTTGCCCTCTGATCAAATTTGTCCAGAGAACACATTTCCACTGCTCTGGAGTTTATTGGTGGTTTGACTGAAACATACCACTTTGTCCAAAACAAACCTTCATAGGTTTAGGTGGATGGTTTAAAACTTATTTTTATTGTTACTAATTTTAATTGAATTATGTGTCTGAAGAAATATTACTTTAACTGTACCTATTCAAGTACATGGAACATTGGTCCCTTGCCAAGGATAATCCAATATGTTCCCATCTTTTAAGAAAATGTTTATTTGGATGGTCAGATGATACAACAGTGATTCCTTATTTTACTAGCCTCTTATCAAATGCAATTTAAAGCTTGCTTGGCTCTGGACAGTCTCACTCATGATCCAGCAGTTTCTAATTCAAGGGAAACCTGTTTTATGTCAGTACTTACTCCAATCAACTTAGACACTTGCCTTCTGTTCCAGCACTTCCCTGTATTTCTGCTCCACTCTTTTACACTTGCTGTACCAGCTGCTTAAATCCATACGGAGACAGGCGGCCATGTTTGATTCAGGAGTGCTGGCTTCACTGCCACTGCTACCCAGAGTCCTCATCTCTTCCTCATCACTACTAATACTGTCCGAGCTGAAACACACGCTGGTGTTAACATGTTTACAATTTTATATTACAGTCTGTATAAAGGATGCAATGTTTTGTCAATTCTATAGTCAACAGTAACCAATAACTGACAAGCTTAGAGCAACCCATTCAAATATGGAGCAATTTTCTGATTACTAGTCCAGTAGCTTAATCATTTAATCTTACGTTTGAGTGAACTTGAGGTAGGGTGTGTAGTCAATAACAGCAGGACAACTTCCATCCAAACTCTCACCCTTCAAACAGAAACTGTAATCCATAAGCAAAACATTTCATTGTCAATTGTTTCATGTATGTAACATGTGTGTATGTTTGTGTGTATATATGTGTGTATGTGAGATGTACACAAGCAACTGCAATAATCCAATAATTATATAATTAACAATCTCCTACATGGCAAAATGTCAATAATATCCCACTGACCGAGCCAGTGAGTCAATGTGAGAGAGCAAGAGAGAGAAAGGAGGAAGAGAGGTTAGGGAAAGATGTTTACCTGAAATCAATAGCATTGAGACCAATCAGAGTATCTGCCAGCAGACCTGCTTCATCTCCCAGCAGTAAAGCACCATCCTCATAAAACCTCCTGATAAACACAAACACGTACACAACTGCACAAACAACGACTTACTTTATTTTCCTGATGATCTTACATGTTAAAGAACAGAATATACAGAAGATATTAGTCTTCATCTCACTGACAGGCACACAAACTGGTTGCAAAAGGAAACTTGAGTAAATGGAGCATTAATAATAATAATGGGCTCTTTTACGGTACATGTACACTTGTACTTTAGACCTGCTGCATCGTGTTTAATTCAGTAAAGAGATCTGCCAGATTCACAGGTTTCATGCTGCATGTATTTACCCAGGCACCGGCTTTACAAAAAGAAAGACATTTGATTTGCAATAACCAAACTCAAACAAATCTGATAACCACACACTTTCATTTTTTTGTTTAAATAGTTTTGTAAAAAAAAATCAGAGCTTTTCTTGATAGCAGAAAGTACTGTGCTCTACACCAGTTGTTATGCAGCCAGGTCGCTCATGCAGACATGTGCATTATTAGCTGTGAGCTCTTAAAATGGTTCTTTTAAGTGGGTGTGTAAGACCTTGTGGTTTTGTAGTCTCTCAAAGCGGAGGCTATATATTCGGACAACCGCTTCTCCATCAAGGCAACTCTGATCCATGCCCGACCCTAAGTCAGAGACAAAGACAAAATGCTGTCCTCATTTCAATCTTCAAAGTCTGTAGTTTTGTAGTGAATTTAAAATGTTGAGGGTACATGCCTATTATCTCTAAATAGGATTAAAAAAAATTTTGCAGAATGTCCTTATACTAAAAAAAGGTTTAAAAAACAGGGTATATTAAAGTAATTTGGACTTTTATGGACCCATTTTATTGTAGTGTAATAATTGTTACAAAGTCATAACCCATACAAACTAAACGTTTACAGAGAAAAAAATCTGATACATATACACTAAATAGTAATTAAAAATGTTGGAGTTTCAAGGTGACCGAGGGTTTTTTATACTGGACATACACTATGAATTTTATGCTGGTATTTGTTTGCGAGTGTGTTTGTGTCCTAACCTTGGCTCTGGAAGTGCGCACATTTTCCATGCTCTCTATGCTGGAAATGCAACTATGAGGGACTTTGCTACAGGCCACACGTACATAATCCCAAAAACTACGTGGACTCTCAGAGCCAAACCATGTAATCTGACCTGCAAACAGAAAGAAAGAGAAAGAAAGAGAGAAGAGAGAAAAGAGATTAATGCAGAATGAATAAAAACTCAAGATTAACATAAACTAATACTTTGTACTTTTGGTAAAGGAAACCTTTCGAAAACCTTTGTCGTTTTTGTGGAACTGCATGTTATTTTTCCTCTTTTTGTTTAGATTGTGTTGTAAATGAGACTGAAAGATGAAGATTAAAATGTGAAGGTAGATGGAAAATGTGTCAGACGGAGGGCTGGAGAATCTGCTGAGCTATAATCAAAACCTGAGCGTAGGCGGAAACGAGTGATCCTGACATCTTGACACAGCCAGAACTGCCAAAACAAAGCTCTCACATCACCCTAAAACAAAGAGATTGTGCAAAAGGGCCTTCTCTAAATAGCTGCCACACATTTGGAAGCATATATTTTATAAAATAGCTGACGGTAGCTGAAACATCTTAACTCAATATTTAGGAGGGGTGTCAATATACGTTTGGCCACATGATGTATGCATTAGTATTAGCCGTTAAGAGTCACAAATAGCAGAGACAAAACTGTGCTACCTGTAGGCTAATATCCTTTCAGAATTTTTGCAAGTCATAGCACATTGTGTGCTGCTGCCACAAGACAGAGAAACAAAGAATAAACTGAAAAGTGTGACTCCAGACTTGCCTTCACATGCATAATGTCTGCACAAAGCTAATGGATTTTGCTGGATCTTAGGTGTCTAATGAACACTAATGGAAGTGTAATTATGTTTACATTAAAAAACTGTCAAAATCTAGTCACTTAACGTTCTGCAGCTTTGACAGTCAGCATGCTTTAGCATGTGTATAAAGAGCTTTTAAAGGAGCAATTAAGGAATAATGTGGCCCTTTAGGTCTTTTTGAAATATTATTTCAAATGTCTATTACCATGCTTGCATAAGTTTTAGTTCATGAGACACAGCGGCTTCCAGATATTGTATATACTACATGTAATTGGTTTAAAATATATAATTACTTATAATCGACAATTAAAAGTCATGATATTTTAATTTTAATGTTACACTGTTGCTGTGCATCATATTACAGCTTATCATTTACATTGTGGCTTGGTATATTTGGATCAAGCCCCACATTTTTAGAACAAATCAATTCAGGCAATGAACAAAAGAACAAAATTAATAATCTCTAATGTGAGCTTCATCTTTATTGTTTCATCTAAAAGCGGTCAGCATGGCAGTAATAGCTTAATAAATGAATCACTGGCAAATATGATTCAGGGCCAAAATAGATCCAATCACCTGTATCTGAGAATTTAAGAGGCCATTAAGATGTGAGGGTTAAAGTCTAGTATAATTTAAGCCACTCTTTGTTTTAACTCAGCATTTTATCATAATCACCAGAAGCCACTTGAAAAAATTTCCTTGGTTTATTTTGAGTGCAAATGTATTTGGAACAATAAAATAAAACCCATCTCAGTATAATATAGTTCAAATAATTACACATGCCACATGCATCAACATTTGTAGAACAGATATTTTCAAATATTTTGTTGCAGAGGTTGTTTAATTATTTTTCGTTCTATGTTAACATGGCCACAAGCCTGAGATCACCATTCACATAGTCTAGTCTTTTTGTAAAGAACCTAATCTGTGAATTTTGGAGCAGTGGAAATGTATTCTTTGAAGTGATTAATCACGCTGTACCATCTGGGAGCCTAAGGGACAAATTATGGTTTGGTGGATGCGTGAAGGACATGGCACAAAGGCCTGAAACCAAGCCCATACAACACCTATGGAATAAATTGAGAAAATGCTTCTGATGCTTACAGGCCTATTAAAGGCGGTTTCTTAAAGGCACTCAGGTCATTACACCTTTTCATATTTGCTGCATTGAACAAGTGTACTACTTGTAACTACTATCAGCCAAACATTTAATACATTCCTGACCATAACATGCATTATTTTCACACAACACGAGTTGACATTTGCATTTTTGGGAGCTGGCAGCTCCAGCATCAGCATAACAATGCCTTGGGATGAAACAGAACTGTACACATTTAGATTAGGGTTTGGCTGTCCTACCTTTAAGCTGATGGCTGAGAATTTGCTCCAGAATGGAGACAAAATTGATGAATTCTGGGGACGTGTCATCTATAGTCTCAAAACAGGAACGATCAATCAGAGTTTTCACAGAGAACCTAAAAAACACATTTGAACATAATGGAATGCATTAGCTGATTAGCTGATTTGTCAAGAATCTGTGCATGTATTATTTAATACAACAACATTACAATATCAGCTGATTGAGACAGACAAAGAAAGTGTGCCTGTCTGATGTCCTGTTTTAACCTGGGTCAGGTAAACAACACCTCAATCCTGTCAGACCAAAAGATTAAAAACAACAGGTGCTTTATCACACTTCATTGAGCTGAGCAGTTGGAGTTCATGAATCACTCGATCGGCTCTGAACAGCTCTGTAGTGCCTCGTTACCTTTACAGCTTTCTATTATGACTCGGAGCTCTCAAATCAACCACTAGCACTAACTCTTCATTCCCAATTTGCAGGTATATAATTTATGTCTGATTTGTCTGAGCATTTAGTTTGATTGAATGGTGGATGAAGGTGACTTGTTACAAACGACATAGTTAAAAACTTCATGTGCTTTAGTCACACTCAAAGCTAATAGGTCTTTGTGCCCCTGTGCACAAAGTGTGGTCCATAAAGGCATGATTTGATGAGTTTGGCTAGAACTCAAGTGTAAAGAGCCCTGACCTCAACCCCAACATCTTTTTGAATTTTTCTGGTCTCACACAAACACATACACACAAACAAACAAATCCAGTAAGAGCTGCATCACTTTAGGGTGGACTAATGGTCAGAGAATTAGGGACGATATTTTCATGATGTCCACTGACATCCCTATCACAGCTAATCAAGTAAGCATTTGACCCAGTGCTGGTTATACAGAGAGACAGAGAAGTATGACTTGCTTTTACATAATGGCTTAGCTAAAAAAGGGCTAAAACCATGACAATGACACGCAGCATATGTGGTATTAAAGACCATACATACATTCATTCATTCTCATCAGCTACTATTTAATCCTGATAATGGTGTGGTGTGTTGGGCAAGAAAAAGGTTGTGCTGAAACAACTAAGGTAATCTTGCCTCAATTGGGCCTCTTTGTTGATTTAAGCTCTAAACAGCTTGCAATTAATTAAAATTGTATTAAAATGGTTACAGGAAAATGTCAAGGTAATTGTATATTTACCTAAAGTCAATCAACTGCATTATAATGATTTATAGAGAGAGAAAGATTTGGAATGGCCGAATGAAGTTGTGTTATGACCTGGAGAAATCTGTTAAAATAAGAACCTAAACAGTCCAAATGTACTACTTAATGTATTTTTTGTTAATGAGGTTCTGTCATAAATAAATAACAAGCTGTAATATATTTTAACCAGCCTGGACTGCAGTGATGTTTTTAAGTATGTTTAATAAAGACATAAGTATGTGTGTTTAGTTCAGCAGACCACAGTTTACAGTCAATTCAAACATCTTGCTAATTTAAAAGGGTTCACAAACAATTTTATGTAACTGTATTTCCTATATGCACCCATGCTGGCATCCACTGAATTATTAATCAAGTAAATTAAACGCACAAACACATACACACAAACACACACTTCACAAATCACCACACAGCCCTTTCCACATCAAGAGTATCTGCTCCTGTAAATCTATTCTGATCACAGGAGGAAATGAGGAAGGAAATTATTGAAGACCTTTAGCATCTATTTTCTATCAGCCATTAATTACAGTGTGTTCTTAATAATTCTAGCCCTGTGATTTCCGTGGACTCCTGCAGACATCGTTAGGCAGGTGGGATGCAGAATGACATTTCACTGCTAATTTTGCTCATGACATTTACTTTCTTTGTGCCAACAAAACATGCAGCTTAATTAAGAAGAGGCAGAAAAACTAATCGTTTTCATAAACCACACAGTTACAGAGTAATTATTGTAAAGTTCACCAAATGTGTATAGTGGAGAACCGAGTGTTCAACATTTTTATACACTTCCATTGCATATGACAACTTTAATTAAAGACACATAATGCCTTTTGACATTATATTTTAAAGTACAAACCAGAAAGTATGTACTTAAAATTATAAACTTTTGTGGCCTCCAAAGAGCCCTGACCTCAAGCCTTCTTTTCCAACATGAGTACCTGACCTCACAAATGATCTGATAAATAAATATGCATAAATATCAAAAGACACACCAAAATTTGTGAAAGGCTCCATATTAATGCAAAAGACTGGAATATGGTGTTTGTTTGTTTATTAGGATTTTAACGTCATGTTTTACACTTTGTTTACATTCATGACAGGAACGGTAGTTACTCATTACACAAGTTCGTCAGTTCACAAGGTTATATCAAACACAGTCATGGACAATTTAGTGTCTCCAATTCACCTCACTTGCATGTCTTTGGACTGTGGGAGGAAACCGGAGCACCCGGAGCAAACCCACGTGGACACGGGGAGAACATGCAAACTCCACACAGAAAGGACCCGGACCACCCCACCTGGGGATTGAACCCAGGACCTTCTTGCTGTGAGGCGACAGTGCTACCCACTAAGCCACCGTGCCGCCTGGAATATGGTGTACAACAAGGTTATGGTCAGTTGCACACATACGTTTCGACACAACACAATGTATATTCAATCTTGTGCAAAAGTTTGGACACCCCTAACCAAATTCAATTCTTGTTTAGGTAAAAATAAAAGGTAAAAATAAGGGAATTACTTAACACATGGCTTCTTTTGCAGGTATACAGTGTATCACAAAAGTGAGTACACCCCTCACATTTCTGCAAATATTTTATTATATCTTTTCATGGGACAACACTATAGAACTAAAACTTGGATATAACTTAGAGTAGTCAGTGTACAGCTTGTATAGCAGTGTAGATTTACTGTCTTCTGAAAATAACTCAACACACAGCCATTAATGTCTAAATGGCTGGCAACATAAGTGAGTACACCCCACAGTGAACATGTCCAAATTGTGCCCAAAGTGTCAATATTTTGTGTGACCACCATTATTATCCAGCACTGCCTTAACCCTCCTGGGCATGGAATTCACCAGAGCTGCACAGGTTGCTACTGGAATCCTCTTCCACTCCTCCATGATGACATCACGGAGCTGGTGGATGTTAGACACCTTGAACTCCTCCACCTTCCACTTGAGGATGCGCTACAGGTGCTCAATTGGGTTTAGTCCATCACCTTTACCTTCAGCTTCCTCAGCAAGGCAGTTGTCATCTTGGAGGTTGTGTTTGGGGTCGTTATCCTGTTGGAAAACTGCCATGAGGCCCAGTTTTCGAAGGGAGGGGATCATGCTCTGTTTCAGAATGTCACAGTACATGTTGGAATTCATGTTTCCCTCAATGACCTGCAGCTCCCCAGTGCCAGCAACACTCATGCAGCCCAAGACCATGATGCTACCACCACCATGCTTGACTGTAGGCAAGATACAGTTGTCTTGGTACTTCTCACCAGGGCGCCGCCACACATGCTGGACACCATCTGAGCCAAACAAGTTTATCTTGGTCTCGTCAGACCACAGGGCATTCCAGTAATCCATGTTATTGGACTGCTTGTCTTCAGCAAACTGTTTGCTGGCTTTCTTGTGCGTCAGCTTCCTTCTGGGATGACGACCATGCAGACCGAGTTGATGCAGTGTGCGGCGTATGGTCTGAGCACTGACAGGCTGACCTCCCACGTCTTCAACCTCTGCAGCAATGCTGGCAGCACTCATGTGTCTATTTTTTAAAGCCAACCTCTGGATATGACGCCGAACACGTGGACTCAACTTCTTTGGTCGACCCTGGCGAAGCCTGTTCCGAGTGGAACCTGTCCTGGAAAACCGCTGTATGACCTTGGCCACCATGCTGTAGCTCAGTTTCAGGGTGTTAGCAATCTTCTTATAGCCCAGGCCATCTTTGTGGAGAGCAACAATTCTATTTCTCACATCCTCAGAGAGTTCTTTGCCATGAGGTGCCATGTTGAATATCCAGTGGCCAGTATGAGAGAATTGTACCCAAAACACCAAATTTAACAGCCCTGCTCCCCATTTACACCTGGGACCTTGACACATGACACCAGGGAGGGACAACGACACATTTGGGCACAATTTGGACATGTTCACTGTGGGGTGTACTCACTTATGTTGCCAGCTATTTAGACATTAATGGCTGTGTGTTGAGTTATTTTCAGAAGACAGTAAATCTACACTGCTATACAAGCTGTACACTGACTACTCTAAGTTATATCCAAGTTTCATGTCTATAGTGTTGTCCCATGGAAAGATATAATGAAATATTTGCAGAAATGTGAGGGGTGTACTCACATTTGTGATACACTGTATAACTTATGTCTAATTTGTCTAAGCATTTAGTTTGGTCGAATGGTGAAAACTTTAGGTGCTTTAGTCACACTCAAAGCTAATAGGTCTAGAAATTATTTGTATAAAATAAATGACATGTTCCCAGTTTTGTAGCAACCAATAGGAAAAAGTCATTTCCTGTTCCAACTTAACTGTGCCCCTGTGCACAAACTGTGGTCCATAAAGGCATGCTTTGATGAGTTTGGTTTGGTTAGAACTCAAGTGGCCTGCACAGAGCCCTGACCTCAACACCCAACTTTTTTTTTTTTTTTTTTCATTTTTCTGGTCTGATCTCACAAACAAACAAATCCAGGCTGCATAATTATATAGGCAAAAACTTACAAAAAAAATTTTAGCCAGGTAGCCTAGTTTATAAGTTTTCCCTATACAGTTACACAGTACATGATCAAATGTTTGTGGACACCTGGCCATGAGTTTGTTAGAGAATTTATTTCAAAGCTATGGCCAATAAAATTATCCTGCAATTAATGCTTATTAATTAAGCCTTATTTTCAAGTTCTCTTGTCTGTGTTACCCATGTACAAATGTTTTTAATTACTCAAAGGTAATTTTTGTATATAGAAGTTTTGATTTGCAAATAGCAGAGTATCATCTTATAGCTAATGATGAGTCAGTTGTATCCGGTTCAAAACGTCAATAAACATTTTGATAATTAAAAGCTATGGACTTTAACAATACATGCAATATAAACACACCAATCTGGCAACCCTGGCAACCCTGGTTGAGTGCAGCAAGCTCAGTCTGGGCTCACTTTAACAGATTTGGTTTTAGAGCTGTACTGCACACTAATTAGGAAACAGACAAACCCAAACTTGCACAAAATGCAACAATAATGATGCAGAAATTATAAAATAAATCTGAAGCGCAAGTTTTGAAATGAACAGAGGCAGAATTCAACCGCAAAGTGAAGCGAACTGCTTACTGGCTCAGGTGGTTTAACTGGTCCTGATTTTTAAATTGTGTGTAGATTTTTTTTTTTTTTTACATTTCAGTCACCAGTTTAATGATGTGTTTGAATGATTGTGGTGTTCATGCTGTGCACACTGCACTGTGTGTGCTGCAGGATGACTTTTTTATCATGTGAACATGCGGTGAGTGATGCGGAATCTACCTGCACACTGTGATTAAATTCTTCCTCTCCACCGCTCCGTTCCTCGCTGCGGCTTTCTTGCGGGCCCCGTTAAGCCCCGGACTGGGGGATGCCATGCCCCCTTTATCGCTCAGCTTGTTAACCTGCAGATCTTCCCACCCTTTTTTCCTTTTGTCTGTGTTTTTTTCCCCGACAGTCCGCAGGTTTCCACGCCGCACCGCCGCTCCTCCTCTTTCTGCTGATGCTTGTTTACAGAGGAGCTGAGGAGTGAAGCTCGGTCAGCAGAACACAGAGAAGTGAGGGGAGGAAACCCGGGCTGTGTCCCAAACCACAAATTAATCTCTATACCCAATTACTACGCACCTATGTCACTATGGTAACCGGTACTCTGCACTATTTCGACAACTATGTAGTGAGGTTTGGAGTGCACTATGTGGTGTGGTTTGGGAGGCAGCATCTATACCACGTGTGATTACATTTGAGAAGGGGGGTTCAGTCATTTTGCATTTTATTTATTAAATTCTTTATGTGAAATTTAACCTGCATAATCAAGTCTTTAGGCTTTTAAATTCAATCGGAAAAAAATTTAAGCAATTTTATTGAATGTTCCAAACAACCTCCTACAAAATTGGAAAAAGATTGAATGTCTTTATCTGTCTGGAGCAGAGAGGGTTAAGGGTCTTGCTCAAGGGTCCAACAGTGGCTGCATGGCAAAGCTGGGATTCGAACTCTTAACCTTTTAGTTAGCAGCCCAAACCCTTCACACTATGGCTACCACTGTCCCTACCTAGATGATAATTACAAAAAAGTAGAATGTTTTGAAAGTAATACAAACAAATATACAGTATATATATATACAATTGCTGTATGCTGGTATTTACAATGCACAGTTTTAGTTATTTTAATATTTTACGAAAATATTGGAATATAATAATAACGACCTGGCGAGTGGGGGGTTGAGTTCATGTCGTGGAGGGCCCCAGTGCACCATTTAATTACAATTTGTTAAATTAAATGAATTAAGTGATTGAAAAAACAATCAGTATGATATACTTCACTCATGCATAACTATTTTTCCCTCTTAATTCATTTGAAGGGGCAGCACGGTGGCTAGGTGGGTAGCACTGTCGCCTCACAGCAGGAAGGTCCTGGGTTCAATCCAGAGGTGGAGAGGTCTGGGTCCTTTTTGTGTGGAGTTTGCATGTTCTCCCCGTGTCTGCGTGGGTTTCCTCTGGGAGCTCCGGTTTCCTCCCACAGTACAAAGACGTGCAAGTGAGGTGAATTGGAGACACTAAATTGTCCATCACTGTGTTTGACATTAAACTTGTGAACTGATGAATCTTGTGTGATGAGTAACTACCGTTTCTGTCATGAATGTAACAAAAGTGTGTAAAACATGATGTTAAGATCCTAATAAATAAATAATTCATTTAAACATATATTTATTTAATAAAACATATATTTATTTAATAAATGCAAATTTTTGCTTATAATTATAAGTACAAAATCAAAAGATGTTATTAGTGTAAATTCAAAATGGGGTACTGAATTTAGGCTGTATACAATAATAAAATAATTAAAATAATAAATAAAACACTGGTTGACTACTTGATGATGGCACTAAGAAGATACCATCGAGCTAAATGCAGATGTTCAGTCATCTCCTCTCCTCAGCTTTAGTAGAACAGTGTCCTCTGGTGGTGTACTGTAAAGCTTGACTTTTTTTTGTTAAATCACGGTCACCCGGCGTTCGGGTGGCACAGAAGTGTGTTACACTAGCCCACCACCGCTGTGATCTGGTTTCTAATCTCGGGGGAACTGTTGGCCGGCCGAAGACATGACTGGCTATGTCTGAGGTGGGGGTGACCGATTGGCGCACTGTCCGGGAGTGTTCTTGCCTTGTGCCTAGTGGAGTTCACAGTTCAATGCAATGCAGTAACACATCTCACACAGGACGCCAATCCATCGCGGGGCCTCGAACATGCCCACCTCCTCTCAGACATAGCCAATCGCTTACCAATAACATCATCTAACACACAATTACATCACATCTTGCAATGCATGTGAAACACAGCAGCATAGTCATGTTTCAGATGACTCATCTATGACTGATTAAACAATGATCTACCTTCAGTGTTAGGTTTGATAGTGTGAAAAGAAAAAGGCAATAAAGATAAAATACATTAAAAAATAGCAGTCTCAAAGAATTACACAACAGCAGTTACATATGGATCATGTTTTAACTCATTGATGTACTAAGTGCCCCAATAATGCCATTCGTTTCATAACTTCTTGATAACAGAAAGGAAAAACATCAGTGGACCAGTCTATCCAATGTAAGTCTGTCAAATAAATTCACAAAAAAGTCAAACAATCAAAAATGGTTCAAACAATCAAAATATTTTTAAACCAACTCTGAAACATAAAGTCTAGGGTCTTGGAATTGTTCAACCACTTAAAATAAATATAAAAAACAGTATTTTTATTTTATTTTATTTTATTTGCACATAAAGTCAGGTTCACAAGTACAGTTATCTTTGGACATACAGGCTAATAATTACCAATATACATGACACAGCAAAAAAACAAAAACAAACTACTACATAATAGAATGGATTAATAAGATTAGCAGTTTAAGACAATTCATGATAGGACATCAACAGTTGCCATATCTGCCAGAATCTATGTGTTATTTTGATGCCAGTTATATATCAGTTGCTCCAGCTGAAGCACTGTTGTACCCGGTTTAGCCAGAAACTAACAAATGGAACTTGAGGAGCTGACCATAAGAGTAAAATACATTTCTTAGCAAGAGATACTAAAATGAAAAATAAATGTCTTGTTTTACAGTCAAGCACAGAGTCTGTATCATAGTTCAACAGGAAAAGAGCAGGACAAAAGGTTAATTGGACCTTCAATATTTTCTCAAGTTCATGATGCACCCCCTTCCAAAAAGAAAAAAAAACAGTATTTATAAAAAAAGTGTATATTTGTGTACAGTGTCTTTGTCCTGATCAAAAAGATTTAAATTTAAATTGTGAAGAGACCTGAGGCAGCAATACACAGACACTCGTCATTCAGTCTTATCTTAAAAGGATCTGCCATGTATAGTTGGATAAACTTGTAGACAAGTACCCAAGACTTGCAACTGTAATTGCTGCCAGAAGGGCTTCTACAAAGTATTAAAAAAGGGTCTGAATACTCTTGTGAATAAAAAGATCTGATTTTTAAAATAAATGTTTTAAAAAAGCTCAGTATGCCACCATATTGTGATAATGATGGATCACAGTGGCACATCTCGGGTCATCTAAATTGACCCTTGGTCAGTGGGGGAGAGGATAACATTTGAAGCTTTTAGCAGACACCTTTGCAAGCAATTAAAAGTTAAGGGCCTTGCTCAAATCAAATCAAGGTTTATTTGTCACATACATAGTCATACACAGTACAACTGCCAGTGAAATGCTTTAGTGTAGTGACTGCTCAGCCACAGTAATTACAAAAACTACAAAATAGTCAAAATGTATATTATACAAAAAATATAGAATTGTTTTTAAATGTGAAGTGTAGAAAAATTAGAAAAATTAACAATATAATTTAAAAAGAGCAATTTAAAGTGAACAAGTGTGTAAAAGTGACAAGTAGTGCAGAAACTGCAACATAATGCTACACAGATGTGATACCGATGTGATTACTATACACATGTATATATATGTATGTATGCATGTATATACAGTATATATATAATATATGTATGTATATGTATGTATATGTATATATATATATATATATATATATATATATATATATATATATATATATATATACATACACACAAACACACACACACACATATATATATATATATATATATATATATATATATATATATATATATATATATATATATACAGTGTATCACAAAAGTGAGTACACCCCTCACATTTCTGCAGATATTTAAGTATATCTTTTCATGGGACAACACTGACAAAATGACACTTTGACACAATGAAAAGTAGTCTGTGTGCAGCTTATATAACAGTGTAAATTTATTCTTCCCTCAAAATAACTCAATATACAGCCATTAATGTCTAAACCACCGGCAACAAAAGTGAGTACACCCCTTAGTGAAAGTTCCTGAAGTGTCAATATTTTGTGTGGCCACCATTATTTCCCAGAACTGCCTTAACTCTCCTGGGCATGGAGTTTACCAGAGCTTCACAGGTTGCCACTGGAATGCTTTTCCACTCCTCCATGATGACATCACGGAGCTGGCGGATATTCGAGACTTTGCGCTCCTCCACCTTCCGCTTGAGGATGCCCCAAAGATGTTCTATTGGGTTTAGGTCTGGAGACATGCTTGGCCAGTCCATCACCTTTACCCTCAGCCTCTTCAATAAAGCAGTGGTCGTCTTAGAGGTGTGTTTGGGGTCATTATCATGCTGAAACACTGCCCTGCGTCCCAGTTTCCAGAGGGAGGGGATCATGCTCTGCTTCAGTATTTCACAGTACATATTGGAGTTCATGTGTCCCTCAATGAAATGTAACTCCCCAACACCTGCTGCACTCATGCAGGCCCAGACCATGGCATTCCCACCACCATGCTTGACTGTAGGCATGACACACTTATCTTTGTACTCCTCACCTGATTGCCGCCACACATGCTTGAGACCATCTGAACCAAACAAATTAATCTTGGTCTCATCAGACCATAGGACATGGTTCCAGTAATCCATGTCCTTTGTTGACATGTCTTCAGCAAACTGTTTGCGGGTTTTCTTGTGTAGAGACTTCAGAAGAGGCTTCCTTCTGGGGTGACAGCCATGCAGACCAATTTGATGTAGTGTGCGGCGTATGGTCTGAGCACTGACAGGCTGACCCCCCACCTTTTCAATCTCTGCAGCAATGCTGACAGCACTCCTGCACCTATCTTTCAAAGACAGCAGTTGGATGTGACGCTGAGCACGTGCACTCAGCTTCTTTGGACGACCAACGCGAGGTCTGTTCTGAGTGGACCCTGCTCTTTTAAAACGCTGGATGATCTTGGCCACTGTGCTGCAGCTCAGTTTCAGGGTGTTAGCAATCTTCTTGTAGCCTTGGCCATCTTCATGTAGCGCAACAATTCGTCTTTTAAGATCCTCAGAGAGTTCTTTGCCATGAGGTGCCATGTTGGAACTTTCAGTGACCAGTATGAGAGAGTGTGAGAGCTGTACTACTAAATTGAACACACCTGCTCCCTATGCACACCTGAGACCTAGTAACACTAACGAGTCACATGACATTTTGGAGGGAAAATGACAAGCAGTGCTCAATTTGGACATTTAGGGGTGTAGTCTCTTAGGGGTGTACTCACTTTTGTTGCCGGTGGTTTAGACATTAATGGCTGTATATTGAGTTATTTTGAGGGAAGAATAAATTTACACTGTTATATAAGCTGCACACAGACTACTTTTCATTGTGTCAAAGTGTCATTTTGTCAGTGTTGTCCCATGAAAAGATATACTTAAATATCTGCAGAAATGTGAGGGGTGTACTCACTTTTGTGATACACTGTATATATATCTCATCTTCAGCATTTAGCAGACACTTTTATCCAAAGTGACTTACACAATGAGCTGAACACGATGAGCAATTGAGGGTTAAGGGCCTTGCTCAGGGACCCAACAGTGGCAACTTGGTGGTGGTGGGGCTTGAACCGGCAACCTTCTGTTTATTAGTCCAGTACCTTAACCACTGAGCTATCACTGCCCTTTATATATATATATTGTTTGTTTGTTTGTTGTTTAATGCCATGTTTACACATTGGTTATTCTCATGGCAGGATAGGTACAGTTGTACTATATATATATATATACACACACACACACACACACACACACACACACACACACACATATGTATAGATTGTGCAAGTTGTGTTAATTTAGTCCTGAATGCTATTTTCGTTGAGGACTCGAATAGCTTGTGGAAAAAAGCTCCTTCTCATCCTCTCCGTTTTGGCTTTTAGGACACGAAAACGCTTCCCAGACCGTAACAAAGAAACTGTTCAGGAGCCCAACAGTGGTAACCTGGTGGTGGTGGTGCTTAACCCAGTGACTTTACGGTTACTAGTCCAGTAGTTTTAAACCCAGGTTCTCCAGGACCCATGTTGCTTTGAAGCACCCACTCTTCCAGCTGCGTCATCATGCTGCTATGATGTAATCACAGGCTGTAATAAACCGGCCCGCGCGCCGCTGTGAGCGTCAGTGAGCCGCGCGCTGTGGAGTAGAAGATCTGCGCGAGGCGAGCGCTCGGTAACTCGGCTCAGCCTGACAGCAAACCGCGGATTCACCGCCGATTTTATTACTTATTTCTACAATTTAATTCAATATCGCGGTTATTTCGGACCAGTTTTACTGATCAATAAGAGAAGAAGGTCAAAGTGAACAGCACCGTTACTGAAAACCGGAGAATTAAACAGATAATCATGGGCAAAAAGTACCACCTTAAAAAAGAGGGGAGAAAATACAATGAAAATGGAGACCTGAGGTAAATATTATATTTATTTATTTTATTTTTGTATTCTGAGAGCAAAAATGCATCCCAGGATTACAGGTTAGAGTGTTGAAAGAAAGTTTGTGTGTACGGAACACTGTGATCTATTTAGAATAACTCCTGGTTGTACCATAAGAGAGAAAATATGTGCAAAGTTTATACATGTTTCAGTTTGTACAAATAGTAATTGAAGATTTAAATTCCAAATATTGTATCCCAGTAAATACAGGTTAGAGTGTGCTGTAAAGTGTGCTGAAAGTTTGTGTGTGAGGAGACTGTACGGAACACTGTGATTTAGAATAACGCCTGGTTGTACCATGAGAGAGAAAATATATGCAAAGTTTATACATCTTTCACTTCATTCAAATAGTAAACGAAGCTTTAATTTCCACGAGAAACAATCTATGTTCATATTAAATTTTGTGATTTTATTAATTCACAGTGAGTGAAAAGAAAGTTCAACAGATTTTCTCACATTTAAATTCTTACTCTTCTACATTGGGGGGATCTGCCTGTTGGGTATTTTCATTTTATAGAACACTAGGTTTAAAAGTTATCCACTTTAGCCGCTGTCTCACATTATCAATAATCACTCTAAATATTTAACCCCACAATTCATTCCAGTCACTTGAATGAATTCCAGACAATGATGTGACTCCAGACACATTCGCCTGATGTTACCGGGCAAAACAAACTATTTCTGGGTTCTTCTTTTGTGCTTCATATAGCTGTTTTATTCTTTTAAGTTTTTTCTATAGCTGTTGTAAGAACATTTATAAAGATATAAACTTAACCGGACAGAGGAGTCTAAAGAGTTTAAGCTCTGTTTCTTATGAGTTTGGCTGAATTAGGGCAACATAGACATGTACTGTACAGTAAATGTAAAAAAGCCCCAGCTTTCAGAAATACAAATAAATTGTTGTTCATTTTCATTTATTAAACTAAAATGAATAAAAGTAAATTATAATATACTGAGAGTTGTAGTAGCTACTACCTAGTGTTATGTTCTACTTTCAGCATGTGCAATACATTTATATTGATTTATAATTAATGACTGTATCTAAAGAACCTTTGTTTTATATTGAATACTTAAACAATCTCTGTCTGAAAGGTGGCCATTTTCTTTTGTATATTTATTCTGCCCTCCTTCGCTCAAATATTTGTATTTGGTATATTACATGCATACGTCAATGGCATCATACTGGGTATTTAGAACCCTAAAGCAGGAGTGACCCTTTATTTACAGACATTTCAACACGGTCTGTAATAAGCTCTATTGCCCATCTATCAAACCATTAAAATCATGTAGAATTTTCCTTTTCCTAGTATGCACATTGGGCTTATTTAAAGTATGGATTGAATGAAACAGGTTTCAGTATTTAAGCTTGCTGTTGTTTTGCAGTGGTGAAAAAAATGAAAATAAAAAAGAGAAGTCTGTGCAGGACCCAATGGTGGGACCATTGCAAATAGTAGGTGGAATGTTATTTAATAAATCTATGACTGTTTTTATTTTAAAGTTTAGTCTTCTAAAATGTCTCTAGATGGCTAAATGTAAATGATATAAAAGTTATGTAAATAATTAATCATTAAAAATAAATGTATATTAATATAAACCATCTTATCCATGCCAGCTGTAGCTATTTTATACCTAAAATTTGCGTTTGTACATTTTCAGTTTCGTTATGCAGACAGTGTGGATATTGTTCTAATGATATTTGGAACCATCATGGCTATGGCTAATGGGGCAGTTCTTCCTGCTATGGTCGTTGTGTTCGGAGACATGACAAACAGCTTTGTGCATGACTCCATTATAGAGAGTCTGCCTGAAAACGTAACTCTTCCTCCAGGTGAGTCCAAAGCAAATTAGATCGAGTCTAAGGCAATAACTGTGACATTTTATTGATTTGTCTAGTGTTTGGTACTAATTTAGATGCACAAGACCATCATTGAAAAGACCAGAAACTGTTGACTAAACTGAAAAAGCAATTTGTTAATTTAGGCTTTAAAATATTAACAGTTGTGTTCTAAATGTCTGATTTTTTAGATTTTATTCCTTCTAATGAAACACTTGGAGAGCAGATGACAAGGTACCAAGTCTTTATGATGACCAGTTTATTTTCTTTCGTTTATTCATTTTTACCATGGCATAATAATTACCCTTTACTTTTTCTCATTGTTCAGTCAAACGTTATGTAATGTATTCATTGTCTGTTTTGGTAACCGTCACGGTGGGTCTGATTAATTGGGTGAAAGGCAGAAAACACCCCAGACAGGTCGCCACTCCATCACAGGGCAGACACACAAGCTCAGGCCCTTCTTGATATTTATTTTTAGCTGTTTAGTTTTGGACCTAGGCTTTTTACCCTGCAAAAATGATACATTAGTGAAAATTTTTACTTTAATTAAAACAAACAAATTATTTCACATAGCTGGCAACAAAACATCCCGATCTAGTTAGAGAATTTTATTTCATTTAGTAACAAATGGTAAGAATAATTTAGGATTTGGTCACTAGATGTATTTTTTGCTGTTGATAAATGTTGCCTTCTTAATTCTGTCATCTTTCACACAGGCATGCCATTTACTACAGCATCATGGGAGGTGTAGTCCTTTTTGCAGCCTACATGCAAGTGGCATTTTGGACTTTGGCTGCAGGACGACAGGTGAAAAGGCTCAGAAAGTTGTTTTTCCACTCCATCATTAAGCAGGACATTGGCTGGTTTGATGTCAACGAGACAGGGCAGCTCAACACACGTCTAGCAGAGTAAGAGAGAAGCTTGAGTGGAATAAAACTATTTAAATGCTACATTTAAATAAATGTTTCTGGTCAAATTAAAATATTTATACAATTTCGTCTTAGCCAAAGGTCAGCCAGCCAGAGGCATGTTGGTGTCTTCCTTTTGTGTCTTTAATTTTGCACCACAGCTACAAAGGTCATTTAGCTAGCATGTAATAGATTTTTTAAATTAAAATCTTCACAATAAATTAAGTCTCAAAAACGTGTATTTGCTTTAAATTGTGTAAGTAATGTAAGTTTGTACACATTTCATCTGTATTAATCATTTCGAACCAAGCAGGGTTGAAAAATAATTAACAACCATTTCTTTGTACACATTGCACAAACAGCTTTTCTCTGCCCTCTTTAGTGATATCCTTAAGATAAATGAAGGCATTGGGGACAAACTGGGCACATTAATTCAGTCCTTCACCACCTTCTTCACTGGCTTCATCATTGGCTTCATTAAAGGCTGGAAGCTCACCCTCGTCATCGTCTCCATAAGCCCCCTGCTCGGTATCTCAGCTGCAGTCATTTCCAAGGTTAGAGACTCAAGGCAGAAGAGAAAAAGCATTTGCTGTAGTTGTTTAGTGATTATGTAAACAATGTGGGGGACAGAACATCTGGAATGTAAACTATAGCATGTCTTACTGTACATGCTAAATATAAACAACCCGGCATGAAAAATGCAGCAGCGTTGGTCAATAAACTGTTTCTTTATTTTTAGGTCATGACATCATTCACCTCAAGGGAGCAGACTGCATATGCCAAGGCTGGAGCTGTTGCTGAAGAGGTTCTCTCTGCCATCAGGACTGTCTTTGCCTTTGGGGGACAAAAGAAAGAAATACAGAGGTGTGTTTGTATGTAATCGAAAGTAACTTGTGCACCTTTGATGAAGTAATTTAGGTACAAATATAAGAGCCAGTGTTCGAAGTCAGTGGTGCTGCTGGCCGGTTAGGTGTCTACACGTACATGATTGGCTTTGTCTGAGGAAGGGGGGTGGCTGAACAGCCTAGCCACTGCGAGGTGCACTTGTCAGTGTGCTCTTAGTGCTGGTCCCAAACCTGGATATAAAACAAATCAGGTATGTGGACCAGAATGATCTGCTGTGATGAGCTCTAATAATATATATGAAAGAAGAAAAAATATTTTAACGTATATAACTTTATTATGGCTTGTTTTACTGTGCTTTTGCCTCCCTCACACTCTTTGTGTTATTTGGGTATTCCTGCCCTGTGCTCATGGTTTCCCTGCGGAAGTGGACCCACTGCAACCCTAGGTCGACAACTAAATTATAGTGGTATATAATATGAAAATCCATTATAGTTTCAATCACCTTATGTTTAAAAAAATAAACATGTTTACAAAAATGTGTTTCACCGAGTACTTAAAACATTTATATAACATCATTAAATCATGTCAACGTAATCTCACCAGATTGTCTTTCTGACAGGTATCATAAAAACTTGGAGGATGCTAAGAATGTTGGAATAAAGAAAGCCATTACAGTGAACATTGCTGTGGGTTTCACCTTCTTTATGATTTACATGTCATACGCTTTGGCGTTCTGGTATGGCAGTACATTGATTTTTGCTGGAGAGTACGACGTTGGAACACTTCTCACAGTGAGTAAATGACATGAAAGTCAGACGGATGAATTGTTGATTCGTAATTATTATTTTAGCAATATCAGAGCACTAAAAATTCATATCCACAACTTTTTCTGTTCCTCTTCTTTAGGTTTTCTTCGCTGTTGTAATAGGAGCGTTTGGCCTTGGTCAGACTTCACCAAACATTCAGTCATTCTCCAGTGCGCGTGGGGCTGCCCACAAAGTTTTTAGTATCATTGATCATGTGAGTCATATCACATAGTGACCTTTCACTTCCCCTCTAAATCTGAATGTCTATGCTTAATATCAGATCAAAAATAATAATAAGGGTTGCTCTTACACATTGTTTACACTGATAAGCTTAATAATAGCTATAATTAATAGCAACATTAATGACTCATTAAGTCCTTCAGTTTCAATTTCACTCCTAAAATAGCACTGGAAGACTTCTAACAAACAACACAATTTTGGTCCATTAGCAGAACAAATTGATAATGTTGAAATGCCTCTAGATTTGGTTAAGTACTTCAGTACAGTAAATGTTCCAGATGTGTTAAAAATCCTTGAAGGTTAAAAAACGGAACGTGAAAAAAATGATTTGACTGATTTGATTTGGGTAACATTGTCGTTTAATAATAATGCTGGATGTCAAAGGTTGAGCCAACATTATAACTAAAATAAGTAAAGAAGAAAAACTAGGAAAATAGTCACATTGAGGAACGATCTTTGCAGATTTGTGAGAGCCCAAACTAATTTAATTCAGAGCTTCATAGAAAATTCTGAAGAGAATAGCTGGACCTCTTTCCTGATATTCCGTACTTCCCGTCCTCTGTTTCTTCCCAAAGGGTAAACGTAACAAAAAGAGGTCAGATTGAGAAGAACTCAAACTCATACACATTGACGTGCACACATCAGTTTACTTAGGTGCTAGTTTTCCGTTATAACAAACCTGGGGTCTTTGAGGTATGAATAAAAAGCCGGAAATACATCTGAGCCAATTTAAATAAATGAACACTTGCTGTTTGCGCTTCCATCAATTGTTTAAGCAGTATTGTAAACTCAGACAGAGTACAGGACCAAAGCTGACC
Source organism: Trichomycterus rosablanca (assembly GCF_030014385.1). Lineage (NCBI taxonomy): Eukaryota > Metazoa > Chordata > Actinopteri > Siluriformes > Trichomycteridae > Trichomycterus > Trichomycterus rosablanca. The sequence continues at coordinate 4,911,990 of NC_086010.1, read as the reverse complement.
TCCTACTGAGATCAGAACAACATTCAGCCCCAAACAACTTTTTTAGACCCCTGTGATTTTTAGTAAGGAGTTTGAAGCATACTGTAGCCTACTGGGACTAAGCTTCCAGGAAAGGAGGGTATTTCTGTCTTCCCGTTTATTAGAGTAACGATAACCAACATCATGGCAGTTGATGCACTCTTATTCCAAGCATGCTGAACATCCCAATGACATTTTGTGAGCTGCAGCTTAGATGTCGGTCAATAAAATGGCATTGTACTGTCTCTTTTTGAAACTTCCTGTATTTTTTTCCTACAGAAACCAAGCATCGACAGTTTTTCAAATGAAGGCCACAAACCTGACATGGTCAAAGGAAACATTGAGTTTAAAGATGTTCACTTCAGCTACCCCTCACGTCAGGATGTGAAAGTACATTCAAGCATCTTCTTAGCTAAATCACTTTGGACGTGTTTAAAGAAATATGAAGTGTTTTATTCATTCTTCTTTGTGTCTCTAGGTCCTTAATTGCATGAATCTGAAGGTCACTTGTGGACAGACTATTGCTCTTGTGGGTAACAGTGGGTGTGGTAAAAGTACAACAGTCCAGCTGCTTCAGCGCTTCTACGACCCCCAAGGAGGAACAGTAAGTATGGGGGACATCCTTAGGTTTTGATTGTGCTGAGCATTAATTTTTGGACATGTCTTCACTCTATTCCTTTCTCTTGCTCTAGGTTAGTATAGATGGCAATGACATCCGCACTCTAAATGTTCGCTGTCTAAGAGAAATGATTGGCGTCGTGAGTCAGGAACCTATTCTTTTTGCCACCACCATTGCTGAGAACATTCGCTATGGTCGTGAGGACATCACACAGGAGGAGATTGAACAGGCCACACGTGAAGCCAATGTCTACGACTTCATCATGAAACTTCCCAATGTGAGACCTGTTGAAAACATACACTAGCACACAAGAAAACAGTACTTATTTGAAGTTAGATCAAAAGATAAGGTGTTAAAAGCCAGTGGGTGATTAAGACTTTAATTTTTAATTAGCAAGCTAAGCATCTCTTTTTTAGCCATTTGTGTAAGTGCCTTTTAAAAGCTGATAGCGATCACTGTAGAGTAACTGAGCTGTGCCTGATTTATTTGGTATCCTGTATTATCTGGCATTTGGTTTAACAAATGATAATTTTTAGAAATTTGAGACCTTGGTGGGAGATAGGGGCACCCAAATGAGTGGAGGGCAGAAACAGCGAATTGCCATTGCCCGAGCCCTTGTGCGCAATCCCAAGATCCTCCTGCTGGATGAGGCTACGTCAGCTCTGGACACAGAAAGTGAGGCAATTGTACAAGCAGCTCTGGATAAGGTAAATGTCCAAATTAGTACACATTAATAAACTCTACCATGTTTTCATTGCCCACTAACATGATGAACTATAAACAAGACAAATACATGTGTGATATTTTCTCATGTTGAATGGCAAAGGAATAAACACTGATTATTACTGTCAACAGCTTACTGAGCCACCTGCATTGAGCAAGTGTGAATACGATGTGACATGATCAGAATTATGCTCTGATTTGGTGTAGGTGAGACTGGGCAGGACGACCTTTATAGTGGCCCATCGTTTGTCCACTATACGCAATGCTGACGTCATCGCTGGATTTCAGGATGGGAAAATTGCAGAGCTGGGAACACACGATGAACTGATGGAGAAAAAAGGAGTCTACCAGTCTCTTGTTTCAACACAGGTGAGCTTAACTCATAGCCACAGTGAGGTGGGGGTGTTAAGGGTCCATATAAACACCTATGGATTGAAATGGAATATTCAGAAAGATAGTGGTCAGGTGTCCACATACATTTGGCCATGTAGTGTACATGTCCCTAAGGAATTTTGACTTCAGCTTTACATTTACTGTCAACACATCACTTAGATAATCACCACTTTAATCTTTCAGACATTTAGCAGCACCAAAGCTGAAGAGAAACATGATGAGGACGAGAAGAGCCCATCTGTCACCTCACTGACTGAGCGCACACTCTTCAGACAAAAATCCAGGAGCTTTGTTGGTTCTCAGAATGGACAGGAGGATGAAGACAAAGACCCAGCAAAGGTAAAACGTTCGGGTTAAAATACAAGGTTTATTGACTGGCAGGTGTACATAAAACATTATATTTGGGACACTTCAGTTGGTGTACACATCATGTAGATGTACATGTAGAATAATAAAAAAGATAATTAAGGTTAAGGCTGAGAGAATTTACTTTTATTGTTTTGTTTGTTTCTTTGTGTAGATATGAACATTAAAGCACATTTGTAATTCTATTATCTATTTCTATAGGAGGAAAAAGTCCCAGAAGTGTCTTTCTTTAAAGTGTTAAGTCTGAATAAAGCTGAATGGCCCTACATGGTGGTGGGTGTCCTCTGTGCCATTGTCAATGGAGGTTTGCAGCCTGCGTTTGCCGTTATCTTCTCCAAAATCATTGCCGTAGGTCATACTAAGATCAACCTCATTTTTAAGTGAATTTGAAATGAGCATTGTTCATTTTTTTTCTCTACTCATTTTTCAGGTGTTTGCTGAGACTGACGAGAACGTTAAAAGAGAGAGAGTAAATCTTTTCTCAATGTTGTTTGCCGGCATTGGAGTCGCGTCCTTCATTGCTCTTTTCTTACAGGTGCAATATGTTTGTTGAACTTGAAATGTATTACTATGACTTAGGCCAAAGTTCATGTTTTAGAGCTTAGGGTATAGAGTTGAACTTCTGCTTTTGGGTTGGTTTTATTACCTGCTTTCATTTAATAAAGTCTCAGTCTAACTTCACATGTAATTCTTTTACAGCGTGACTGTGAGCAAGAGTTCAAGAAACACGTGAGATTAGACACGTGGGTCTTCTCTAGACTTAGCTTAGCTAGTTACTAACCCAGTATCTACTGAAACCTTGGTTTTCAGCACTAAACCTGCTGGTTATAATCATGACATGTCCATAAACAAAAGAAATTATACCATTATCAGAGAAAAAATGTATAGAAGCCAATTAATTAGGAATGCTTAAATAAAATTCCTGGCTATTTAAAAAAAAAAAGTAAAGCAGTATATACAACATCCTCCAGACACAGCCAATCATGTCTGTATATAGACTCCCAACCAGCCAAAAGCATCACTGGGGATTCGATTCCTGGATCCCAGTGGTAGCGTAATTTAGTCTAATAAAGTAACCCAAGCGCCATCGTATTTGATAATTCATATTGAACTGGCTACTTGGTGTTAATGTATAGTAAATATAGATTTTTAGAGCCAATGTAGCCAAGATGCAGCTGTTTCCACACAATATCCTAAATTAATTTTAGTTACTCAAAATATTTACAAAAATAGGAAGCTTTTATCTGATCATATTTTGAAGTTTACAGTCTGCTCCAAATAAACTGTATATGTTACCATATTAATTCTTCCTTTCAGGGTTTTTGTTTTGGTAAAGCTGGTGAGATTCTGACTATGAGACTGAGGTACAAAGCCTTTAAAGCCATGATGAGAAAGGTGAGCATTCGTACAATGTGCCAAATGTCATGAACAGAGTATAGATCCTCACTGGGATTGATCTCAGTTTATGAGTGTGTGTTTTAGGAACTGGGCTGGTATGATGACCCTAAGAATAGTGTGGGAGCGCTGACCACCAGACTGGCCACAGACACTGCTCAAGTGCAGGGTGTAAGTAATGTTTGGAAGCTCCTAGAATAAATTCATCGAATAGGAATCCCTATTGACTTCATTTGTGCTCTGTGTGTGATTAGAATAGAAAATAATTTGGACAGTTTTTTAGTCTACCAGGAAAAAAAACACAATCCTAATTTTCTGTAAAAAAAAACCCCCATGTACAATATGACACTGAGTTCATGATCTGATTATTTTAATGTTTTCACTGTAAAGACATGAGTAGACCCCATTAAGCTTAATTTAAAAATTATATAATTTACGGTGCCTTGAAATTCATTATACAAAATTTCTTAACATAATTCAGTGAGTACATGTTAAACTTTAATTGCAACAGTGTTTTTAGGTTAGAAAAGCAAAATCAGTAATATGGCAGTATACCGGTCCTTGTATTACTGAAAGAATGAATCTGTGTTTGGATTGTTGGATAGTTCTTATAGTAAATATTCAAGTGGGATCGTAATTCTTATGAAATGTACTGTTAATAAATTTGTAAATGTTTTTTGGCCAGGCAACCGGGTTGAGACTGGCGACATTTGCTCAGAATTTGGCCAACCTGGGCACTTCCATCATCATCTCATTTATTTACGGCTGGCAGCTTACTCTCCTCATCCTGTCCATCGTCCCAATCATGGCTGTGGCCGGGGCCATCCAGATGAAGATGTTAGCCGGCCATGCAGTAAAGGACAAGAAAGAGTTAGAGCAAGCTGGAAAGGTACGACGTTTTGTAAATGTAGTGAACACAGAATTACATGTAATACATGTTATTTGTTTTAGTTGGTTTTGTCAGTGTTTGTTTTCAGCTGAACTTTACATACATAATTTGGCATTGATCCAAAGTAAAGGAAGTAACAGTGTAACTAAACTCAGCCTGGCCATAACCACTGGGACAAGTGTAACTTGGCACTGTATATACTGAACACACAGACACAACGACTTGCCATTTTAAATATTGCAGCTTTATATGAGTGAATATGTGCATTACTTAAAATCCATAATTATTTTACCACAATGCTTTGATTTCTTGTTAGAACTGTACTTCTTAATAAATATGACAATTTGTCCATATTTATATGGAACTTTTCCATAAAATCAGATCATTAATATCACTCTTGTTGGTTTTCTACATACACTTTTAAACATGGCCCCAAGAGTGACACAGGAATAGTTTATCGCTGCACCACCCGAGCACCAAAATCTCAATTATAAAATGACTATGAAATGCAACTGATGACATTATTACATATAAAATTTATTGACATGTTTCAGTTAAAAAGACAACTTCCCATCATAGACTTCAACTTAATTTTGGCACTCCACACCTCTTAGTAAAGTGGCCACCACCTTTTAGTAATTTACACTTATGATTGTCAAATATTATCTTTTAAATTGTAAAATCAATAAATTAAGGACCAAAAAAGGACACCATTAAAGAAATGTGACAAAAGATCATCATTATTTCTCTCCCTTGTCTTTAGATAGCTACAGAGGCTATAGAAAACATACGCACAGTGGTATCACTCACCAGAGAGAGCAAGTTTGAGATCCTCTACCAGCAGAACCTAGTTGTGCCCTACAAGTATGTTTATTAATATTGGAGATTAAAATAGAAATACTTACACAGTTATGATTGTTATCATTTTTGTCTGGGTTCTTTTTCCCAGGAATGCTCAGAAGAAGGCACATATTTTTGGTTTGACATTCTCTTTCTCCCAAGCAATGATCTACTTTGCGTATGCCGGCTGCTTCAAATTTGGCTCATGGCTTATAGAGCAAAAAATGATGACCTTTGAGGGTGTCTTCCTGTAAGTAACTAAAGTCAAATATAAATGTTGGCAAAGATTGTAAGGAATTTAAATGTCAGTTTGTCCATGTTAGTGACTAATTATCCTACTTTATAGACATACATTGGTAGCTAAGAAAATGTGATTTGCTGCAGTTTGGAGGGACGCAGGGATTACACTTGGTTAGTCGTGTCACCTTGCAGTCTAGATGCAATACACAGACAATAAAAGCACATTTCTGACTTCAGCTGCCATGAGGCACATAAGACAGTAGCAGATTATTGGGTACAAAGGTTGCTGGTTCCCATGGTGTGAGTTAATTATTAGAAAAATGAAGATGCATGCCACAGGTTATGGCATTCTGTGTATCATGTTTATTGCAATACTACTAAAGACTAGTGTTTATAGCTGCACTTAAATTCCTTTTGGCTAAATGAATGAGTTTTTATATATTGCTTTTATTATTTTGCTCTTTTGTTGGAATTTTCTTTTGTTGCTAGATACATGGCTTGATATAAAGTATGATGATATGTTATTCTTACAAGAAGGCCATGTATGTGATTACAACCGAAAACAACTCAACCGCTATGATTTAGCAGATATAATTTAGATAATTTAGTGATTCTGCATTCCTTTTCTCTCTTGTCAAGCTCTAAGAAGAATGGATTGTATTTGACTGTTTTTATTAGTGGAGAATGTTGTCATACCAATGCCAAAGCTTTTTTTTTTTTTTAAATGCCATTGTTTATAACCAAAGCCATTTTTAGGAAACGAAAAATTAGGAGAAATGTAAGGTGATACCTTATTGATGTTAGTAGACAAACAATCAAATTTTTTCTTTATTCTATTGTGATGCCCAGTTCTAAAGAAAAGGATGGAAGTGCAAATAATATAGTGAATCAGGCATTTTCATCTACATCACTTTGAAGGGCAGCAAGATCCTTAGTAGACTGAAAATAGGTATGATGTACACATTTGTGACTTCTGTATCTTTATTGTTGTTTCTTTTTTTAGTGTAATCTCAGCAGTAATATATGGAGCCATGGCTGTGGGAGAAGCAAACTCTTTCACTCCAAACTATGCCAAAGCCAAAATGTCTGCCTCTCATGTACTAATGCTCATCAACCAAGTACCAAATATTGACAATGGCTCAGAAGATGGAGACAAGCCGGTACAGTTTTTTTTTCTCTCTAAATGAAATCTTAGATGCTGCAGAAAAAGGTTCTTTGTGTGTGCTGATGTTATTATAACAGCACTCAGGGCTCAGCTGACCTGATGTTTGTATGAAAATCAATATCTGCACAAGACCTTTCTGCACTGGACCTGTATCTAGTTTATTTTCTCATTGATATGTGATCTTCTTTTGAAAGGTACCGTACTAAGACAATCTCAGATCTAGTGAACATGTATTTTTCTTTCACTGTTGCTTGGCTTTCCAAAATATATCAAATTCTGTAAAAACTAATAAAAATACATTACTGTCTTGTCCGTGCAGGATAATTTTGATGGAAACGTCCGCTTCAGTGACGTGTACTTTAAATACCCATCGAGGCCAGATGTACCCGTGCTGCAGGGCTTTCGACTTCGGGTGATGAAGGGCCAGACCCTCGCGCTGGTGGGCAGCAGTGGCTGTGGCAAGAGCACCATCATCCAGCTCCTGGAGAGATTTTATGACCCACTACGGGGCACAGTGGTGAGACAAAAATACTACACACATTAGACATTTCTCTTCAAACATTAAATCATCTTCCATTTTTTCTAATACTGTTCGGCATTATTGTTTTTTAGCTAATAGTCAGAGCTCATTGTTGTAGTGCCATGCCATTAAGGCTTGTAGGGGGCATAAAGGCACTGATGATTTACTGTATTAGTTCCTTTAACCATCAATTTCTGTGCCTCACTGAGTGCTAAGTTATGCCAGGTGGAAAAACTTGTATGTATTCATGGATTCTTTATCACAGTCTTGCTGGCTTCTTTGTTGGCAACCTTCTCTTGTTTTTTATAACCGTGATGCCGGGCTCGACCCTGTCTGGTTTACCACAGATGTCAGCACTACTTTTCTTTTTCTTGGAAACTCAGCAGGTGTCCTGTCATTGGCTGTCATGAGGGATATGTCTTTGATGAACAACGGCACGAGTCTGTGTTCTGGGTTTCTTCTCTTTACTCTTATTCAGAGAACTGTGACAACCAGTTTACTTTTTAACTCTTGTCCTATCTATCTGTTACTCTCTCAGATATGGGGCTACACATCTCTGTGGAGACCCACCCATAACACTTGCATAGCTGATACATGTTTTTACTAAAAAAATGAACCATATATAACTTACCTGACTTGCTGTAAGTAGTTGGTTGGGTTAAAGCCAAGCTCTCTTTTATGAGATGCTTTCATTATTTTCTTTAACACATTTGAGGAGACTGAAAGCTGTTAATGCCACACAGGACCCAGAGGAAATTTATATTAATGAATGTCCAAAAAGCTTTTAGATTTGGTGTCTACATCATTTTGACCGTATAATGTATACAAGGCTTAGAATAGACATGTACGTCCACAGAAACATTAAATAGTTTTGCAGAATAAGACGTTTCTGCTAAACTGTGTTAATTGTGTATGATGGTGCAAAAATGTACTCTTATAAAACATACTGTACACTTCTCAGTAATTAAAATACATTGAAAGAGGCTCATAAAGCACAGTTCATTTTGTCCTCTCTGCCCCGTTGTTTGATCATTCAGTAACTGAAATTGCACCATAAATCCCTAGATGCAAAGATAAAAGCAGAGATACTTGAGCTTCATGCACTAATACATACAGCTCAGTAGTGCCTCTGGCAGGTCAACAAATAGAGTGCAGCAATTATTGTTTATAAAACATCCCAGAACCTTTTGTTAGTTATGTGTTGTTTCTAATGTTTGAGTCATGATCTTAATATTAATTGTGTCTTGCTTGGTAGATGCTGGACAGTAGTGATGTCAAACAGCTGAACATCCACTGGCTGCGCTCTCAGATTGGCATTGTATCTCAGGAACCTGTGCTGTTCGACTGCAGCTTGGCTGAAAACATCTCATACGGAGACAACAGTAGGCACGTCTCTCAGGAAGAGATAGAGATGGCTGCCAAGGCAGCAAATATACACTCCTTTATTGAGGGCCTGCCTCAGGTACATACAATTTTCTAATGAATATGAACTCTTAATTGTAATTGTTTAGCAAGATATAAACCTCAGTTCCAAAAAGGTGGGACAATGAATGAAATGGTAATAAAAAGACAAGACTGATTTGTAAATTCTTGTTGAAATGTTTTAAATTAAAACTCCCATATTTTTATTCTGTATGTTGTTGAGGAACGTTTCTTCTAAAATGTTGGATTATTTGCTCACGTATTTTGTAAAAACATTTGACAAGCCTTGAGACATTCCTCATAAAGGACTCCTGGATGCTTGTTTAATACTGAACATTATAAACAGGTGACACAATAATGCTCATTTCTAGAATGTTCCAGGTATTGATTTTACAAGCGCTTATTTATTATATCATTATACTAGTACTGCTTTTATTGAAATGTGGTGCAGTTACAAAGCATGTCCCAAACTGTCCCAACCTGGAATTCAGGTTTGTAGATGTGATAGAAGCAAGGTTAACTGAATATTATGTGCTGTGATTTGGTATGTGATATTCTGGTTTGCAGAAGTACAATACTCAGGCAGGTGATAAGGGCACCCAGCTCTCTGGTGGGCAGAAGCAACGTATAGCTATTGCAAGAGCCATCATCCGTAACCCTAAACTGCTGCTCTTGGACGAGGCCACATCCGCCCTTGACACTGAAAGTGAAAAGGTACAGCATTCAGAATAAATTTGAGTTTTTGTATAAATATAAAAATACTGTGTATTGAGGTAACTTCAGGACTAGACTGCTAAAGTCTGCCAAAATACCCAAACAAAGCAGTAAAATCATTTGCTGTTTCGTATGTGCAGCAGTAATGCATTTTTAGTAGGAGAAGATCTCTGTAAATGACAGGGTTGGGAGTGTCTATATGGAATGTGTCTATGTGGAGCTCTGCTACATAAAAAATCTAACAGGCTATAGTAAACAAGAGGAAAGTTTACAAGCTCACAAGCATATTGTACTCTGAAATTTGTTTCTTTGGTGCAGATTGTGCAGGAAGCCTTGGATAAAGCTCGCGAGGGTCGAACCTGCATCGTGGTGGCTCATCGGCTGTCCACCATCCAGAATGCTGATGTTATTGCGGTGTTGCAGAATGGTGTGGTGGTGGAGATGGGCACACACCAGCAGCTTCTCAACAAGCAGGGAGTGTACTACACCCTCATCAATGCACAGATGGGTCACGGGACATAGAAACTCCAAAAAAATTAAAGTTTGTTTCCGGGACAGGATGGGAACTTGGCTATGGCAGATTTGGGTCAACCATGTGTATGTTTATAGTTAGAATGGGCAATTTGACAATATATCAAAATTGCTGGCATTACACTTTGTTGTTCTGAGAGTTTCTTGGGTATTATAGCTTCTATTTTCACATTGACCAACAAAGCTGACTGGATGTTAAGATTTATATTTATATTCATTATTAAATTTTTCCTCATTTTCTATGTTAAATGTTTAATTCTAATCATAATAAACTAGCACTACTGCTTCAACTGCAGTAAATCTGACCCATTTTAATCCTAATTTACAAAAATCCCCAAAGCTTAATCAAAGTAACTAATTTGCATGTACAATCAAAAACATTAATTACTGGGCTTTTTTGAAAGTGATTTACTAATATTTACTCGAGGAGGTCTTTTTCCATGAATGGGCCGAGGCTGACAGATTGTTCTCAGTAACAGTTGAGCTACACAGTTACTAATCGTAATTCATTCATTCTGCCATTAGCATACTAATCGTAATATCAATTAGGATCCAAGTAATTTAGAACTAATTAGGTTAACTTACTAGTTAACTTACTAGTTTACTAAAACACACTAACATTTGGAGGGGAAAACAGACTTATGTGACTTATATTTTTTGTATAATGTAATAAAATAGTGAAGATACTTGTTATAATTATTGGAAAACAAGTATGGTAAATGTTCTTTATTGCTCTAACATAAAAATAGGACCAAAGACCTAAACGGGTAATCATACTCCTTATTTATCAAAATGTACATATTCTAAAACTTTTATTTATAAGAGAAACTAACAGATCTGCCATCTGTGATTACACTGTATCATGTTCTACTGATTTTTGTACTGGCTAGCCACATTTTTGAAATAAAGTTCATTTATTTACATTTGCCAACTTGTGTAAGCATTACTTCTAGATACAAAACACCTCGTGGACCTGACGGTAACACACTCACTCAGTAAATCCATTTATTTAACTGTTTTATGCAACTTTGCCCAGTTTAATGTCATTTTTATAAATCTTGTTTAACTTAAAAACAAAAACAAATCTAACTGCTTATATTACTAGAATATTAGTGTGAGATTCATGTACAAATTGCTGTTTGTAAGTATCTTAAACACATACACTTGGAACAGGATATAAGTGCTTTATTTTCAATTATTACAATAGCATGAGTAATTATTTAAAGAAAAGTGGTACAAGCAGATATTAATCTCTTTAGTGATAAAAAAAACACTTGAATGCAACTTAGTAAAATCAACGTGTACTCTATTTTGTAGGAAAACAATAATATAACAAACAAATGAATTATTAAACCATTGGTTCTTAACTTGTAGTCTTAATGGCTCTAAAACAAAATCAAGATTTTACCAAAGCTACAGCAGAACTGTCACTGTTTACATGGAAGCTCACACAGCTGGTGAAAACTGTTAGTAAAGCAGTGGAATATCACACCATTATGCAACTCCTGTAAACAATTCCTGTAAGCACTTTTCAGCAGATTTCAGTTTTTGTATTGCAGTTTTTTTTTACTATTTGCAAGATTACATTATTAAAATATAGATACATTTTTCTCAGTTTGCAGAATATTTTTCTGTCCAAATGCAGAACTAATGAATATACAAAAATGCATGTACTGTATGTGTGCAGGCTGCAAGAGAAACTATTGGCCACTTTTTGGCCCCAGCTGAGAGTTTGAGTAGCACTAACTTAGATGAAAATTATCTACATAAAGGACACTTGCTGAAATTACTACAGACTTCACTGATTTCACAGATTGAATAATACATTGTAAAATCAATACTAACTGTAGAAAAACATACAAATTACAGAAATTAAATATGTACAAATTAAAAATTGCATTGTTGCTGAACATTTGCATTGATTTCTGCATTAATAAAATAAAGAGGTCTTTCTAGAGGTACAGTGAATATATACTGACTGGCTACTTTATTATAAACACCGGAAACAGTGCACTGCATAAAATCACACAGACAGAAGTTCAACTCACGTAATGTTTAAATCAAACATTGGACTGGGGGGAAATGTGAACTGACTGACTTTAACCATAGCATGGTTAGCATCAGTATGGTGTTCCTAATAAAGTAGCTAGTAACAGTATACAGTATATTTATAATCTGCAATGCAGCTGTAAAGTAATTAGTAATTCAGCCACATTGCATAAGCAGCGGTTTACAAAAGGTGGTGGCTGGACTCGCGTCTTAGAGGAAGCACACGTTTGCCCATAGACTCCCAGACAGGGAGGACACAGTGGGTAAAATGGGAAATTGTATTGTATAAATTTTCTTCATCTCTGTCATGGGCTGAGAGTGTTAAAGCTGTGCTACAGCAAACTGATTTTCTGATTTAAAACTGGACACAAATCTTACATTGTCAATGAAAATCCCAGAAGGCTTTTCTCTACAGGTTGGACAGGGTGGTGAGCTGCATTATGTCATGAAAGGATGTGCATAAATACTGGAAAAAGGTCTCGGCGTCTGTCTCTGGACACGACTTCCAGGCCGTACAGGAAGCAACAATCCTAAAATTAGGAGCAGAATATGCTGGATAAATCACACTGGATTACAGGAAGCAGTTTATAGTCGGGGGTTTTGTGATTAGATGCCCTAAGCAATTTAACCTTTCTTAACATGGCAATTATTAAAAGATCCTTAATCCTTACATTACTATTTGTAACCACAGTTGATGCACACAATACATCTTTATTTTTTGGAAATATAGTATTTATTTTTATTTATGTTTATAGTTTTCTTTTTTTGGTAGTAACAGGTGTTTTCCAGACATTCTTAAGTGTAGAGCTTGTGGCTCATGTGTGCAATCAAACTAGCCATATTTATATAGGCAGAGAGAATTTACCAGCTGTAGTCAGTTATGCTAACTTAACTAAGTGAAAGACCGAATAATAATCTACACCATCAAATTAATAATCCAAGTAGCTGTAAATTTATTTTTCACCCAGCAGATTTCTCTAGTCAAGTTTTTAGAAAAACCCACAATAAACTTTGGACAAAGAAATTCGTTTTCGTTCATTCAGTCAAAGAAAAGAAGAGATTAAAAAATCACTGTGTTCGGAAAACTGTCATGACCTGTCGCTTACTAATGTTTTATTTTAACTGTACATTTCTGAGCTCACCTGTCATCACGGATGCGGTAGAAGAAGCCATAGCCGTGGTGCACCATGGGAGCAACAGCACCCAGAACAGTAGTGTAGCCCACAAGACTGGATGAAAGAACAAAGTTTCCTCCTCCACCACTGCTCATTAAAAACAGACAGAAAAGAAAACACTTTTTGTAAAGTTAGCCATGTTACTCAAAGCCAGTGCTGTTCTAGTTCAGAGAGGAAAACAGTAGCTGATGTGCAGAATGAGTGCAGTGTTTACTCAAAATAAATAATAACATGCAAACAGAGGCACCACTGGCCAACCGGCATACAAATCTCAGTTCCAGAAAAGTTGAGACATTTTGGATAATGTAATAAATTTTTTATATGAGTGAACCTTTTACTGTAGAGGGGGTCAGTGTAAAGCTCAGGAACAGGAAGTCCCTCCTCCTTGGCAATTAGGTACAGACCCAGCAGGTGTCTATCAAAGCCTAGACAAAGTAAATTAGTACATAATGAGCACAAAACACTTATTCAGTACTTTTTCGCTGTGGCATTGGCTTAGGGATTAACCTTGTTAGCCCACCCTTCACATTCACACATTCCTTCTTGTTGCACTAAAACTGCGCCCCTGTGCACAAAGCAAGATCGGTACATAACTTCACTAGTTTGAGGTGAAGAAACTCCAGAGGCCTGCAAAGAGCCCTGACCTCAACAACTTCTTGTCCCACATCAGTGCCTTACAAATGTTCATTAGACTGATCTGTTTTGGAATAGGATGTCCAAGAAGCTTATGGTTAAATGTCCACTCACTTTTGTACATACACTGTACCAGTCAATTATGAATCAGTTCTTTTATATATCTACTGAATTAGAACAAATAAAGCCATTTTTCCTAACCCTCCTGTGATGTAGGTTTGTAAAATATAATACTATATTGTTTAATTTTGTCCCGTAACAAACCTTTTCCTTTCTGAGCCTCATCCATCAGTTTGTTGTGTTTGTTGAAGGCACGGAGCAGAGCTTGTCTCTTCTCTTCAACCTGTCGAGAAACACTAGTTTAAACTCAGAAGAAACAAAAGCTTGAAATGTTGAATCTACATCAGATCAGGTGTAAGTAGACATGTCATGTTATGCTCTCGGTTTTTACAGATGCTGCAGGGTTCAGCATTACGGCACACCAATGCTGAGCCTCCACTGTGCACGGCCTCATGGTCTCTGTACGGCCATGATAAAATCGTCGTGTGGTGGCAGTCTCATAACAGCTACCAGGTCTGAAAAAGACAAACAAAACAAACAAACAAAACTGAGCGAGAGAGAAATAAGCATTGTAGGCCTGTTTGACAGTTAACAATTTATTTATTTTATCAACTATGTTGTAAATGAGGTCTCTACCTCAAGGTTTTTTCAAGTTTAAATAACTGTTGGTTGGTAGGTTGATGATTTTTTTATTGTGGTAACAAAAAAAAAACCCCAGCAGTCTTAAAATAAAATAAGAGATTCTTACTTTCCGTGTAGTCTGTAGTAAGTTAACTGCATGGCCAGCTGCACAAACGTGTCTGGGTGAAGTTTTCTCTTCTTAATAGCTGCCTTCCCAAAGGAGGTGAAAGCATAGCAGACAATCTGCAGATCCTGTGTCTGGAAATAAAAGCCTTTTTAACACGTTTTTTCATGCAAATTCATCGTGTGCTTAAAGCCACAACAAAACGTAAACATCCAAGTTCAGATTACATTAAATAATTATGATAAGTAAATGGCACAGTACCAGGAACCCGAAGACCTTCCCATGTCAGTGTGGATTGTTCCCTGGGTACTCCAGTGACCCCCCACTTTTCAAGAAACCAGCAGCAACAATGCCAGCAAGAGACTGGCAACTTAAAATTTAGCCTAGGTGTAAGTGAGTGAGTGAGTGAGTGAGTGAGTGAGTGAGTGAGTGAGTGATTCTCCATGATGATCTTATGAACTGTATGTGTATTCCTGCCTTGTGCCAATTGGAAAAACACACACAAAAAATACTTCTGGTCTGCCGCTGCCGGTTTGAAAGCAGGGTTGGAATTGCCTGGAATTGGCTAGTTATGCCTTGATCTACAGGACAGAAAGGAAATCCCTCCCTTCCTTCCCAACAGCAAAGCCAGTTATGCTTTGTGACTCCTATACAGAGGTGGTAGTGGTGTTTTTTTTTTTTTTTAAAGAGGGAACACTTCTGCTAAAATCCCTAACAGGATAGTCACTGGCGTATCATTTACAGTGGTTATTGATGTGGTGGGATTGTTTACTTTTTACATGTGAAAAGGCTAAATGGTGTGTGTGAGAGACGCACCGTTGTTCTGTACTGCTCTTTAGCAAGTGCAATGTCTGTCCTCACTTTTTCATCTACGGTAAACACAAGCTCTTCTGGAACAGGCAAGTCATGCACCACCTCCGAACCCTGCAGACAACACCACATTGTTAAACACAAGCTCTTCTGGAACAGGCAAGTCATGCACCACCTCCGAACCCTGCAGACAACACCACATTGTTAAAACACATGCACATATAAACACACAAACACACACACACAAACACACACACACAATCCAAAAGCATTCTTACCTTCCATTTTCCACTGGTGGCCATTAATTTTTGGTCAATGTAGTAACAGAGAGACACCAACACCATGGCATCATAGGGGGCGTGCTATAGAATAACATGGATAACTATCAGAACAGACTTACCAAGTAAAGATGAAAACAATAATAATAATAGTAATAATAATAATAATAATAATAAAAGTGCCATGTTTACATCACAATTAGAGGCGAAGGTGCCATCAGCAAAGCTAATACTGTTGTATGATTTATCACCCCAACGCACAGTGGGGTCTCCTGTCAGTGCCAACTGTGTCATCTACATAAAAAAACAAATATACATAAAAATATTACTACCAATTAACTCATAGAATAGCAACAAAGCAAAAAAAAACACATTTTCTTGTTTTTACCATTGTGTAGTTCTCCGGAGTACAATTTGGTTTTGCATCATCCAGTGAGACAACAAACAGGGAGCTCTGGATTGTCTCCAGTATGTTTTTATTAACAGGATCAATGGAGATCAGATAATCTCGAGCCTGCAGAGCCACACAAAGAGATAACAGTAATAATATGAAAACATAAACATTAATTTTAGAATGTTGCTGTAAAGCATGTTTGAGTTAGATGTCTATGTGAGTGATTATAATTTAATGTTTCTGACCTTAGCCCAGCGAGTCCTCTCCTCACTGGTCAGAGCAGCCACACCATCACCTTTTACATCTCCATCACAGATCTGTTTAATGTACGTCAACTGCCTAACATATTACAGGCAGAAATATTCAAAATTCAAAACTCACTCATAGTTGGTTACTGGTACACTCACTATCCAAATTCTCTAATCTGGTTAAGTATGAGCGAAAACTGGAAATACATTATCATCTGCATTAGTGCTTCATTCTGATTATATACAGTGGTTATTGGGTCAAATTAATTATTATAGCTCAGAAATAAGATCTTCCATTAACAACTGTACGAGAGCCTCTAGTAAAAAATGAAAATTCATCTTTAGGAAGACGTCATTACATAACTGACGCAATTTTAAGCCAGTAACATCTTTCATGCAAATCATTTTGGATTATTTGTGCCCATATAAATGGGGCATGTTTAACTGCACCCAGTAACTAAGCGACAAGCTTCGATTACAGCGGAAAACTATAGAAAGCATGTTGTCACTTCAGGTCCAAAGATCACGTAGAAACAAATGCCGAACACACAGAGTATTACCATTAATAGTAGCATACCTTAATATTTCAGGAGGAGTGATGATGCATCCATCACAAAGAGCATCAAACGTGAAGATTCTCCCATGACACATGACCACGAGATGAGAAGGACACGGCCCTTCACTTTCTAAAACACAAAGTCCACACATAGATCCCTTACTATAGAGTACACAAATACACACACACACACACACAAGCAAGGTTCATACCCCCTCATTTATTTATTTTATCCACATCATTGATTTATTTTATTCATTTGTTCAGTTGTTTAACAAGCGGTTGTGGAACCACATTTTTAACATGGAAATTTGTTTTAGTTGCATATATTATGCTGTAATGTTTAAAATTGTGCAGACAGAAAAAAAAACCCATTGTGTTTACAATTGTGTTCACTGTGGAAAAGATCCGTGTCAAGGGTGCATTTCCACCAGGCCTCACCAGTTTTAAAATAGTTGAGTATGGAATCCTTGGTAACACCAGGTACTTTGCAAGTGCAGAAGATCATGCGGAACTGGTCCATGTCGAAGGGCATGTTTCCTGCCTTATGCACAGCCAGCTTCTCCCTGATCCACAACACAGGGAAACAGAAACACACACACACACACACACACACACACACACACATCAAATAACTCTATAAACTTTTAGTGAATACACACCCAAGCAAAGCATGACTTATCCTGGGGTTCTGGGTCTGATTTCTACCTCCCGTCACTGTCTGTGGGGATTTTTACACGTTTTCGCAGTGTCTGCATGCAGTACTCTCAAACAAGGTTGATTGGCTACTTTGTATTGATGCAGACCATCAGAAGATGTGTAAGGGTTGCCAAGTGTTCTGTTTTTGACTGCTAAGTTCGGTTCTCAGCAAAGTTTGGTTAAGATGCACCACTGATGAGTAGGTACAGTGTTTTTTAAACAATGTCATGTTATATTGCTGTTCAGAATAATGTAAAGTAAAAAAACCAAAGACACTTCCTGGCATGTTTTGTCACAACTAAGATTTATGTAAGCAGTGCTCATGAAGTGATCAGCCGTCTGTTTGGTCAACAACAGCCACAGATCACTGCTGGTGTGAACGCAGAAATAATCGTAAGTAAATGGCAATACTCACGTCCGGATGAGATCCCAGTATTGCAGAGTGAGCCACACAGTCATGCTGGTCCTCTCCAGCTGTGTGCCTTCATATGGGGGCCAGCAATGCTCCAAGTATGGTCCTGGACCCCCAAAGTTCACATTCAGTTGAGACGGCATACGCAGTTCCAAATATGCTGCGTCCAACCACCAATCTTCCAGCTAGAAAAACAAACAGCCGGTCCTTTTTAAAAAATGTTATGGCAATCCAAGTTATTTAGAGCATGCAGTAATGGTACAAACTCCAATTCCAGAAACGCTGGGATTATGTACATTGCTAATGAAAACAGTAAGCAGTGAAAATCAGTAAAAAGAAGTTTTGTGTAAATAAGAGCAATTGAAGTCGTGTGGTGGTTAAATCTTGAAGTTTATACGAGTCAAAATTCCCTAGAAAACAAACAAACTGGCACTACATGTACAAGTTCAACAGAAGAAGAGTCACAGGAGGGAAATTTGGCAGCTGCATTTGTTTACTATGACAAAAATATTATATAAGTGTGATAGGTCACTGTTACCCAGTTGCGCTGTGTCTTGGCTCGTTGTAAAAGCTTCTGGTGTAGATGTTTGCCGATGTTCTCAGCAAAATGCTTTACAGTGGCTTCAGTGTTGCGAAACTCATCTTCAGTAGCAAAGGGCTTCACTGCAAAAAAAACAGTTTGAGTAAAAGCCTCTCACTGGTGCATTGATTTGTCTGCTGTTTTTTTTTTTTTAGCTTATGGTCAGTTCAAGAAGGATTTTTTTTACCTGCGTCCAGGTATTTCCTGAGGCTTTCCTCTAGAGAAGGCACAGGCAATGGTGGCAAGCTGGCCTGGTGTTGGAAGGTCCGCTCAGCCGCAGATTCAAACATTTGATTATTCATAATCACACCTGTATTAAACACAAACAATATGATCAGTAGTGTTTCAACACACAAAACATCAAGTAGTGTTTACTTCTACAATCTTAAATTTGAGAAGCTCTGTATTAAAAAAAACAAAAGAAAGAATTTAGTTGTACTGCACACATGTACATGTACATATGACGAATAAAGACATTCTTCTAAATTCTAGTGGTCCAATGTAAAAGCCCACCACTAGTGAGATTTTGAGCTGTTGAGCTGGTGCTTTCGACCTGTCCAGGCTTTCTGTCTAGTCAGGGCATATAGAGGATGAAAAATGGCATAAGTGCAAATAAACAAATGCACAAATAAACAGAACCGACATGAGTTTAGATAAATAAATAAATGCAGAAATAAAAAGTTTAGTAAATAAATAAATATTTTTGTCACAAAAAGGCATATTAAAATAAACATCAATGCTTATTTGGTCCATGCTTGTGCCTTTTCTCGTACTGCATAAAACTAGACATTAATATGGAAATGTAGAAATAAATTAAAGACATTTATTTTAATATGCCCTTTTTAATTATGAAAACTATTTATTTTTATACTCATGTCATTTGGGTGGCACAGTGAACATAACGTTAAAATCCTAATAAATAAATACTCATGTCATTTCTTGTCCTCATAGTGGCGCAGTGCATTAGTGACAGTGTCATTATTGCAGGTCTTTCACACTTAAATAATTTTTATTAAACAAAACATATAACATACTGGAAACTTTAGTAAATGCACAACACATTTTACAATATAAAGTTTGTCTTTCTAATGAAACAAAGCAACCCAAGTTCTGTATCACTTCTATAAAACCGTGACTGGCTGCAAAACATTTAGCATGCACTCCAACACAATCAGGACTGTGCACAAACGAAAACATGGCACAATGGTTCATAATCTACCGTTTGTAACCACTATGGCCAAAGTCCCACCCCATGCACCTTTAACCATACCTGTTCTGCTGTTGTATAATGCAAAGTCCAGTCACAAGTTGTCCAGTATCCTCCACAAACTGGAGGTTCAGTGATATACTTTATTAATATAATAAACTGTTCAGTATAGCGTTGGACTCTGTGGTTAATCCTCCAGTCTGTCTGTACATGCAGCTCCAGCTAATTCACACTTTACAATGTAAATAAACACACTCACCTCAGACTAAAATATAACGAACTGCTAACACAAAACAGTCCATATGTTTAATAAATCTGACATGAGGTGCATGTGATGAATAATTACTGTTATTGTTGTAGTTATAGTTGTTATTGTGAAACAGAACTGGAGCAAGAACTGTTGGGACCAGTTCCATCACCTTTGCTCCAGTTTTTTCTATTTACACGCAGCTTTAGCCAATCAGGACTCACCAATGCAGCACTGTCGGCTCTTTATCAGCTTTTCATAATACAAGTCCGAGGGTTTTTTTATATTCTCATGTATTTATTCCTCCCACCGACAGGGCGGCATCTCACACATTTACTATTCACTTACCATGTAGCAATGTAGAGCAGCCAATCTACCTTCTGCATGTTTTGGTAGGTGAGACAAAACCAGAGTACCCAGAGGAAATTCACTTAAATATTATTAGAGCATTTTGATCAACCTACTCTACCAGCTGAACCATTATGCCAGCCAGTTTTTGGGATGAGGGACCATCACAAGACATGCATGTTTGCGTCTAAGTGCATTACTTAACTTTAATATCCAGCAGCTCATTTGAAGTTTATGGGGGATTTTTTACATAATAACATATCCATTTAAGTCTTGGTTTCATCTGGACTCTGACTTGACACGGTCTTGTAACTGTCTTGGACTCTCCCTCCCAGACCCCGACAAACTGCCCCACCTGCTGGGGGAGCACAGAGAGAGCTGCACACTAGCAGCACTCTACACACACACACACACACACACACACACACACACACACACACACACACACACACACACACACACACACACACACACACACACACACACACACACACACACACACACACACACACACACACACACACACACACACACACACACACACACACACACACACACACACACACACACACACACACACACACACACACACACACACACACACACACACACACACACACACACACACACACACACACACACACACACACACACACACACACACACACACACACACACACACACACACACACACACACACACACACACACACACACACACACACACACACACACACACACACACACACACACACACACACACACACACACACACACACACACACACACACACACACACACACACACACACACACACACACACACACACACACACACACACACACACACACACACACACACACACACACACACACACACACACACACACACACACACACACACACACACACACACACACACACACACACACACACACACACACACACACACACACACACACACACACACACACACACACACACACACACACACACACACACACACACACACACACACACACACACACACACACACACACACACACACACACACACACACACACACACACACACACACACACACACACACACACACACACACACACACACACACACACACACACACACACACACACACACACGCCACCAGGTGAGGGACAGTGGGTGACCTTGTCTCACACACACACACTTTTGTTCTTTTACTGCCCAAATTTAGTTCGTCACTGTTAATTTTTTTCTTATATTGTTATTACCATTTGCACTATTTTATATTTTATATGTATATCTGTAATTTTTATTTTTGTATCTACGTATATCTAATGTTATTATTGTTGTTTTTATTTTATTTTTAAACTTTATTGTTTCATTATATTTCCTAAATATGTTACCAAGCTTTGGCAATACGAATGTCCATATTTTGTCATGACAATTAAGCTACGTTTGAGTTTAAGACTCAACAAATGTGGCCTACACTACAGCCTTACTGAAGCTGCATAGTGAATTCGTACACATTATTTACACTTACACAATATGTGGACACCCACCACAAGCTTGTTGAGCATTCCATTCCAAACCCATCAGCATTAATATGGACTTATGTCACTCTTTTAGCCTTTGCTCTTCTGGAAAGGCTTTTTACAAGACAGTTTGGCTCCCAATCAACTTCCAATTCAACGTAAAGTGTTAAGGCTCTGTGCAGGTCACTGGAGGATGAGTTCAAACTCGTTAAATGCTTTTAAGGACCTTACTATTTGTACAGGGACACAGTCATGATGCAACATAAAGAATTTATACCTTTGTTAGTGATAAATGAAGAAATGTCTGAATTTTATAATTTAGAGAAAGGGTCTGCATATTTTTAGACATAAATATATAATTTTTAGTTAAAACATTCACCTCAAACAAGTGTGTTTTATGTGGTGGTTACAGAGTGAATACTGAATAAAGTTGGTATTCTGAATTCTTTCACTTCTGAGGACTTGGCTTTTACAGAGAGGGACAATAAGCCTGTTGTTTTCTAGTCTATGAGCACATTGGTCACTGATGCTGCGGTCCAGACTGGAATACTGATTTAGAGCTTTATACACACATTCAAACTGTGAAAAAGAAGTTGCCACCTTTGTTATATTGAATGGTTACACCATTTTAGCAGCAACAACTGCAACTAAATGCTTTTATATCACTGTTGATGGATTTTAGTTGGAAACACCACTAAATATAGCATGAACTGCTTATTTTATGTCCTTCTTCAAAAATCAATTCCGTTTCTTTGTTTATCCATTCAGATGTGAATATACTCTTGTATTTTAAATTAAAAATATTTCACATGCTATATAACCCAACTAAACTTTAGATTTAACGTATAAACAGAGTATTACATTTTGTCTTTTGGTCATTTGGATACATGACATTTCCTGTGTGTCTAGCAACCCCTTTGTTGCCGGCAACCTGACTGTTGCTGTTGTCCGTGAGGAGGTGATTCCTTATTAACCTTCCCTCCTGACACCACTAAGACTCAAACATGGATCTACCCTGTGATGGGCTACTGTATTACACTGCACAACACCTCCTTAAGAACTTTCTGCTAGAGAGTAAAATGTATTGTTCCCTTTATAACAGCAAGTTGTCCAGCTGATGATGCAGCAAAGTACACTAATCCTATTGATGCTAGTCTATTTTGCATTGTCATGCACACTGACCTTATGAGGCAAATGGTAATGCAGTATTGTTTTCTCATTTATTCTGGACTTCTGCTAAGATCAGGGAACAGTGTTTCTGTAGACACTTCAAGGTGACTGACTGATGGTAAGACTCAAGAAGAGTAAGAGTTATACTTCACAGGTCTGACTGTGTTTGTTAACATTATTGTTTTAGCTGCTCTGACACTGTACAATGCTACAAACAGATTAGGTAAAAAAATAACATCACAATTTTTCTTAAATATTTGAGATTTTATAAGTTATATAAAACAAACAAAGAATATATTATTGTGAGAACCATGTTTAACCCTTAAAGATTGTTAATCTCCTACAATATCAAGATCAGAAGCTAAAGAAAATGTCTATGTTAGTGACAAGGCTAAACATTACATCCTCTGTTTTTTTAGTTCAGATGCAAATCTATTTAAAATCTAAACATCATCTAATTATCACATTCCATATTTATCAATGACTTCCTTGGCCAGGGTGATGTACTCAGTCATGGCATCGTCTGTGGACATGCCTGTCAAAGAAAAGCATAAAGATTTAGAAAACCTGAATCACAGCATTCAATCAGTCAAAATTCTTTTTCTAACACAACACTTGCACAGTACAGTTCAAGGAAAAAGTTTGTAAACCCTCTGAAACTACCTGGCTTGCTACATGGATTACTTTTTTAAATCAATTTATAAATGTTTTATTTCTAGACAGATACATTGCTCTATTTCGGCTGCTCCCATTAGACGTCACCACAGTGGATCATTCACCAACATCTTGCCCTGTTCCATTCTGTCTAAATTAACATTTTAATAAATTCATTAGCACATAGGTTTGCATATTTTTTGCATATCTTTATTAAATAGTGTTTAATGATAAAATCAAAATCTTATGTGTGATGGTTTGGTTTAAGGTAGACAGGTTGTGTTTGCCTACTTAAGAAGAGGTAAAAATGTACTCAGTCTGATGTTGAGATGCAACAGTAATGCAGTGGGTAAACTCATTTACCTTTTCTGGAGTTCCAAGCGTCCCATTTGGCTTTTCCCTTTAAATTCAGAGCCCCAGGTGCATCTGCATAAAACAGAGAAGACTTTCTGTAGGAACATGACCACCGTCTTTTAAACCAGACTAAAACAGCTCAGAGCTAAATACTTATCTAGCATTACCAATGTTAATGTCTCCAACTGTAGCCTGCTTATAGAGACCATACAGATCCAGCAGCTCCTGATCAGTCGGTCTGGTCTTCACCTTCTTCACATCCTCAGCAATTTGTTCAAATTCTGCCTGCAATAACAACAAATGGTAAAAAAAAATATATAAAAATTTGATTCACTGTGACAGTAATTAAATCACTATCTATAAAATTTTATATTTATTTTAAAATTGATTTAGTATGCTCTTCATTTCTTATTATTTACTTTGTGATTTTAAGCACAACATCAGTCTGCACTTTTTGAATCACTTTGAAGCACTTTGAAGCACTTTCATAGTTTGGTAAATCAGTACAGGTTTGCCAAAAGTGAGGCATACAGTAATGATTCATCAGCTACTGAAATCAATAGTTTACATACATTTGTGAGGAACATGCACGCAACCACTGCAAACAGGTGTATAAAATAAATAAAATAAAGTATATTCTTCCACCTTTGTGCCAGGAGTTTGATACATTTGGTGTGTAGAAGCTCCAGTGGCCTGTACAAGGTTTCAGCAGATTTTTACTCTTGTTTTTGAGAATTCCTGGCATTACGAAAAATTAAAATAATAATTTTATATAGACTATATCTGCAATAAAGGTTAATGCCTGGATAAGATTAAACTGTGTATTTGAAAAGGCATAGTTGGAAAGGCATTTAGTATAAACTGCTCATTTGTTTAGTGCATGTTTGACCTATTTTCTGCACTCACTTGGCACACTAAGCTCTGTCTTGATCACTGCACCATAATTCCTCCACTGTACCGTCTATTGTTCAGCTGTCAGCTAACACACAGCAGTGTCTGGCAGTTTGAATACCCAGTCAGACCACACGATCATGCATCAAATTACAATGAAGGACAAACCCACTGCCCTCCACAGCGGCTCAGCCAAGACTGAGAGACCAAAGAAATGATTTGCCTGCACAATAGTGAATCTTAACACTAAAATCATAAATATTTGTTTACATTTTGATACAAAATCATTTTAATGACATTATTTTAACTTAACAACAAATTTCTTTTACAAGGTATTGTAAACTGTACAACATTTAAATGTTTAAATTTGTGAGTCTGTGAATTAAATCAGTTGCCATGGTGCCACCCAGTTTCGGGGTCCTGTTAGAAGTTTGGAATCTCCCCCCTACCATCACCACCACAACCACTGTGAATTTCTCAATTTTTAGTGGTTGCAACATTGCTTATCTCTTTTTTTCATCTGAATTATTTCAAATTTCTTCACTAACATTTTTATTTCATAGGTTTATTGTGCATTTCCCCCCTAAAAATATGCTAGTTCAAAATATACATATAGTAAATTGTGAAGAAAGTTCTATCATGTCATTTTATTTTGTGGCATGGTCTCCAGATCCCCTGCTCCCAGGCAAGATCCAAAAAAATAATTCAGCAACCACCAACCAACAGATCTAGCCTGAATGATTTGAAGCTGCTGGAACTTTACACTGTCATGGGCTTAGAAAGAAAGATGCCCTCGCTTCAAAATAGGCACCTTAAGCTTATAAGCTTTCAAAAAAGCAGTTATGACAGACAATGTTAGGTCAGCGGTTAAGGTACTAAATTATTGACCAGAAGGTCAGTGGTTGCCACAGTTGGTCCATCTAGAATTTGAACTCAGCATTTCTGCACACGATCGACAGTACCATTCAGCATCTTTACATGAAGGTTCAAGACAAAGTGCAGATTCTTGTTTTTATTGTATTTTAACATGTCCCAACTTTTCCAGAAAAGCAATTTAAATGAAACACAAATTCTTAATGGTTTTGGAATGACTATCTGTATCTGTATCTGGTAGGTGACGCACTTTTGAAAGATTCTGCATCCCTGATCGCTGCTGTGATGCTAAAATGAAAAACAATTCTTTATAAGAAAATTAGATTATAACCCACACATCCAAGTTGTCCGATAATGACATGAAATACATAATTAACTATTTAATGTAAACCAGCTGTTTATTGCGTATAATTGAGATATTTAACAGAATCCATTTAACTGCAATAAATAAGCAACCAAATTATCCTGATCTGAGGTGCATACTGGTCTGATTATCATCAGTATAATAAGAATAAGCTCTTACCTGGGACATGTTTGCAGCTGGATGTTAATTCTGGTTGCTGGGCTGTACAGATCAGGTGATGGATGAATGAATGATTGAGGGAGTCAGTGCGCTTGCTCGGGTTTTGGAGAGACGCAGTGAGCGCTGATTGGCTCACAGACACAAACGCGCTTAATCAATCCTCCCAAAAAACTAATTCATCCCATCAGCATTTACAGCAAGTATGCGCTCATTATTACAGTAATAGAACACCACCAAAGACTTTTATCATTCATATCTACTGTATACATAATTATATGATGAACCGCTGGACCATAAAAGTCAATGAGCGCTGCAATACTGACTTTTCAAAATATGCCTATCTACCACTTTATCGCCCATCCAAAATAAATAAATAAAAACTTGTGATGTAACTGAATGCTTGATGTAACAGCTCAGAGGGATATTTTGCTATAAGTTGGAGTAAACACTATGGGGTGGATTTGAACGTCATGTTTTACACTTTGGTTACATTCATTTTTACATTTACATTTTCAGCATTTAGCAGACGCTTTTATCCAAAGCGACTTACACAATGAGCTGAACACAATGAGCAATTGAGGGTTAAGGGCCTTGCTCAGGGACCCAACAGTGGCAACTTGGTGGTGGCGGGGCTTGAACCGGCAACCTTGTGTTTACTAGTCCAGTGCCTTAACCACTGAGCTATCACTGGCCCTTCATGACATTCATGACAGGAACAGGTAGTTACTCGTTACACAAGATTCATCAGTTCACAAGTTTAATGTCGAACACAGTCATGGACAATTTTGTATCTCCAATTCACCTCACTTGCATGTATTTGGACTGTGGGAGGAAACCGGAGCTCCCGGAGGAAACCCACGCAGACACGGGAAGGACATGCAAACTCCACACAGAAGGACCCGGACCTCTCCACCTGGGGATCGAACCTGGGACCTTCTTGCTGTAAGGCAACAGTGCTACCCACCAAGCCACCATGCCGCCCCGGGTGCTTGACTGAAACACAAGACACAGGAGACTTAATAATGTTTCCTTCTTTACTGAGGATTGTAGTCACAACTCGAAATAGTTCAAAACTCCACCATTGTCCACAAAGCTTGAATACATATGCACAGTTTCAGTGTCCGTTTGTCCGTCCGTCCGTCCATCCATCCTATCATAAATAAATACATACACAGCAGTTTTTCAAC
Source organism: Trichomycterus rosablanca (assembly GCF_030014385.1). Classification (NCBI taxonomy): domain Eukaryota; kingdom Metazoa; phylum Chordata; class Actinopteri; order Siluriformes; family Trichomycteridae; genus Trichomycterus; species Trichomycterus rosablanca. Next base: position 4,884,547 of record NC_086010.1, on the reverse strand, counting down.
AAACACGCATCCACCACACACCACTGTATTTAGGTTGTAAACAGGCTGAGATGGCTTGATGCCCTGTCCATGATATTCCTGCATTGCGTCCAATGTTGGATTGCAGCAGTATTTGAAAGAATTAATAAGTAAACCGCGTATTAGAATGAATTCTCCAACCACATGAACATTAGGTGGCGATATTATTTCAGCTCAGAATTTGAAGTGAACACGTGGCTGAAGAAGAACAAAAACAAACATGGCGGCGTCCAGTACACACGCTGCAGCTCATACCTGATACAGCAGAGAGTAAAGACGCGATCGCTTTGAGATCTGAGGTAGAAATAGTAAAATGAAATTACAAGATGAAACTTTCAGAAGCAAATGTGTGGTCTGATTACAGTGCTCATTGTGCTTGCTTTTGTTTTTAGAGCAGAATGGCGACACCAGGAAAAGCAGGAAAGAAGGAGAAGAAGAAACCGGTGCCGGTGAAGACCTCCCTGAACAGCCCGTATGATCTGAAATGGGCTCCGTTAGAAAAAGGACATGCGAGATTCATTCTGAAAACAGTGAGTGAGAAACTGGATACGCTCGGACTTCGCAAAAACAACGTGAAAGTTTTCCGAAAATGGGGGAACAGAAAGGAGCGGAAGAAAAAACGCTCGGATCGGGTGGAGACTAGTGAGCCGATTCAGCTCGACATCATTGAGCCGATTCAGCTCGACTCCACTGAATCCACAACGGTGGAAGCGATTCAGCTCCACACCAATGAATCGACACCTGTGGAATCGACTCAGCTCATCACGACAGAGTTAAAACCGACCGACTCGATTCAGATCGACACACCTGGATCAGAACCGAGTTCAGTGGAGCGAGGCTGGACTGTGAAGGACCTAAGGAAACAATTAGCTATTGGTATTAACGAGGTGACCAAAGGTCTGGAGCTGAACGAACTGAGTTTGGTGCTGGTCTGTGACTCAGTGCGACCCGCTCACATCACTGCCCACCTAATCCCGCTCAGTAAAACCCGCTCGGTACCCGCATGCCAGCTGCCCGGCCTGAGCTCCAGCATCGCCCCGTCTCTCGGGATCAGCAGCGTGCTCGCTCTCGGCTTCAAGCGCGCCGCCGATGTGTTCTCTGATACAGTCACTGCCCTCGTACCCAAGATGCCCCCGGTTGGGGTGGCCTGGGTACCTAAAGAGACACCGGGACCTGCACAGGGGGAGCAGGGGTCACCCACGGTCCAGCAGTCAGATCAATCAGATCAGTGCAAACAGCAGAGTGAAGAATCAGGGAAGAGAAAGAGAAAATTAGAGCTTTCACCTGAAGCTAAAGAGCCAAGAGCAGAACTTCAACCTCTCAAAGTGAAGAAAATCATCCCAAATCCTTCCAAAATCAGAAAGCCAAAGCAAAACAAAGCAAAGAAAAAATGAACTTCTTGTTTATGATAATTTTGAGACTACCAGGGTCAAATATTACCAAATGCTGATCAATTCATGATTTATTTTATATATCTACTAATCACCCAGTTAGGCTTGCAATGGTCTGGCACCACCTGAAAGCACTGGGCACAAAGTGCACCAATGCTGATGAACTTGAACTTAATTTGGGTAAAAACTGAATAACAAAAAGGGACATCGTAATAAACATCACTTCAGCCTTTAACAAAATTTTTTCATATGTTTGTTTATAGCCAATTTCCACTCATTAAGCCACAAGCTCTTTGCAGCTCATTCAGCATTTCTAGCTGATCAACATGAGTCTACAGTAGCTTAAGTGTAACAATGCGAGTGATAGTCCTACACTCGAACTATGCTGTCAGGCCTCCTGGCCACTGATAGCTGTGGTATCTTCAGGGATGGACCTCGGAGCCCACTTCAGTCCTTTTTGATGGTCTTACTAAAACAGCTCGACTGTCAGAAGAACTGCTGCATGAGGAACCAGTAAAGAAAAAGTGGATTCAACACAAAGTTAAGGTGGACAAAAAAAAAGTAAAACAATAATTTTCTTAAGAAGTGCACAACGAGTTAATGCCATAATGTTTGGACAATACTTTATTTATAATTAATATAGTGAGCAGTGTTTGATTTAGTTGTAGGAAGGTATTAAAAGTCACAAATGTCCACATGATGGTTCAACCTGTTCCTCTTTGTGCTTGTATAGGGATATGTGCTTTTTTCCTTCTACAATTTTGATCTATTCCTCTTGGGCAAATCATCTTCAACATCCTGGGGTTGCAAAGGTCCCACAATTTTAAAATCCTCTATAAAGTTTCAATAGAATGCAAGTCAAAAAGATTGGCTAGGCCAAATCAATGTAGATGCCAGCACCTTCATTTTCAACTTGTCTTTATTCTGTCTTTGCTTAATGTCTTGTTATATTATTAACTTTTTATTATTATTTTGTGGCCAATCTTTCTAGTCATGCCTCCTTAAGACTATTTAGACAAAAGAGAATTTGGAAGGTCACGATGTTGACTGAGAAGGCTTGGTTTGACAACATTCTAATGCCTCCCAAAAGTGGCAATGGGAGTTGAGGTCAGGGCTCAGTGCAGGCCACTGGAGGGAGCAAAACTTGAGCTTGAGAGAAGTCAGCTAAAATCCTTAAATCTCAAAAAGTAGGGTTACTGTTTATTTGATGTTTTTATAGCCCTGTTACACACTTATGTTCTCATGGGTCACAATGCACCACAAAGCTCCAATTCAAATCCTAATGTTTATATCTTAATAACAGTAGCTGTCAAAATATATTTATGTTTTTGTTTGTTCCACACTCGCAAGACAAGATTTCAAAATGAACTGACCCCAGCTGCTGTTTTACTTTGGGCAGACCTGCCATAACGCTGATCAAGATTAAGCAGTTAGTAAAATAAATCCATTCATAACTTGTGATCAGCCCAGCAATAGATTATTTTAGGAGCAGGTGGGTCTTTTCAGGCTTTTACTAACTGTACAGGAAGAAGCAGTTAGTAAAATAAATAAAGACAACAATCAGAGATGTTTAGGATTTTATTCAGTCAGATTTCCATGCTGGTATTCATTGATGCTTCTTTAACAATCAGATTTTGGCATGGCCTTTGTGTTTCACATGGTGCTGGCTTAATTTCTGCAAGTTCATTTAACCACCAGCAATGAAATTTACTAAAAATTTTCAGAAAGAGAAGCTAAGCGTTATTTCAAAACTATGTCGGATATCAAAAAAAGACCTCGCAAATAAGGCAAGTACTTTGGGTGACATGATTCCGTAGACCAAACACGTCAAAAATTCATGCTCAGTTCATACATACAGCAAGGACCGCACACACAAACTGACATTCGCAAAGTAGTCTGAATTCTTTGTCAAAGAAATATGTTTAAAATTATTGTCTTAATAATTGAGGTACCTGAATGTGTTTGTTTAAAAGCTTGCAGATGCTGATGCACTGATGTCAGTTACACAAAAAGCAGAAACGTATAGTCTTTAAAAATCTGATTTTCTGAAGTCACATGTAACACATTTTATCAAGTAATACACATATTTTGAGCTGCATATAACTAAAGTACGGAGAGAGCAGAATATAAAAAGCATCATCAAAGTGATGATACACATGATTGTTCGATTGGTCTGCTTGTTTGTGCTTGTATGTGAAAATTCCTAGTATGGGCTTTGTTTAATTCTTGTAACTACCATAATGGTTTCAATACACAATTAATCTAATGATATAAAAACTAAATACATATAACTTAAACACAATTCTAAATATCAGAATTGGTTCAAAATATAGACGAAACACTGAGGAGTGACCAGAACAAAATCTACTAAAATGCCATCATGGAATTTAAAACAAGGCTTTACGATCTTTTTTCTAAATTCTAACAGACACTCAAGATCTACAAAATACAAAAGAAAAAAAAGCAAACAGGAGCATCTTTGCTCATTTAGGAATTTTGTGCTTCAGAAAATGTGATACATTCTTCACATGTACCCAGCATCTCTCCACCAGCTGCTGGAACCAGCCAGGGTCCTTTATGACCTTATTCCACTGACAAAGTGCAGGTGTTGGTTCTGACGGAAGTAACTAATCTGAAACCATTCAGTGCTTAAATGCCAGATTCTAATTCATTCCTTCCTCCAATGTGATGTTTAGCCAAAATTTTACACAAAACTGTATAGCCGAATATTACGTGTTGTATGTATTGGTTTGACCCAGCAGGTGTGTGTGTGTTTAAGAAAAATCACAAAACACTGCAATAGGAATGTTTTCCAATCAATTCCTTTCAGCTTTGCACCAACAGTTGCCTACTCATAGCCCTGGCTGACACAGAGGACTTACTTGTCCAACATTATTAGACCACACGAATTATCTTTTAGACTAACTGGGCACAAATTCCCACAGACAAACAAAAAAATGTTGTGAAAACACTTTACAGAAAGTTTTGGAATTAGGATTTCCAAGAAGCTTGTTGTCATGTTTTTACAGACTTTTGGCCATAGTGTACATGCTTGTATCAAGTGCGTCAACTTTTGACCTTAAGTGTAGTGACACATCAGCAAATCTATAGTCTAATATACAGGCAACTGCTGCAGCTCAGCATAAGAAACCTTCAGTGTCCCAATTCCTTCCTTTTACTTGATTGTTAGAGTGACCAGACCTAACATTTCTATATCTGAGCTAATTCCTACATATTTTGCCTGTTGTAATAATATAGCTCAATACACTTTTTTACTGTTTTTACTGCTCAGGTGTTTGAATAAAAAAAACTTTTGTGTAAACAACAAACAGTTGCGCTCCTTTATGACAGCACTGCATCTTAAGCTGGTTAAAATAAGTGCTATGATAATAAAATCTCACCATCCTTGGCAATGCTTTCTCTTCAATTCAATATGGCAAAAACGGCCAGCTTGATTTAAACTAAACAGTACTGTTTTAAAACAGTAGTCAGTATAGGACTTATTTTAGGACTCATTTCTGACTGATTCCACAAGCTGACAGCCAGTCGTAGCAATATTTCACACACTGTTGTAGCTCTGGAAATAATGCAAATGTTAAAACGATTCTAATTGTATGAAGCAGCACCAGCACCATGTAAGTGAAATGGGGTAACAGTGAAGAGTTTAAATTGGACTCTTTCCCGTTCATAGCCCTCTGTAAACCACACAACATAATAAATATCACATAATAATTATACAGCTTCTAGTTCTTTCATACAAATGCGGTATCAATGCACCTTCAGATGAAAAAAAAAAAAAAGAGGAAGGGAGGGTTGAGGTTTAAACTGAAAACGATGTGTGTGTCATGTATGTGTATTTTTATAAAATGCATGTCTTGAGAAAAACTGAATGTGTGTAATTATGTGTTTTCAGCATGAAGGAGTCGATCTGAAGCTGATGAGTTTCACATTCAGGTGAAAGAGAGAGAAACTCTCCTAATAAAAATGAGATCTAGTAGAGCTGCACGATGGAACTCATTCACTGAATGGATTTGCTTCTTTGTGGTTGTTTTTTACGTGGTCTCACTACCTCGTGTGTCCTGCAGAGCCGTGAGTGTCGCAGCCGGTTACTGTAGTACGAGACCGACCTGAAACAAAAAGCAGCATGTCGATGTAAAGTGCATCTTTACCAAATCGATACACTTAAATTACTAGAAAAAAATGTACAAATATTTTAATTATGTAAAAGAAAAAGTTGGTAACTTGAAAGCCCCAAAAAAGGATTTTACTGTCCAGAAATATCACAAACTCTATACACTCATTAAAAATACCAGGATTATTATTTACCAGGACATTGGTGGGTGTATCTCTATAATTTGCATCTGTCTTTGTGAATTCCTACCATCCCAAGTGTTACGCAAATGCAGGGCCGGAGCAGAATCTGTTACTACATCTACTTAAACTTCAGAAAAACAATCCATCAGGAGCAAGTGGAACAGGGAGACCATATTGCTTACCTTCTCTGGGTCCATGGCAGGACATTTCCAGTTGTACAGGTAATACTGAAGGTTTCCATCTCCGATTCCAAACTTGAGTTTTTCCAAAAAAGTCTTATTCTCCATTAAATCCAGAGCATTAAATACATCAAAGCCTTTCTGTAAAAAGACAAAGAAAAACACGTTAAGAGCTACACTGCTGGAAAATAAATCTGTTAAAAAGTAAGATACGTTTTATTTGATTCTATAATCAGCATTTTCTACTTTAAAATGATTTTAATATCTGAAAATAACTTTTAAGTTATTTAAAGCAGTACCAGTTTAGCAAGGATGAGCGCATCGTTCATCAGGTCAATCAGCGGAGTCTCTGTGTGGACATTATAAAAGGAATACGCTGCTTTTAGGCTTTTGTGCAGCGGGTGGTGCATCACTGTGGATGGCAGTGTGTAAAAGCTGATTAAGTCGGTCAGCATGCCTCCTGGACCCTAAACATAAAAAAAATCAGAAATTTACAACTTGTTTTCCTCCCAGTTGGTGACTGCGTGCAAGTGAAGAGGAGCATGACAGTCTGCGACCCCTGATTGGGGTGGGGGGAAAATTGACACAATTGAATTGGGGGAAAAAATGAATAAATAAATAATTGAAAAAAAGATGATATACCTCTACCACGTATGTGTCGATAATGTTCTCCTGTGGTAGAAACCAGTGCTGCACCTCTTCCTCTCCCATGACAGGTCGCAGGTTAAACTGGCCCAGGTATCTCTGCAGCAGCTCGGTCACCGGCTTCACGTCACCAACCGTCATCTGCCTCAGCCCTGGTGTACGTGTGTTCTGTGGAATACAGATCTATGATGTAAAATCTAAAATGACTGTTTAAACCTTTGAGGATTCAGACTGAAGGTGCAGGTCTCACTAGGGGCCCATAAGGGGCAACTTGGCAGAAGTGGGGTTTAACCACTAAGCTACCACTATTCCCACACTCACTGCTGGTCATTACTTACATCAGGTAACCTGTAGAGTTTCATGGTTCTTTGTAGTGTCATGTTTCTGCTCAGGTGAGAAAATTTAACCTCAACAAGCTTCCTGGGGTTTAAAGAGCGATGCCAATACCTGCCCAAAAAAATGACAAAAGGCTGTTAAACAAAGGTGACCATGCCAACTGATTCTCACAAGCTTTCTGATATGTTATCTAGATGCTATCGGAAAAAGACCGAGTACCTGCATGTGGAAACCGGTTTGGGCAGTACCACCCCGGCGGTGTACACGGCCTGGAAAATGCCCTCGAGGTTGACCCTGCGTGTGATCTCCCGGATAAGAACCGGAGCAACACGCTTGGAGCGAAGCTTTTTATGCACACACAGAAAATTGATCTCTACCATCTTCTTTAACCTGATCAAGCAAAATGAAAACAGGATAAACCACACATTAATTTTTGTTTTAATGTGTGGACACTAGTGACTGAACTGAAAATCAAGAGAATGGAAATGCAATCAAGTGAACTGCATAACAAATATTAATGTAAAAAAGAGATTTTTGCAGTCATTCAGTTAATCGATCACTTGTAGACAGCATTCTCTTTAAGCTGGAATTAAGAACACTAATCAGATTATTCATTGCATGCACACATTTGGTTTCTATTAGGTTTATTAGTGGGTGTTAATCCTATACTCACATGTCGTAGATGTGAATGTCTGCAGGAATGGCGCTGATGAAGCCCACAAGCTTCTTGTTGGATGAGACTCTTACACCACAGTGCCAATGAGGCAGCCAGCCAGGTGGGCGCAGTGCCCTGCAGTGACAGAGGTTGGAAGTTAAAGGACAAACAATGGCTAAACAATGATTACACTATAACATCACTGAAAGGCTCATTTCTAATTGGCAGTGCGATGTTCTTGAAACTGACAGAAATAAAAATTTGATTAAATACTTGTTTTATTCATTTGTATGTTCTTTACACTCTAAGAAAGGCAGCCAGCATGCACATCATTTACATTTATGGCATTTAGCAGAGGCTCTTATCCAAAGTGACTTACACTTATGACCGAATACAATGCAAGCAGTAAAGGGTGAAGGGCTTTGCACTAGCAACCTTCTGATTACTAGCCCAGCATCTTAACCACTGAGCTACCAGTGCCTCTACAACTGCAACTGAGAGTTTAGGACTCTGCTCAAGGGCCTAACCATTGAAACCTGGACATGGTGAGGTTTGCACCTGATCACTGTACCTTTACAACTGAGCCATCACAAAACCTAAAAAACTGATTACATAAATCAGAGTAAGGCAGTTGCACTCATGCTGCAGAAGCAAGTCTGTATAAATTGCAGGGTCAGTAGGTGTAAACAGAATAAAAAAACCTTTATGAATTATTAGGAACAGATAGTGCCACACTTTACCATTTGAGAAAGTTTGGAGAATAATCAAATCTAAACATGTTGTCATCATCCTCGACATAATTTTCATTCAGCAACGTGTACAGCTCCTTCAGCTACAGGAACAGAGAAACAAAAACACCTGATGGATACACAGTCTTCCTCATTACACATTACGTTGATCTTAAATTAATCTTTACAACACACCTTTACACAGAGCATGACTGTCTAATCAAGAAGCTAAAAAATGATTATAAACACACGAGCATGTGCACACACACTCACCACTTCCGCATTACTGAGATCCAGTGTGTCCCACATAAACCCTTGTGGGAGGGAATATGGCTCCTGTCGGACATTTTCCTTATCCGGCTCAATCGGCCCATGAGTAGTCACCACCTCGTCTAAAATAAGAGTCATATACATATACATACAAGAGGATGAAAATCCTTTCTTCACATCACATCTTATTTGGAAGCGCAGGTCAGAGTGGAAGATTAGCTACTATATAAGATTTATAGTAAGATCAGGCTTACAGGGCAAATGTTGCAACATCATCATCATCATAAGTCTGCAGATGAGAGCACCAGAATAACTTACCAATTTTAGGAACAGGCTGGGTGTCCCAAAACTGGTACTTGTGCTTAGTGGCCTCGTCTATACTCTTGGCAGGTCCTTGACAGGTGGACAGAAGCTCCATGGCTCTCTGAATGTCCTGCAGCTTTTGCATGGGAATGGCTGGATTCTAATTTACAGAAGAAACAAGCTTGTAGGTGAGCAGCGGTGGCAAATTTATATCACCAAGCATGAGCTATTCAGAGCAGCGGCTCCAAACCTAAACTGTTTCAGTAAACTAAACAGATTACTACATTAACATTAGTAGCATAAAAACTGTGCATGTTTTATATAAGTACACATTAGGAACCTTTATCTCCTGAGAATCAGAGGCGGAATCAGATTTGGTTCCTCCTGAGCTAGGTTTTTCTTTCTTCCTCTTCTGTTTCTTCTTTTTTTTCTTTGCACCAAGGTCTCCAGCAGGACTCCTATACAAAAGCACATGTGTAGACCAGATCTTAAATACTTAACCCATAATAGAAGACAACATTGCGACAGCTACACACTGAAGGCTGCATAATGATTCATCAGAAGTGTGTCAGGTAACAAGAGCAGGTAGTAAAAGGGTAGTAAAAAACTGTTGTTAAAATTAAGCTTTTGTGAGACATTAGAAAGCCAATTTCATGGGATTTTTATAGCCCTAAACTGCTTTGTAGTCATCAAAAAATGGATAGATTTTTTTTTTCGGATCCTCAACCAAGTATTTAGGGGAACCCACAGTTGTTGGAAGTTACCAGAAGATTTGGAACCTTTTACTTGAACACGGCCTGATGTTGACATAAGCTGTCAAATCCTAGTGCCAATTTTTGACTAACATTTACATTTAGCAGACGCTTTTATCCAAAGTGACTTGCAATACTGTGACAGTATACTGTCTAAGCAATTGAGGATTAAGGGCCTGGCTCAAGGGCCCAACAGTGACAACCTGTGACCAGTGATCTTTTGATTACTAGTCCAGTACCCTAATCACTAGGCTACAACTGCCCTCACATAATTGCACTCATAATTAGTCCCAAAAAGTGTATAATGGTACTTCTGAGACTATACAACTGGAAACATGTTCAGACATTTTTGTGCCACAGTTCCCATCCCCCTTTGTTTAAAGCTGAATGATTGTACAGTAACTGTGCAGAAACACATGCATTATTGTTCTTCTTTTTTTTATAAATAGCTGCTGAGGATGTATTTACTTCTTTTGACTTCAATTAATTAAAATGTGTCATTTGGCTAAAGAGGGCCACACGTTTGCATACAGCTACCTGACAAAGTGGGCAATGATAGTAGGCACCACAATGCAAACTAGAAGTTTTTAGGCATTTTTTTAAACAAAAAGGGTCGTTGAGTTTCAGTCTTAGACAGCCATAAATGTGTGGAGGAAACCTGGGGATTACATTACTGTGGGTTAACACAGACCCAGCCATGCAGTCTAATACCAGTAAACAAGAGTCTTTCATTCAAACGTGGCCCACAGCTGAAGCAAGCATGCACACACCATGAGCCAAATTAAATAAACATTAAACAAGCACATTAGGACAAAGAACAAAGCTTAGTAACGTATTTCAGAGTCTGTATTGTGTATCAGTGCTGATGGCTGATTGACAGTTATCTTGCTTGTATTGTCGCTAGCCTCTGTCAAACAAATGCTAAGCTACGCTGTAACATTAGCATTATTTATTAGAATGAAACCCCACACAACGGTTTAGGACGGTTTTAAAAAGCTCACCCCTGTGTGTGTTCATTTTCCTCCTCGTTATCGCCGTCTATCCCGCAGGTATCCTGATCATCCAGTTCCAGGCTCTGCTGGCTGGCTGCAGACTCGCTGTCCTCCGCCATCACTCATACAGAAGAGCGCTAGAGCTAACGGGCTAAAGCTAACTGCTCTTGCTTAACAAAGGCGCCATCTACTGGCTAATGCGTTCACTACACGCCATAATAAAAGTCCTGAAGGCGTTCTTCTCATGTTCTCAGAGTCCATTACATCATTGGTCCCCAACCCAGTGGAGGTTCTAGACCATGTGAGATCTAGAAGAGGTCTTCCCCTCTTTGAAAGACCAGCAGCCGCCACTGCTCATTACACAAGACTCATCAGTTCACAAGGTTATATCGAACACAGTCATGGACAATTTAGTGTCTCCAATTCACCTCACGTGCATGTTTTTGGACTGTGGGAGAAAACCGGAGCACCCTGTGTAAACCCACGCAGACACGGGGAGAACATGCAAACTCCACACCTGGGGGCTATGTTAAAGGGGCTAATTACTTTCTGCCCAAATGTGCATTGTGGGCATTAAGAGGAAAGAGATTATTATTAAGAGTCGATATTCAATAGAATTCAACATTTTATTTATGCAGTTTTCAGTCTACATTTCCTTGAGTTTGATGTAAACAGATCAACAAAGAATCACCATTTAAGGCATTTGCTCTGCTTAAATGTCATTTATTCAGTCCTTTTCTTTTTCATATTCAATTTGAGTTACATATACTGTATTCCTAGGGGGGGGGGCGTAGGCGGGGCCAAGCTGGCTGTCACAGGGGCACTGGCCCCCGCTAACTACCCCCTCCCCCCCAGAACCACCGGGCCGATCATTTATTACCGGGCCGCACAGACCGAATAAATAATTAAAGATCGCAACGAAAGCAATGAAAACACTGCTTCCTTTTTCATCATCCTATCTTTGTGAAGCGGGATTTTCTGCAGTGATGGCAACCAAATAAAGTTACAGAATAGACCGAACGTAAGGAACACACTTCGTGTGTTATTGCCTCCTATCACCCCTAGGTGGGAGCGTCTCGTTGCAGCAAAAAAAGCTCAGGGTTCCACTGATTTTTCAACATTGGTGAGTAGTATTGTTATGCACTTTGTGTCTTTTTATTATGCTCGTCGTATAATTTTATTTAAAATCCTCCCGTCCCCGCCGGTCTGTGAAACTATGTCTTATATGAAACTAGTTTGTGGTGCAAAAAAGGTTGGGGACCGCTGCATTACATGATGTTTAGCAAACTCCAAGCAGGCTAATTTACCTGATTTACCTCCCTGACTAAGGCTTTTTTTGCCTGGATGCCCAATTTGGCCAGACAGACAACGTTCTAGGTTGTGCCAAACTGCAACCATTTTACAATTATTGAAGCCACTGTGGTCCCAGTAAAACCCAAGCCTTATTTGTCATTTTATATTCTTGCACTAGACAACTTCTTCAACTCAGATTACGGTGACAGTTTGGATTTCCTTCTTAACCTTGGCAAAGGACCACTGTTCCATGTACTTCTAAATGATATATTTAGTTACCTATTTATACAGGCACAAAAAAGCCAACTAATAGAGTGTACATAATCACTACTAATAAATAAGGCGGCCAAGCCCACATGAGATACATAAAACAGGTCTGCCATGAATATCAAGCCCCTAGAACATAGAGACACTGTCCATAGTCAGGCATGTTTTACATCGGAAAGGGTTTACAAGCTTATGTGCACTTGATAAGAAAATTAAGTAGAGTTTTAAAAGCAACCCAGTGTACTCAAATATTTCATTCAGAATTACTGCATGTAGTGTAAGCGTCCTGGTTTGTTTATTTTGTAGACTGATCATACACTGTAATAAATGTCAGTGTTAAGATTGTCTTGTGACTTAAAAGGTTAAATTCACAGCTGGGAAACAACAAGAAGGGCAAAAAACAAGCCAGCAGACGTGTGAGACTTGCCTGCGAGACTTGACAGACTTGTACAACCCCTGGCAAAAATTATGGAATCACCACTCTTGGAAGATGTTCTGTCAATTGTTTAATTTTGTAGAAAAAAAAGAAATCACAGACATGCCACAAAACTATCATTTTTCAAAATGTCAACCTTCTGGCATTAAGAAACAATAAAAAAAAGAAACAAATATAATAGTTGTGGTCAGTCACAATTGCTTTTTTTAGATCAAGTAGAGGAAAAAAATATGGAATCACTCAAATCTGAGGAAAAAATTATGGAATCACTCTGTAATTTGCAGTTTAAAAACAAAACATCTGCAGCAGATTAGATTTGCTAATTATTCTTCAGTTTAAAAAGAGTGCTCACACCTCGGAGAGCTGTTGCACAAAGCAGATTGTCATGAATCATGGTTCCAACACAAGATATGTCAGTTGAAACAAATGAGAGGATTATAAAACTCCTTCAAGAAGATAAATCATTGTGGAATGTCGCAAAAGATGTTGGTTGTTCCCAGTAAGCTGTGTTTAAAATCTGGACCAAGTACAAACAAAATGGGAAGGTTGTAAAAGGGAAGCATACTGGTAGACCAAGTAAGACATCAAAGCATCAAGATAGAAAACAAAGCAATATGTCTTGAAAACAGAAAATGCACAACAAAACAAATGAGAAACAAGTGGCCGGAAAGTGGAGTCAATGTCTGTGACTGAACTGTAAGAAATCACCTAAAAGAAATGGGATTTACATACAGAAAAGCCAAACAAAAGCCATCATTAACACCTAAAAAGAAAAGAACAAGGTTAAAGTAGGCTAAAGAAAAGCAATCGTGGACTGTGGGTGACTGGATAAAAGTGATCTTCAGTGATGAATCGCGAATCTGCATTGGGCAAGGTGATGATGCTGGAACTTTTGTTTGGTGTCTGTCCAATGAAATTTATGAAGATAACTGCCTAAAGAAAACATGTTAATTTCCACAGTTGTTGATGATATGGGCCTGCATGTCGGGTAAAGGCACAGGGGAGATGGTCTTCAATAAATGCCAAAGTCCACATTGAAATTTTGGACGCTTTTCTTATTCCATCAGTTGAAAGGATGTTTGGTGATGATGACTTCATTTTTCAAGATGATAATGCATCTTGCCATAGGGCAAAGGACGTGAAAACTTTCCTTCAAGAAAACATATAATGTCAATGGCATGGCCTGCAAATAGTCCGAATCTCAATCCATTTGAAAATCTCTGGTGGAAATTGAAGAAAATGGTCAATGACAAGGTTCCAACCTGCAAAGCTGATCTGGCAACAGCAAGAGACAGTTGAAGGCAGATTGATGAAGAATACTGTTTGTCATTAGTTAACTCCATGCCTCAGAGAGTTTAAACCATTATAAAAGCCAGAGGTGGTGCAACAAAGTAATAATGGTGCAGTGTTTTCTAATGATTCCATAATTTTTTCCTCAGATTTGAGTGATTCCATATTTTTTTCCTCTACTTGATCTAAAAAAAAGCAATTGTGACTGACCACAACTATTATATTTGTTTCTTTTTTTATTGTTTCTTAATGCCAGAGGGTTGACAGTTTGAGAAATTATAGTTTTGTGGCATGTCTGTGATTTCTTTTTTTTCTACAAAATTAAACAATTGAAAGAACATCTTCCAAGAGTGGTGATTCCATAATTTTTGCCAGGGGTTGTAGTTGCACATTTTTGTTATTTTCTATCTTGTGCTGTAATCAGCTGACAATTCACACTGACTGATTTCGTGAGATTCTTAGTCCCACCACTGCCAGGTTGTCACTGTTGGGCCCTTAAGCAAGGCCCTTAACCCTTAACCCTTAATTGCTTAGACAATATACTGTCCTAACAGTGCTGTAAGTCGCTTCGGGAAAAAAGTGTCTGCCAAATGCAGAAAATGTAAGTGAATGAGACATTTGCAATGTGTAGTTAAGCATAAGCATTAAATAAAACTCTCAGTATATTCATTTTTTTATTGTGGATAACTGATCTCAATTATAACATACACGAAAAAAAGTCCAGACATTCAAAGTTTTTGGGACGGATACATGTAATGATTGCAGAGTGGTTAAGTCACAGTCATAAATGCTATCAAACACACTGCATTTAGTCAAGAGCTACATCAACAACACATGTAGCATCTATAAAATAAAAATGCAATCGCATACAAACTTTCAAACACACAAAAAATGCTCATGTCACACACACACACAAATGAAAAAAAAAATACACAGGCTTTTGCAGACACACTCCTCACATTTTACAAGTACAAAACAACTGTGTGCACTCTCTCTCTCTCTCTCTCTCTCTCTAACACAGATACACACATACAATAGTATGTAAGACTTACATTACAATACAGAAATAAAAAATGAACACAATGAGGGTCAAAAGTTTACATACACTTGTATCATCGTCTGTTATAGAGGTTTTCGTTTGAACTGTGGTGGACAGACTTCTCTTTAAAGTACACAATCTTTATAGCTTTATTTTTTTACCCAACAAATCGCCACATTAAAAAATTAATTATAAAAAAATGGAACTTTATGTTTTTAGGAGAAAAGTAAGTTTCAGTTAAAGAAAACAAACAGCTGCAGAAATTAAAATCCCAAGACAGTCCCAAGACATGTGACTTACAAGTGTAGGTAAACTTCTGGCTTCAGCCGTGGATACGTCACGTGATGTAAAAGAAGTGGTTAGGATTGTGATTTTAACGCATTTGCTACATAGGCACTTGAAACAGGTAGCAATTGATGTGTGTCTATAAAATAACATAAGTTCATCAAAATGCATTAAATTGCATTTAAAGTTACAGTAAATACAATAGCAAAGAAATGCATAACAAGCTTCCAAATTCCAGTATTTAAAGCAATGCATAGCTGTGTGTGTCGCATTATGGGCCTGCAAGTGTAAAGAACAAGAAGCTGTGTACTATGTAACAGTAATAGTGACACTATAAATATGGAGTGGATGGAAAAATACTGCATTTGAATTATTTTACTCAAATAATAAAAAGATTAAGATCTTAAATGCATTATGGGTCAAATATTATTCAGATACTACTCAGGCTCTAATGTGTCTCTAGTTAAAATTAAAATTCGATTAAAATAAGCAAAACTTAAAACATATACACATACATAAGGGCCAGAATGTATACCCACTTTAACAAAAAAAGCCTGTATAAATACTGTAATACTAAATTTATTTATACAGACATCATCGCATGAATATATAAGTCACTTTTGACTTCTACAGTTATAACAGGTGCTCAAAGTGTTTATTATAAGCGTCCAGACACTTCTGATTACGGCAAACTACTGCTTAAGCAACGTTGGCCAAAGTGTCTAGTGGGATTGCTGAGAAGGTATCTGCTTTCTAAACACCCCAGATGGGACTCGAACCCACACTCTCTGGCTTAGGAGGCCAGTGCCTTATCCATTGGACTGGGATTGCTGAGCATGCCATTTTAATATCTTCAAGTAGCACTGCCATCTACGATACACCAAATTCTTGGGTGTTAAGTACAGGGGTGTTAAATCAAGAGAACGTCGTTAGGGATAGTACACAAGTGTGTATACATTTTCTGCCCCCTCTGTGTGTGTGTGTGGGTACATAGAGTAAGAGACTTAAGCTATTTGCTAGCTAGGCTTGTAGCTTCAGTGCAAAACAAAAAAGCAGATGTTGGATGCTGACCCTATCCAGACTTTAGTGAAAATTTGTGATTATTTAATTATTTAATAAATCATTTCGTTAAGTCATGAAAGACATATCAGTGATTCATAAATGAGTTCTCCCAAGTTCTGAACCACAACGGATGAATATAAACGGCTGTATCTAGTACAGTTGATGAGTCACAGTGCCCATATGCTGTCAACCGAAGAGCCAATTGCTTACCTGATCAGCAGCAGTTCATAAAGCTACACATTTCACCTTCATACAACGGCTGTTTAAGTTCAGTTTGCTTAAAAAGGCGTAGCTGTTGTGCATAAATGTGTTTAAGGAGTGCTTTTTTGCTTGCTTATGGAAGTCACTTTGTCCCTACACAATCAAGTTCCTCATTCACAGACTCAGAGGTGATGCTTAAAGCTGTTACGGGTCTGATACAAACGTCTGTGCTTCAGCTTGTTACGTAAGGTAGGCAGAACCAGGTGCCTTCATTCAAAAGGAAAATCCACAGGCGAATAACCTTAAATGTCAGGAGTTATTTGAGGTTAAAGGCAAGTAGTGGCCTCTCCTCACGTTTCTGCCAGGGACTCTTCTTGTTCTCTTCCTCCCCGTTGTCGTCGGGCACGGCTAAACCATCAGGGGCACTGTTGCTTGAGGGAAGCTTAAGTTGTGCCAGGGCATGCTCGTTCCTCAAAAATGTATCATCATCAACTCTTTCATCCCCGTCCTCTAACAATGTGGGGTCTGGGAGAGGGGGAGGGGAAGGAAGAGGAGGAGATGATGGAACAGGAGGGGTGGGGAGCAAAGGAGGTGAAGAAGGCTCTAAGCATTCTTCCTCAACTTTAGTGTTGGGCAATGAAGGTGTGAGTGAATTGTCCTCTGGGCTGCAGACTGGAGTCTGGGGCTTATTGACAATCTCTACAGAGTTATCGCTAGCGCTAGCTTTGGCATTGTTATTATCTACAAATACGAGCGGTGTGCTTGCTACAGCGGGTGACACAACCTGTGCTTTATGTTTAACCTTCCCCCTGCGTCCTGGCGTGACATCACTGACGTCTACCCCCGAGTCCAGACTAGCGTCATTGCTGCCTGCAGAACCGACACCGTGGCCTGCCCTCTGCAGGTCAATGTAGGAATGGCGGATGTGCGCATTTGAACGGCCGTCCAGCGAAACAAACCAAGCTCGTGGGTGTGCCAGCGGCTTTCCGCCTCTCAGCTTCATTAATGTTTTTTCAGCAAGTAGTTGATCTTCTCCGTTCATCTGCACCACCCCAAGCCCTGGATTGCTTAGCGAGGTTGGAATAGACAAAGCTTCGGGGAGAGCGGCTGTCTGTAAAGTCCAGTCATTTGCAGTCCCTCCTGCGTCCCTCGGTCCTTCTTTGCTCTTCTCCACCCCTACTTCACTTTCTCCCTGTCCTGTATCTGCTTGCAGCTGATGCGATGCATTAAGTTCTGCCTGAATGCTCTCAAGCTCGCTGCGCTCATCCGACTGAAGCAGCAGCGCTTGACCAGACAGCGGGTGTGTCCCGGGTAGCCGCATATAATGGGCTGGGATAAGTAAAGTGGGTCGGCCTTTCTGGTAGCTAGCTCCTCCATGGCTCACCTGAAGCTCTGAGGTACAGCAGATCAACTCACCAGGGCGGGGCAGCAGAGCCGGGCGCTCCAGCTGATCCACTGAGCGTGAGAGCATGTAGTCAGATGGACGATGCTCCACTCCCAGGTCCCTGTCTGGAGAAGCGGTGGCCACGGTCGTAGCCTGCGAGAGGCAGCGATTCCGTGGACTGGCCTTGCTTTCTGAAGACAGACGGCCAGCTGAGACAGTGTGATGTAGAGGATAGGGGGATGAGGACGAAACAGAGGCGTGAAGAGGGTGGACGACCGACGAGATGACGGAGTTGTAGCTGCGGCGGTACTCGCGCTGGGACCGGCTACCAAATTCATCCTGAGACAACACCAGCTCGGTGGTGGACGAGCGGTGAGGGACAGCCATCAGCATGGGTGTGTGGAGGTCTGGTTCAGCCACCACAGGGTCCAGCTGGGTCTCGCTGATCAGGTTGAGATTGGACATGGACGTAGCCTGGTCACGTTTGGAGCTGTCCAAAGCTGAGGATAGACTGTACTTTTGGTGAGCTCGTCGGGGGCGTGAACACTTTCTCCTGATAACACAGAAATCGAAAAGAAACAGCATTTGCTAAAAATGACAGAGCTGGGTTGTTGAAGCTGGTGCTACTTGAGCTTTTTACATCAATGATGTGCTGTATCAGAAAATTTATCAGCACTCCCTGTCTCAGACAACTTAATAAAAGTAAATTAAATGAACGAATGGTAACACACACACACACACACACACACTTACCTGCAGTAACATAGCAGAAGACAGAGGAGGAAGAGCAGGATAAGGGCCATGCCTCCCAGTATGGCCAACAGGAACACTGTGTGGTACCTGCTGATGTCCTTCTCAACCACAGGACCTGCAATAGTCACACAAAAAGAAATGAGGGATTTTAAATAACATTTAATCAGTTAATCTATTATAAACTATTGCTTAAGTTCTGGAGACCTTTGGATTTAAGACTTTTAGCCTTTACACTTAAATTTCAAGGATATCTAATACCCCAGTACCGTTAGGCTTCTACTGCCACATTTCACTGTTGGTGTGGTGTTTTTGGAATCATATGTCCAAACTTTCATCTCTAAACATTACATCTACACCAAAAAAAAAGCAAAAAAGAAGGTTTTGTTACCTGTGTTTATTGGAGACATGGCTGCCACCCAGTAACCAAGTTGAGGGGCGATATAGGTGAGTATTAGCTCACCTCCTTCTTTCTGAACAGACCCCAAACTGCTCTTCAACCAGGCTCCTACACACACAACATGCAGAGACAAATATTATCTACATTAGCCACATGTATTTTGAAACATCTGTGTTCAAAAAGAGAATGTTGAGCAAGGGAGCAGCTTTACAATGCCTGACCATCATTCCAAAATCATCGGTATTAACATAGAGATGATAACTGATAATGGAGAGTCCTCCCTGCACCATGTGTCTGATACATGTTTTTGATAATTGTAAGCAGTGAGGGTTCGATTCTCCAGCACTAAGATTAAGTTTATGTTGTTAACATTGCTACCATGAACTTTCTGCCTGTTTGGGCTATTTGTTTAGGTTCTGCTGTGTATGTTTGGGCGTCATTTGTATTGCGCTGATTTACACTTTTACATTCAGTTCCTTCCTTTCCCCCTTTTTGAAACATCTCTTCCAGCACCCTGTATCCACATACTCATAACATGTGCATACAGTCCTAACTTTCTGGAAAAGGAAAGTAATTAGAAGTAATAAAAGAGACCACTAGGTGGCGGTCATGTTATTGGGCTGTAAAAACAACAGCCATGATGCTAATCTCACTTTACTGTGGACAGTATCAGCTGTGTTCAAGCAGCTTTTCATGTAGAGCAGACCTGTTGTTTAGTGGTTCTTGAATTACATTTGACCACACAGACAAACGTTCTCTTAACATAAGAGTAGTAAGAGTAAATGTAAAGCGTAGAAGTAACGTCTTTCATTAATGTGTGCATTCATTTATATGGGCACAGAGTGGTTACCAACTACAGTCAATCCTAAACACTAACAAGGAAACAAATGTTACTTTCAGCACAACCAAATAAATAATCTGGCTGTATGCAAATTTTTAAATCTAAAAAATCCACAATAAATTTAAAAGTTAAAAACAAATATGTGAATTAATTATTTAGTCTTAGCAAAAACAGCTGCAATAACAATAAAACCACAAGAACATGACATGAATGTCCAATACAAGTGTATATAAACTTTTGACTGTTTGTGATTCTATAGTGAATAAGTGAATTGATGTGGAACACTTCCTGTTTTGCTACCACAGTCCACTGTTATTGATCGTGACTTCACCTGCACCTACTCAGCAAATTCTATTCACAGACGCACTCACGCACTCACGCACACACAGAATGATGCTGAAAAATTCATTGATTTTTCACTGAACATTTGCAATGTCAAAACAATTCTGCAGAAAAATGAAAATAAGGACAGAGCAAGCATAAACAAACAAACAGCCCTCCATCAATCCAATTTAGAAGTCTCCACTCACACAATGCTACCACATCATTCATTAACCTGTTTAAGATCTGATTTACTGCTCCACTCCATTACAAGTCTGATGGAACTCCTAAATAGGAAAAGGCACGATTGCTTACGGACCTAAACGCACATTGGGTCACTTTATTTATTACTATCAACAATTAAATAATTCAATTACAGAAGGATCAGAAGCACCACCAATTTACCTCCAAGTTTTTGGCTTTTATTTTTCGTTTTAGACACAGTATCCATCAGCAGAGAATAAAGTGGTTTTCTTTATCCTTCTTTTTATGAAAGATGCCTTCAGAGATTTTTAATCGAAAAAAAAAATAAAATGCTGCATTAAATTCTTTTTTCAGCCATAAAATCTGCATATTTTTAAAGCCAAAAAGTAATTCACTCATTACATATATATATTTTTAATTTACCCTCCCCACCCCTTTAATGTTTTTGTGGCTGTAAATGTAATGATTACTGCCCCCAACCCCCTTCAAACAAAGGAACTAGTTTTAGTTGTTTATTGGTTTATTATTAAGATCCCTTACAGATGACAACACTTCAGGCTAAATATAGAAACTCATGACCAGAATGCACTACGTTCACCATTCTTTGTTTCCATACATGGGCATGCCTGCATATAAAAACACAATCCCGTATGAAATACTGTATGGTTTGGCTTCAGGGATCAGAGTAAACCAGACAAAGCAACGCCCAGCTGGACAAAAGCACCAATGTCACAAAACTGACACTGTAATCACAAGCAATTGTGCTACGTTAGTCACATTGGCCTGCAATTCAAGTACATGTCAGCATCTGGATCAACAGGCTGTAATCTGATACCCTTGGCATTTTCCTATGAACAAAAACCTGCGCATGAATCCAAAAATGAAACACCCACCAAGATAAATACCCACAAACACATACTGAGTCTGACCTCCACACTGTGCCATGACTTAAACTCAGCGCATTAAAGTGTTCCTTGCACGTGGCAGACTGACCCAGATCTCAAAGCCTCTCTAAACACAAAACAAGTTTTCCACCCCTTTCTGTTTTACTACTGTTTATTCCAGGCTGCTAAGATACTGTCTAATAAAGCAGTCCAGCATTTCACAAGAGCCCTGCTGTCAACTTTGACCACATTTCTCTTCTACTTTTTTCCCCAACAGATCTGGATCTGATTTATTCAGCCACACCCATTGTTGTTAACTGCATAAAGTGAAGCAATCTCATAGACTATAGAATGGGTCACTACACTGTTACAGGGACACTGAAACCTCTAGGAGTGACGAGTCAGCTACAAACCAATAAGCTCACAAACTTTACTGTTAACTGATAAAATGCATTAAGTTTATTTATTAATCATTTTATACTTTTTTTTTTTTTTCTCCATAATATAAAGGTGAGTAATTTTTAAATAAGTAAACCTTTTGCATTGGTCAACTGCGTCAGTCTTCACTATCTAGCAACCTAAGAAATGAAACTGGTTTGATGGATGCCATTAAAAAAGCAACCTGCTTAAACATAAAGTTCCAGCTTTTTACACTACAGCATACAATTAAGTGCTTTCATCTGTGTGGCAACAGTTTAGGGATGAAAAAGTTGACTGGGCTGAAAGGAATCTTGACCTAAACTCTACCCAAAAGCTTTAGCAGGGATCAGAAAACCAACAGTGAGGAATTGCCCAGCAGTGCTACACATAACTCAATAATTCGATTCTGCAAAACTAGTGATGCAAACGCTGAGGTTAAACCATTTAACATATTGTCATCACAACACCATGCAGCCTGCCGCAGCTCTAAAAGAGAACTTTGCATATGAAACTACCAGAGGGCTGTAACACACGCTGAGCTAACTCAATAAAGCGGAATTATTTAGGCTTAAATTGAGGTATTTCTGCAACTGTTCTCTACATTTTTTAAATATAATTCCTGATTTGAGGTGTTTATTAGTCATTAAAGCTTTTCTAAAAATATGATAGGTTGAAAATTTACTATATGACCAAAAACCTACCCAATAAACTGCCAATTTATTCATTTTATTCTAAACAATAGTGCATATAATAATAATAATAATAATAATATATACATATACATACATATATATTATAGTAATATACATAATAATGAACCACTACTTCAAATCCACTTATTAATCTTTGTTCAAAGGAAAATCTTTGTAATACTTTAATAATACTTAAAGATCAAACAATGCAGAGAAACACTTTCCTAATCAGAGCCAAGTCACAAGGGTTTTCATGCAAATGGTTTTTTTTCTTTAATCCAGTGCAAAATAACACAAATCTGTTAAAGTGACCAGATTCAAAAGTACAGAATATTATTTAATAATTTTATATATTTTTTAATTAAATTTAATAATAAAATCTAATGCAGGAAGTTTGGAGAATGAATGCAAAAAAGTATGAATGGAAAAAAGTCAGTCAGTGATGCTCTTCTTATGTATTTAAGAAAATTTATTAAGTTTACATATTTTTGTTTGCATATTCTCGGTTTCACCATCTAACATGCCGTTTGTAATCACTAGCTTAGCAACTAGTTTTGTGGAGTGACAGTGTGTCACCATACCTAACTGCCAATACCTTACTGCTACTGAATCTAGCTGCCAACACAAGACGCACCGAGAATGAAGGGGGAGTTCCCCCAGCCTTCAAAGCACCATTCAAATGATGTTCACAGTACTTCCTCACGACCTGTCCGACCTCCTCATTCCACATCCAAAACATCAATACCATCTTTATATCAGTGTTATACAAACATTAAAATCCTTCTTACAGACTTAAAGCTTTTAAACTTATCCGCCTGATTAGTGGACAAAGGAACAGGAAATGTGCAGACTGAAGTGTTACGCTCTTTTTCTCTCTTTTTACATACACACACCTTCACACACATAAACAAACACAGGAAACCTGCAAGCAAGTCCTTATAGTCTCTGGCTGTGTGTGTGTGTGAGTAAGTGTGTCTTAAACTCACCGATTTTGGGATCAAACCTCCATGCGGGAATGTGGTCATTTTCCTTCAGACCGCTATTAGCAGGGAGAGGAATGCCAACACTGATTGGCTCACTGACCTGAAGCGCCGCCCCATCGCTGCCCAGGAGTTGGACGCTGATGGCAGATACAGGAGTCAGCTCAAACCTGTGGTCACTCCCTACTATTTGAGAAGGGGGGGGCAAAAAGGGGTGGAGAGCGAAAAAAATAAGTCAGTCAACAAACTGGACTGTAAAGCCCAAAGTTCAAAAAATTACCAAGGTGTTACAGCCTGTTGCTCACAGGTGTACTATAGTAATTCAGATGATGCCACATCCTAGAATCTAAGTCTATATGCCCCAGCCAGTCCACCAACAACACTACAGCTGTTAAGTGGGTAAAATAGATCATGTATGACAGCTGATCCACATCTGATAGCATTTAAAAATGTATGACTTACCGTTACTCTTTATGGACCTACACCAGACAACAGGGAGCCTTCTATAACATCTATTATTACTGTTATTAATTATAAAATCATTACTTCTAAAAAAAAAACAGTATAGCTGCTTGATATGGAC
Organism: Trichomycterus rosablanca; assembly: GCF_030014385.1. Taxonomy (NCBI): domain Eukaryota; kingdom Metazoa; phylum Chordata; class Actinopteri; order Siluriformes; family Trichomycteridae; genus Trichomycterus; species Trichomycterus rosablanca. Next base: position 4,860,632 of record NC_086010.1, on the reverse strand, counting down.
AAAAATAGTAACTTGTGATTAAATAAAACACTGAGATCTTAACAGGCTGGACATCTACACAGAAATTATTGGCTTTGTCTGATTGGTGGGAGGTGATCTGCTCCTCAGAAGCTCATTTAGGTTAAACTATTATACGATCACATAATAAGAATACATATATACACGAATACATAATAAGAAGAATATTTAATACATTATAAATTGAAAATATTATATAATAAGTATGCTTGGGTGGTGCAGTAATAAAGTACACTAGCCCACTACCACTGAGATCTGGGAATCCAGAGTTCGAATCTCAGCGATGCTATCAGACATGACTGGCTAACGTCCAAAAAGGAGGATGGCTGAAACCACCTAGTGACTGGAAAAAGCGGCCAAAAAAATCAGAAGGAACAGAAAAACAAGACAGAAGGAGACAGAACATAATTTGTAGGTCAGTATCATCATTCATTCTTTTAACAAGTGTAACTGTCTGGGGAAAGTTGTTGGAAAAGTTGGCTATAACTGACACTGAAATCAAGAATGGTTTAGTCCACTAAAATCCCACCCCAAACCCCAGAGAAGTAAAACCCACATCACATGCTCAAACTTATATAAACAATGTTTACTATTTACAATGCACTACATGCGATTTGGACACTGCTTGCTTTAACTGCTGTCATTACTTGGCGCCAGGACCCAACGAAATGTGATTGGCTTGTCAAATTAAAAAACAAGTTTGCATCATGTACAATGTGCACACTAGAGCTGCACTGAAACCTGGAACTTGTTGCACTACTGTCTGTATCTTCTCACACACAGTGGTGTAAAAAAAATAATTGAACTTACACAAAAAGAACACATTACACAATCACAACAACAGACTAACTTTTTTATTTTCACTCATACAACACATCTAAACATGGTGACATCATAAACAGCATCATTTAAAGCCTGTAATGCAAATTGACTTTTCATCTCATGTGAGAGTAAACAAAATAAATGATCATTTTCTGTGAATAACAAAAAGTCCCACAGCCAACCTCTTTTTTTCCTCTGCTGTATGGGGTATGAATGTGTGTGTGTGTGTGTGTTACCTGTGCTGTTGGCACGGAGGCCCTGCAGGTAAGGGAAGTGCTGTGTGTCTTGCTCTGAGTGAGTGACGGTGAGGAAGGCGGTCAGGTTGGTGTAGGTGGCGTTAGGAGGTAGACTCAGAGCTCGTCTTTGGAATTGAACCCAGGGCTGCAGCTTTGATCCTTAATACACAAAACACACAAAGCGTTGTTTACAATGTAGAGGCCGAACAAAGTGAGAAGTGCACAGATAGAAGACCCAGAGCATTCATTTATTCTTCACCGATCTTTACACTTGGCACAATGTATTCTCCTGGCTAGTGTTCATTTTGGCAGCAAATTCTGGTTTAGTTTTGAGTGTTAGTTACTGACACAGGGTGTAGTGTAAACATTGAGCTCATTGAAAGGTTATTATGCAATAATACTACTTCAGTGTGTTGGAAAGAAGCTCTATAAAAGAAAGAAGCTCCAAAAAGACTACAGTCTACACTTGTTTTTTTTTTCTCATCAGCCACACCAGCATTATAAAAAACATTTATTAACTAAGCACCTCAGTAAGACCCAGTGTATTTGGAAAACTACACAATTCTTAGTTCTGCTAATTAAAACTATGCTTCAGATGTGGAGATTGACTGGGTTGAAACATGCAGGATTATTAATCCTTTAATAGCCCTTGCCAATCCTCATCCTCTTCCCAACTCCATCTGAATCATGTAGGTCTGTAAATTACAGAGACGGGGTCCTCTTGTACAGCACTCTAGAGTGATGATGTCATCCAGTTTCCATTGCAAGAGATCTGCATTCCACAGACATGACAGCAAATCGTTTTTCCCTTACATTCTGCGTCTCCCGTTCCTCACGGTACAACCCTCCAAAACATGACCCTGCACCCGCACGCTCCACATGCTGGAGATTTTACTTGAATGAATGAATCTGGGTTAAATGTTACATGCTGTTAAAGCTCAGTGATGAACGGATAATCAATCCTGAAGCAATTACTTTGGCGGCAGTGCCTAAAGACCTAGTGCCTAGTGTAGCACCGGCGGACCACTCCGAAGCACGGGGGCTACCCATAATGCCATCTGCCATTCAAGCCAAAACGGTCATCTCTTCATCGGTCTATTAGAGTAATCCCCAAGGAGGACTTTGTTCTTCTCCTCCTCCCTGTTTTAGTGGTTATTTCCCCTCCTCCCTGCTCTTCCCCTTTATTTCATTGTGTTGCCCTCGAGGTCAGGGTAACACACTCACACACAGGGCTAGATGCACTAAGCCAGTTTAGGGTAAAATTAGCCCACACTGTGTGTGTTGTGTATAAAACCGGGGCAATATTTTTTCACCATATATTTGGTAAACTGCAAAATGCACGACTCACACTCTTGGGAAACAAAATGAACAAAAACATGCTGACTGTTTGTAAGTACAGTGATAACATTACAGCAGCCCCAAGTAAAGAACCCGCAACCCGACTGAAATGAAACGTCACATTTGCGTGATGCTTCCAGTGTGAATTAGGTGAAACATTAAAACAGAAAACGTATAAGAAGCACATCACATTTTCCTTTAAAGGCCAGGAAATGTGATTAGACGTAGTCAATCACTATCTCAGACAGTTTATTACCTTGGTATCCTGAGATTATCTGAACTACGTCATCATACACCATCAAAGTAGCAGCTCTCTCAGGCAGCAGATTCAGACTTAGTGAGGAGAAAACTGAAACATTCACACACACACACACACACACACACACACACACACACACACACACACACACACACACACACACACACACACACACACACACACACACACAGTTACTTAAAAAGACATTTTCTAAGTGAAAATAATTCATACATTAATAAATGACTCTGTACTGTACTCTCTACAACCCTTAATATCCCAACTCATAATATTCAATATTAAATTCTTACTCTTGTATACAAGGCACTTAATTGACTTCTTATTTCTCTGAAATTCCTCTATACACTGACTAAATCTCCTCTATACACTCACTTAGAGCCTCGTATACTGTTTACCAAAGACAGTTCCTAGTGCATCATAAAAATTATGATTTTATTGGAATTTTACTGAAATGTTTTACTCCTATTGCTTCTCAATTATAAAGTGTGAGCACTTGAAAGAAAAAGAAAACTAGAATTTAAAATTTAAAATGATGATCAATATAAATTTTTTTGTATTAATGGGCCTGAATGCACAGTCGAGATAAGCTGAGCCTTGGCATGAAAAGGTTCGTCATCCCCCCACCTTATAAAACTTTATGAGTCACAGGTTGACTCTTTAAACACTTGTGTGTCTGTGAAGATGGAACAAGATATGACTCAGAATGGAGTTTAGAAATGTAGGATGATGGGAACCACTGCTATGCCAAGGCCCAGTTTATCACTACAATGCATAAATGAAAAAAAGAAACAACAAAACGGATTGAAAATAAATAGAATTATTATTGGGATTATCAATTTAGATGCTGTGGCATGACCTAAAGAGGGCTACTCAAGACTTCTAAATCATCATTGTTAGAGCAAGTCTGATCAGCGGTTACAGAAAATGTTATTGCTGCTAAAAGAGGTTTTAAATTAAGAGTTTTTCAGCATGGGCTGGTAATGATTAACCAATGTGTTTAAAAAAAATAGAGTCTCTGAGTGGAAAACAAATACAAAGTGCATAGAGTGTTCTTTCAAACATGTTAAAGATTCTTGTAAGAATCCCTTGATGAACAGGAAGCGTTTACTCGACTGCTAGTCTGATCGTGGCTTTAAAACACACACGACACAAGTTAGACAAGGAGTGTTTGTTTAATTTAGATGGAGATCAGAGTAATTAATTCCGAATAAGGTATTTCCACAGGGTTCACAAACTTTATGAGGTTTAGAAAGCTACAGAGCGGCACTGCTGATTTAAATTCCTTGTTGAAATAAAATAAAACGGAAGCGTTTACTCGACTGCTAGTCTGATCGTGGCTTTAAAACACACACGACACAAGTTAGACAAGGAGTGTTTGTTTAATTTAGATGGAGATCAGAGTAATTAATTCCGAATAAGGTATTTCCACAGGGTTCACAAACTTTATGAGGTTTAGAAAGCTACAGAGCGGCACTGCTGATTTAAATTCCTTGTTGAAATAAAATAAAACGGTAGTTGTTCCAGACACTTTCTGTCCGGTCGAAGCCTTTTATTGACTCGTGGATACCCTGGTTATTTTTAGTCTTGCTTAGTAGGCAGATCTTTGCGTTCTATATTCTACCATCAGCGTCTCCTCTCTCTCTTCATCTCTCCTTCCTGCTTCTCTCCAGGGAGCTCAGGCTGGTGCTCCATTAGCCTCCAACTACACAGCAGCAAAGAGACTGAACAGCTCATCCCGCTGAAACATGCAAATATGGAACCTACCAGGCAGTCTGGTTGGCTGCCATGGGACGGAGTTGGGCACGTAGCCCCGCCTGGTCGCTGTGACAACAAGCAGGTCACCGAGACGATAGGGGAATCTGATAAAGATGTTGCCGTCTGCGCCGGAGATCTCCTTGGCAATGGATGTGTGATTGGCGAAGAGCTCTACAGTGGCATCGGACAGGGGCTGATGGGTACTGGCATCGCTCAAATGGACCTTCAATCCCACTTCTGCACAAAGAACACAAAGCACATTGTTACAGTCTAAATCAAGCAAACAAAAACATATAAACAAAAGTCCTTACTCTCGCACTAATCCAAACCCTGTTATCATCACTCAAAAGTTATGATTTTATTTTATTTTTAGATTTTACCACCACCCTACAGCATAAAGTTGTACATGTGGTAACTATAGCTAATGTACATAGCATTAGGTGCACCCAATAAAGTGTTCAGTGAATGCGTGTGTTATCCTGGTCAGGTTCGAAGGCAGGTCCGGTTTTCCAAGAATCACTGAGCGCAATGCAGTAACGCACCATGAATGGGAAAGCAATCCACCGCACGCCTCAGCAATCAATATGAGATATTAGTTAAAACTACTCAATTATTCCAAACTACAAAATGATCTAAAATAAAGTTTATGTTCATGTTTAGCCCAATAAGTATGCATCAAACGTTTAGGTTTAATTGCAAATCCTTTCATTAGTTGTTAAAAGTTTAGATTTAATCAGTCCAAAATCCTTCATTCCCCTAAAGTCATACGAATACATTACTTGTAAAAACTGACAGAGGAGTGTTCCGCCACGTCGTCTGTAATGAAGATCCAATAAAACAAAACAAAAAGTCCCAATCTTAAAGCAGGTACACAATGTGATCCTTCTCTGAACAGCTAGGGAGCAAAGTAATTTGTTGTCTTCATCAGCAGACCACTAATGGACAAGCACCAATCACCAGAGAGATAACCCCATTCATTTCCTACTTATCAGCCAATAGCAACATGCAGTGAAAACAATGGGTGGATTTTCCTTCCTGTAGGAAAACTTTAGATTTGTTTTGAAAGTAATGGGGAAGCGCACACTTCCTGTGGATACATTTATAATGAAGCTTGTGTTCCAGATAAACATTGAAGTGTGAAGGTTTAGAGAGTCTGGGCATGATTTAAAAACGTCTGACATGGTTTATAACAGTCGTGTGTTTCTACCTTTAATAAAGCATAGCAGCACTGTATTGTGTTTATATTTGCTTCTGGTACCCATGAACTGATTCATGCCTATTACTGTAAACCAGATATTTACTTAAAATATTTACATCCACTGATAATTCCAGTATCTGATTGGCTGTCAGGCGTAATTACATTCAGTGAATTGAGTAAAAGAAAACAAGAGGGAGTGTGTTATCACATGCTTTTATACCAAGAAAACACAGCAATGGTAAAATGCGCTTTACTATGAATTTACTATGAATAGTATGAATATAGCTATGTAGTGAAATAATATTTAAAGAAATGCAGTGTTAGGTCAGTGTGTAACGGTCGACTGGGCTGCTGACCTTTGCTTGTGATATTCTGTTGTGATATTTACTTCCTTTTTTCTAAGTATTTATTAATATTGTCATGTCCTATAACACTTTAACCATAATAATAATAGATATAATATACAGTGATGGATTGGCGTCCTGTCTGGGATGAGTTACTGCACTGGGTCGAGTGATTCCGGGAAAAGCCAGACCAACAGCAACCCTCAGTGAGCGGGTGAATCAGTGAGTCAGACTGTCTGCCTGTCTACACTGGTCAATTAAAATGAAGACATTTATGATGTATTATATCATACCCTGATGTAAATGCTACAGAGGTTAAATCCCTCTACTGTGTGAACCTAAATTCTAGTAGTTTCTCACAGTCATAAAGAAAATGCACAGCTCTGCTTCTTCTATTTATTTACCTGTAGTCCAACAGACTTGTTAAAACATGATAGAAAGCTTTTAGGTAAATGAAAAGGCAGAGATGACAGCTTGCAGTATTAAACACCATTACTAGAGTAAATAGTAGCAATTCACCTGATTACCCAATGAATTGCTTTGTGCTGGATGTACCAGATTTAAAAATATTTTTAATTAATATTCAAAGTGGCTTTTGCACATCTTTTATAGGCACTAAAACCAAATGAAGACACGCACCAGGGAACACGCTGCTCCTAACAAGCATCAGGCAGTCTTTATCCTGACATTTGTTTATATATAAATTGATATCACTTAAACACAATGAACAACCAGTTGAGCAACGCCGACATGACATGACATGCACCTGTGGTGTGTTAGTACAGGTGCAGTGCAGGTGGATCATGGTTGGTGCTGTGTTTACCTAACAAAATCATTCACCTCTCTCATTCTCGCTCATTCTGAAGATGTCAGGTCCAGGAAGCATCTCATCAGTTCATTAAGACATTGAGTGCCTGTCTCATCATGTCTACAGTAACTATGCAGGCTTTGTAGTCTGAACAAACTGATAACACTTTTTTTTATTAGATACTAATACAGTGGTACCTTAAAACTCAACATCCCCTAAACTTGAAATCTTTGAAACTCGAAGCCCTTCGTCTAGGTGCAGGTTTTATTGTATTTTTTTCATTAATTTGTAACAGTTTTTCAGTTGTATTTCAGTGTTTTTATATAATGTTTGTTTTATTTCCAGTGTGTGTCAAAAACAATCTCATTATTTTACCTAAAATATATGCAGTTCCACGGGATCTTGGAACGCATTAACAGATTTTCCATACATCCTTATGGGAAAACATACCTTGAAACTCAACGCCACTCCCAGAACCAGCGGACAGCGAGTTTCAAGGTACCGCTGTAATTATAAATATATGATGACCACTGGGGGACAAGAATACAGCTATATTCTGTTCTTGACTTTTTTCTGGACCCCCCCCTTAATTCCCGATAGTGAATTCTCTGCCACTTAAACAACCCTGATTTAATTAGGGCAAGTCAGATCACCACACGCCCTCTCTGACATGTTTCCAATCTGCGGCCACTTATTATATAACCTGGCAGTGTTGGGTTCCCATGTACAGAGAGCCACGCTAAGCTTTAAGTGCCCCCCCCCCCCAACTCGCACAGGAGCCCGGAACAGTCCCGGAGATCAAATATCGCTGTGTCAGTGGGAAAAGACCCTGTCCTACCTTTCCTTATTCAAACACGGTTTGCTCTGTGGCTCTGCAGAGATTCAAACTAACTAAGTTCGAGCACACCACAATGGTCTGTTTGTGTGTCAGGGAAATCAAAAACCAAGGGTCAAAGTTTAATGGTCTAAAGAGCACAGAAACATCTTTACTAGTATCCTTCCTACCGGGGGAAGATTTTATTCATTGACACAATGGTAAAAACAGCCATACTGACTACATTTACTCGTAACTGTGTTGAGTCCCATTACAAGCCTTTATGACAGATCTATTGTGTTTTTTCCTCAGTGGGGATGTATTAAATCCCAGCACACAATGCTACATTTTTCTTAGATTGTCTTTCCTGTGCAGCTCCTCCATTCTCTGACTTCCTGGAGAAACATCTTCAGTATCGACTCCATACATTCGCTGTTTTGTCTTAAGACGGAAATACCTCTTGGACCCCTCCTTCTACCTCTCCTAAAACAGGAGACAAATATTTTTATTCAACTCCTGCAGTACATGCAGCTTCCTGATTCCATTGTACAAAGCCTTAATAACAGGATGGCACGGGTACTGAGAAACTGAGAATAGACACTTTATACTTTTTTATGCTACATTCACTATAGTGATGAGCAGTATTACTGTTAGTCTGAGAATGTGTGACATCAACAATAACATTTATTAAGAGCACCATATTTATATTGGGTAGGAGTCACAGAGCACTCGGGTGGCGCAGCGGTCTATTCCACTGTCCGAGCTTGAATCTCAGTAGTGCTATCAGCCAGTCAGATAGACATGGTTGGCCATGTCTTGGGAAAAACAGGGGGACGTTAAACCCCACAATGGATTGGTGTATTTATTCCTCTGATCCATTCCTTTTTATTGTTGCCCATAATTTCTTATTCCATGTTCACACTTGGCCAGATTCAGGAAATTCAGTTCAAATTGTCAGTTTATACAGACTACATTATGTGCTCTAAAGTATATGGACACCTGACAGCCTCCAATCTTCTGGAAAGGCTTTTAAAATGTATCAGTGCCTATTCAGTCAAACAAGCATTTGTAAGGTCAGGCACAGGAAGTGAATGAGAAGGTCTAGCTTACAACTAATGTTCCAGTTTATCCCACTAATGTATGATGGAGTTGGGCCAGGATTTTTAAGACACTAATCATTATTAATCACTTATTAATAAGAGGTTGTTTATCTCCTACTGTAGCGAGAGTCATGTGCATGGTGCATGTGCTCAAAACTACACAATGTACATTTTGTATGATGAGAGAATGTTTACAAGAACAAGGAAATAAATGTCAAATAAAACTATGCATGACTGGGAGTGGCAGTGGGACGTGTCCTGCACCTTATTTTCAAGGTGGAATAGCTGAGCTAGTGAATTCATCACAGTAAAACCTGCACAGTACTGCATTGCAGTAGGCAGAGCTGAGAGAGCAAGCAGAAGAATAAATCTACAGCACGAACATACACATCAAGCTGCAGTTCTGTACTAGAAGCTGACATCGTCTTTCCAATTCACTGTTCCATCTTCATTTTCTGCAGCACAAATTTTATAGTGCTCACCCATCTATCTTATAGTTGAATTAAAGTGAATCCGTGCAGTTACGTTCCAAAATGTAGTGAGAAGCCCTTATAGCGCCAATGAAGAGCCAGGTCCATTTCAAAGCCCACTGTTTTGAGATAAAATAAAACTTTATTGATCCCTTCAGGAAATTAACTGCTGTTATGTTTGAATGTTATGTTTTGGTGTTAACACAAACTTTAAAGCATCATAGGAGGTTCCTGTTCTAACACAGCGGATTAAATTCATACAGCAGATACCAATCCAAATCATATTCAACCCAAATGACAGTGTGCATATTAAAACAAAAACAGGATCCTGTTTCCTCTAGCGATAAGAAAGACCGATCTGTGTCTGTGGCACCACTCACACTGTCCCGAAAAAGCCCATATTATTGATTTACCTCAACAGTTAGTAGAGAAAGTGAAGGTTGACAGAGGTTAAAATGTTTGTTTGTGTGTGTGTGTTTGGGTCTTCAGGATGCACATTTTGCCAATTTGTTTTAACTCATAACTGACCGTCATTAGTCGATGGTTAACCAATAACATACAAGCTTGTAGAGTAAGTTCACAATACAAAACGCATCACAGAGTTTCATATCAACAAGTTTTAATACTGTACTTTATTTAATCAAAGACAGAGTAGCGTAATGAAGTGATGGCTGTGATGCAGAAGAGTAAGATAAGCATATAAACGTAAACAGATTTCAGAAAGTAGATTTTGGTAGGAGGTAAGAAGTAGTTCATTATGAGGCCTAAGTAAACTTGCAAATAATTAAGGAGCAGTCGGCATCTTCAAGCCCTTGCTGTCAGCATTAGTGCTGTTATAACGTGCTGATCCTCTAAGCTGCTGGTAGCACATAATGAGTTGTTCTAAGGAATTATTTTTTGAGTGCCTGATAATCAAATTTTAATCCTAAACTGGACCAGATTTGGTGTATCCAGTGACTGTTAACATTCCATCAAGTGTCATATGTGAAATCCTGCATGTGTAAATGACACCAATGTTTCTGGTAAGCCATGATTTTGGAAAGGCTACAGTAGATGTCGGTAACACTATAAAGCGACAAAACCAACCCCAATGATAGTCATGTCTTTAAAAAAGAACACACAGCAGGCCTAAACCCATTTGCAAACATTTGACTAGACAAGCATGCTAAGCCACATGCTGACATTAGCACATTTATGCCCAGTGTTGGCTACATCTAAAGGATAAACAAGGGCAACTGTAAACAAGGACAACTGTAAGTGAGAAAATGCATGTGCCATAAGGAACTGATGCACAACCGTGTGCAGAAATGCAATTCATTTCAGAGTTCTTGAGGTTATACCTTATGTGTCCTACACATAAATGAGCAGCGCTACAAGCCCGCCTTTTCTCTTTATTCAAAAAATGATTTATCCAGATGTGAGGCAGCCTGCCCGAGTTGTTAGAGTGTGTAGGAGGAGGGAAAATGACTTGAACTGAATGACATGAACTCATTAGTTCATGGACATCTTACTTCATTATCAATGTAAATGTAAACTGCTATCGGCCGGTCAAGTATCTACACAGACATGATTGTTTTTTTGTGCTTTTTTTTGTCATGGGTTGAACCTTGTTCAGTGTATTCCTGCCTTGCAACCAGTGTTTCCTGGTGGAACCTGACCAGGATGAAGTGGTTGATGAAAAGGAAATGAATAACAGTCGTGTATAAATGAAATATCAGTTCTTTCTCATGTAGAAATATATGGAACATTTTTGCTGATGATACTTTAGAGGAGCAACACAATTTTGTAGAGCTGTATATATCTATAGAGAGATCTATCTATATCACAAGATATAATCTATACTGGTGGACACATTTATATTGACTGACAGTATATATCATATCAACCAAACTACAATATATTGTATAAATCAGGAACAATTTATTTTAGGAACCTGCTACTATTCTGTTGTTTACTTTCCCACTCTGTGGGTGCACAGCGACTTGGTTTCTATACGTTTCACATGTTTATCATGTAGGTTTTGTTCAGGTTCTTTAATCAGCTCCCAAAAATTTACATTTACATTTTCAGCAACTTACAGTTGTGACAGTATACAGTCTAAGCAATTGAGGGTTAAGGGCCTTGCTCAAGGGCCCAACAGTTGCAACCTGGCAGAGATGAGGCTTGAACCGGCAACCCTCTGATTACTAGTCCAGTACCTTAACCACTAGGCTACAGCTGCCCCTAAAAAGATGCTCAAAGTGTTTGGGGAAACTGTGATTCCCTCTGATGGACTGGCCATCCAGTTTATATTTCTGTCCTACTTCTACTAGTTTTCACCTACAGCGACCCTGATCAGGATGAAGCTGTTACTAAGGGGGAAAACCTTTTTTTTTTATGAAAGCTGAGTATTGAGTGAAATTCTCTTACGAATCAAACTGGGAATCGGCTCGTATTGTTCAAAGCCTGAATTCAGGGAATCGACTCCAAGCCCTGGATGCGAGTCATTCAGACAGAGGATGATAGAAGGTAGCAAAGCCAACTTAGAAAAACTTGGGCTGAATAAAAACACACCGTGGAAATGATGCGAATTCAGGATTTCAAACCAAGAACAGCCCGTAATAGCAGTTTATCTGTAATTCTGAAGTGTTGTAGAAGAAGTTGACAGCAGGTTAGCAACCTAGCTAGCTTTGTTATGAAGACCCGCGGTCAACTCCAGCAGCGGGCAGCGTGCCAGCCTGTGTGTTCCCTGATTGACCTTTTTACTGCCTTTGTTACAGACCCAGAGCCCACATTTCACTACACTAGTGCAGGTTTAACTCACCTTTAGTGCCGCTATCCTCTCTCAGAGCTTCTGTTCCTGTTTTCCAGACATTGCATCCTAACAGACAGAGCACAATCACAGCCGAGGTGCTGATCTCCGAGCCGCGCATGATTATCTCTCATTAAACACACAAATGTGTCTGATTAAAGCTTCAGCAATCCTACTGCACTAAATACTTCTGCACAGCGTTTCTTCCTTCCATTATTCAGGGTGTTTTCTTATTATATCCTTTACGGCTCATCCCCGAAACCTCCGCTCATCATCCTCCGTAAATACCACCCGAAAACTCTGGGTTAAAGATTCAAATGAGGCTATGAGTCGATCCCAAAATAAGAGTCGATTCAGAGTGATTTAATTAAGAGTCGATTCATTGTTCTATGGAGTCGCTTCCACACAGTAGACTACAGGTGTGCTGTTTAAATACAACATTAAATAAATTATTAGGTAACAAGTACATAGCTGACATCAGAATGATATACACAAACAAGAAAAAGGAATCTGGAATTAAAAATTACCCTTAATGTGTATATTCGGGTGTTTGTTAGTGATTGATTCACTTACTATCGTAGCATTAACAAAATATAGTGAATCTTGTTGCACTATCGGCTTGTGCATGTTTTTTCTATTATAAATAAGTTTCCTGTCTTTATGTATATCATACCAAACAACCTCAGTCGCCTTTTGAACCGAGAACACATAACAAAAACAAAAAAATCATTGGAGTTTGTTCTCTACTATCAAGGTCTGGTTTACTGTCAACGTCCCAAAACTGTGGAGTCGATTCTACAGTGATTCGGTACAATCAGGTAAATCTGATAAAATGTCAAATAAAAAATATTAATGGTAATACGGTAGTGGAGTATGTTTCACAGCATTTAAGGGGTAATAAATCTTTTAAAAATTAGGGTTTTTAAAATATGTTCGTATTTGTTTTAGCTCAAAAAGCTACAACAATCAACTACTTCCATATAGTATAAAATAAAGATTGTGTAGTATAATAGATTCAGACTATATTTGCATGAACATTTATCTGTGCAGAAACCTGGGAAAGCATAAACCTTTTAAAGCCAAATGTCAGTTTTGCATATTAACGCTATTCATTTGGACAAGGGCAGTGGTTTTAAAGGCTCCCTCTTCTGGGCTGTGCTTCTTATTATTATTATTATTAATTAATTATTATTATTATTATTATTATTATTATTATTATTATTATTATTGTTATTATTATTGTTATTGTTATTGTTATTATTATTATTATTATTATTATTATTGTTATTGTTATTGTTATTATTACTATTATTATTATTATTATAACTATTATTATTGTTATTGTTATTATTACTATTATTATTATTATTATTATTATTGTTATTGATATTATTATTATTATTATTGTTATTGAAATTATTATCATTATTGTTGTTATTATTATTGTTATTGTTATTGAAATTATTATCATTATTGTTGTTATTATTATTGTTATTGTTATTGTTATTATTATTATTGTTATTGTTATTATTATTATTATTATTATTTTTGTTATTATTACTACTACTACTTGTTGTTGCTGTTATATTAGTATTTACTTCTAAATAAACGTATAATTTTCCTCTTTAAGGTGGAGCCCTGGCGCCCCTAGTGGACAAAACGTCCGAAATAGTAAACACCAGTGTTTACAACCAGTGTCTGTACACTGAATAAAACTCAAAGATGTATAAAACGTTTTAAATCAGAATGTAAGGACACCAATATTCAAGCTGAAGAGACGTTTGGTGAAGCAACAAAGCAATGTCCCAAACACACAGGTAAACAAAGTAAAGAATGGTTGAAAAACAAGGATTTGTTTTTTGTAATGGTCAAGATGCTTACTATGTCCAGATACTGTGGCATGACTTGATGTGCACGTAAGGCATCCCAGAAACACATTAGAAGCGAGAAATGATGCAAACATGTTGTCCATGTGTCTTATAAAAAATGTGTCTTATTAGCAGCTACAGGGAAAGTTTGGTAGAGATGATTGTTGCTAAAGTGGGATCTACAGGTTATTAAGTTTAAGGACTCACTTTTATTCCCTGCACTGTGGATATTTACTCAGAAAGTCATGAGCATTTTAACTGTCTGTGTTATTAGTTTAGTTAGATTGTATTTCTCTATTATTGTGACAACAATCAGAGCACATTTTATTAGTAATTAATGTACTGTACAGTACTGTACTGAATCCATGTAAAATTAGTACCTAAACAGCTGTTTCATTTCCATTTTAGAGTGAGTCCTTCCTACACAGCATGCACACAATGGAAGGGTTAGGCCATGGTGATGAGCATTTTCCAATCTCTCTGTTGCCAAAATATTAAAATCACTAATTAGAGGAGATGTCTACACAAGTTTGACATTTAGTGCAGCTTTGTCCTAGAATTTCACTATAAAAATCAGTTTCTTCCATCTTCTTCCACACTCTGAACCTCAGATTGCCCAGATGCTTTGCTACATCAATCAGGGATCCTGAAATCAGCCGTGGATCCTGCAAGGAGCACTGAGCTCTGGTGTACCTGATACACAACATTCAAAAATCAATGCAATTAGTCGTTTAAATCCAGTAAATATAAAAAACAAGGATAGATAACTTACCATTCCAGTATTTCTCTGAAATTCTAAAAAAAAAAATCCACATTAAAATCATATTAAAACACTCCAGTTACAAATTTAATAGATAGACTTTTTACATATAGTTTGTAAAACTCTTGTAATTATCAGTAATGCAGCTCAATTTATAAGCTCTTATTAGCTCAACAGTGGTAACTTGACATTGATGGGGCTTCAGCCAGCAACCTTTTACTCACTAGTCCAGTACTATAACCACTGTTAACTTTTAAATATTATCATTTTAAGAAAATAAAGACAGTAATGCATTTATAATACATTAAAAAAACACAACTGAATTTTTATTGATTTATTTAATCGCTGATACCCCAAAAATGTGGTAAATAATAAGTAAATGACCTTTATAAAAGTGAAATCTTCCACCTTTATCTCATTTTGAAGAGTACTGTAAATATCTGTAAGAGTTGATATGGTTCTGCTTGTCTCTTCAATCTTCTCCTTTATTATCAGACTCTTCTGCTTCTCTTCTTGTCTCAGTTCAGCAATCCTGACTGCTTCTTCATTCTGTAGAAACTGATAAAGCTTTGCAAACTCCTCTTTTATCTGCTTCTCTGTCAGATGGGTCTGACACTTAAATTAAAAGATGACTAATATTAATGTATTTTAAAATTATATTTTATAAATGTTTGGTTTCTTTCTAACTGTCTGCTCACCTTAATGTGCTGTGTACTTTCATCATAATTTAATTTCACCTTCTCAGTGACCTGAAGTCTGTCCTGTAGGAGCGTCAGTGCTGTTTTTAATTCTTTCTGAAACATTCAAACATTGCAAAAACATTAAATTAGCATGAAAGTAATCCAGCCCCATTAGTAAGTCTCCCTTTAACCCCCAAGCCTATTGTGAAAAGAAAAAAACATATAGAGCAGCTTATTGTAGTGATGGGAATTACATGTGTGCACTTTGAACCCATGTGGTTCCCAAGTTTTTACTAAAGAGAGCTTACATTTCTCAGATCTTCTTTTAAAATAAAACTTAACTGACAAAACATCTAAAGCAATAAAGCAGACCACATTTTACGATCGTGCTTTTCCTAAATAATACCCATAGTATACAAAAACATAAAGCAAAACAATATTTTTTATTTTAATGTAACTGGAAATAAATACTCATTGTATTAGAAATACTTATTGCTTCCCCAAAAGGGCAATTTTGAATAGCCAATCCACCTTCTGTTTATTTTTGGAATGTGAGAGGAGACCAATTGATAAAAAAATACAAACCTCTTACAGACAGTGACCAGAGGCAAGGTTTAAACCCAGGTCAACAATCTAATGCAAAGCACTACACAGACTTTTATGAGGACCTGGGTTTCAGCCTCACCCAGGTCTGTGAAGAGTTTTGCATTTGTAAGCATCAATTATCAGAGTGTGTACAGATTTCCTAAGACCATGTCTTCCGAAAAACCGAAAAGTGCAAATTCAGCACAAATAAATATATACTGTTAGTCTAAAATTTCTAAAATCCATGCCTAAATCCAGGAAGTCTCACCTTATACTGACGTGCTGCAAAGTCGATAGAGCAACACTGGTAATCTTTATGTGTTTTTGATGTATAACATGCCATACACAGAAGCTGTTCATCCTCCAGGCAGAAAAGGCTGATCTCCTCACTGTGTAAACTGCAGACAGATGGAGAACCTGTTGAAGATCCTTTATTCCTTTTGCTCAGAAGAACAATCTCACACAGCTTCCTCAGTTCATCATTACATGGAGAAGCTACACTGGTTTGTTCTTTACATACAGGGCATTCCTGAGAACCCATACACATCCATAACTGATAAAGACAAACTTTGCAGACATTATGAGTGCATGAAAGAAGAACTGGATTCTTGAAAATGTTGTGGCACACAGGACAGGATAAATCCTCAGAGGAAAGAAGTTTTGAATCCATTAGAATAAGGCGAAGAGCTGGAATATTCTTATTACTCAGATATATGTTGAACAAGGCTGTGAAGTGTGCCTCAGGACAGCTGACTTGCTTTGGCCATAAAATGATTAGCCCATCTGCTAATGCGATCCTTCCTAACACACAAGGTTTATTTTCAGGCTTGTAAGGAGGATCAGTCTCAACATATCATTTGCAAAACATCATAAAGCAAATCATGCCGGACAGCACTCACAACCCGTATACCAAATAAAAAAAAGTTCTTCTGACATGTTAATACTTGTGGTGTTATCCAGTATTAGGAGTTAGATCGTGCTACAACATTAATAGAATTAATGCAAAAGTTTCCTTGTATGGGAAATGTTTTTTGATTACAGAATCTTTGAATTTCAACCATTTGAAACTTACTTATCTGTCAAAACAAAAGCTTTTACAATTTTTATTGTGAGGATTATAATAAAATCTCCCAGTTCAAATAATGCACTCAGGAATGTAGATGATGAATGTGGTAGTGTATAAAGTCTGATTGTCATTTAACTTTGTGGCATGGCTGGTGTTTATTCAATAAATAGGTTTACTCTCTCATTAAAAATTACATGGAACGGTGATCTCTTGTCAAGGATGGAAAGAAAACTTTAACTGGCCCCTACATTGAGAGAAATCCCCATAAGTCCCTTTTTCCTCTTTTCCTGCAGGCTTTAAGGTGGCAATTTACAATATTAGTCTCTTTCTTGGCACAAAATGGACAAAAAAGAAAAGTGGCAGAAATCACTGAATTCCACAACATGGCATACTCTACCACAAAAAAGATGTAAATGTTTGACTTCAGTTTCTGTTGACTTCTGTTTAAGGCATCTCAGTGGTTGCTCAAGCATCTGTATCATCACCAAGGTTCCCTTACATTTAAATATGTTAGTATTTTTTAAAGTATTATATAGTTTATAAATTAGCATAGTATTCATTTAAAATTAGCTGAATACAAGGGATTTAAATTCATGCATAATCTGGTAATCTTTACACCTTGATTAAAGCCAAAGACAAAAAATAGCAGTCCCCTGCATTAGTCTGCCCCTTACATTAACATTCCAACCTAAAACACCTCTCTCACTGTCATAAATAATCAAAAACCCTCATTCAGAGCTTTTTAGAATGATAATGAGCAAAGGACACTGGTTTTACTTTGTGTGGTTGAAAACAGAAATAATAAAGATAAAAACACAATATGGTAGTAATTAATAAATACACAGATTACCTCAATATATAAAAATACATATATAATATATAAAATACCTTCATATAACAGTTTAAAAAACAAAAATAAATCTGATGTTATTTTACATGTAATTGTTTGTTATAAATCAGTCACTAAAATAATAAACAATGCTTTATTTTTAAATTTTGATACAGAGGTTGAAAAGAAAAAAACAGGAATAGCAGGTAAAATCACCTGAGTTTTGGCATTTGTACCACACAGTGTGTGTAAAGAGACACACTGTGACCAAACTGAACAAGTGCAATCCAGTAAATTACAATTCAAGTGTCATGTTTAAACGGCAAAAAGAATACACATTACTTGTAAAGGTAACCTGCTAATTAAATTGAGTTTTAGGTGGGAAACATAAACACCTTTGCATTAATAAAGTTTTCTCAGGTCTACAAAAGGCTGGAGGGGCAAAATCCTTAAAGCAGAGGAACTGCACAGACTATGACAGAATGGAAAGACTTTCTCTGTAAAATGATGTGAAAATACATGGACAACAACTTTACTGCAAGGGTCTAGAAACCACACTTCCCCAGCATCAATGTCCAAAGAAATCCTCACCACCTGAGGTCTGGTAGCAACAGGAAGAGGTGTGTTTGATTCAGAAGGTGATAGAGCATACAGATTTTCGTCATCAAAACCAATAGCCCAGACTCCACTAGGAAAAACACTGTCTCTTTTTCTTTGCACAGACTCTTTGGTCACACCAATCATCCAAAAAGTGCTGTTTCCCACTTCAACATCCCAACTGTGTACTCCCGAAGAGAAACCTTCAGAGGCCAACACACACAAAGACCTGGTAAACCTCTCTGGAGTGTCCAGAACCGGCATATTCTCATAGTCATCTTCAGAGTCATCTTCAGTGTTTCTCACGCTGGTCAGATCCGCAGACAGGACAAGTTGTGCATGAGCTGTGTTTGGATCCAAGACCACGGGAGCTGAGAATTAACAATACAATCATTGTAGCCTACTGTTTAAGTTACATTAAGTGGTCATCAGTAAAGGCACAGTGTAACAACATTCTTTTAATAACTTTGATGAACAGTAGACTCACTGTATTTAATGATGCTCTGCATTTTTTCCCATACTTTAAACTGCAGGTTGCCCAGATACTGTGCAACATTAATCACTTCTGTGGAGGCAACATCTGGTTCAGACACTGTGTACTGGGTTCTGGAAAAAAAGTATATGGCAGTGACATTTGTTTACCAACAATTAATAAAACTAGCAACAAAATAAAAGTACTGTATGTGATAGGTTCACTTTCCCTTTGTGTATGCAATAAATGTAAAAGTGTGGCCTATGCCCAGTTTTTTAAAAATCAGTGCCCTGCAGATTTATTAAACCATCTGTGTGCAGGATCAATACGGTAAGGAACTCTGTAGGGCAGTTGGCTTTCAAAACTGATTGCTGGCTTCACCCCAACTCAGTGGTCCCACAGTGCTGACACCACATCTACTCTATAATAGTTCCCAGTCAGTAGAAGTAAGGATGTTCTATCAAAGTTTACTTTCTTTGGTTAAAGAGGAATAAAGTCCCAAGCTGACAAAAAAAGCTATGCCATGTCAAATTCTGCAATGCCATACTGTGTCTCTTGGTGGTGCATGACATCAAACCTAAATCTAAACACTACCTGTAAAGACAAGTGTTGTAAAATTCTCATTCCAAAACGTTGGGATAGTTGGTTAAAACACACAGTGATTTGTAAACAGGTATTTATTAACAACAACCAGAAATGGTGCCATTTGTTTTGGGCACAAGCTCATCTAAGATCTAAACATCTTGCTGCTTATTTCAGGCACCATTCTGCAACGGTGTAGCTTCGCAGTAAGAGAGTAATTCTCAGTTCTATTGCTGTTTTCACAACATTAGTAAGCAGCACTCTTAACCCCTAGAACTCTACTTTAAATCACTAGACCACCAAGTTCTTTTGCAATACTTTCCCTTACTTAAAGGGATGATAAAGGTTGTAAAATCACTGTACGACTGCATCACCTGGATCTAAAATATATGGTTCTAGAAACTGTGTAAACAAAATAAAAAATACAAAAAAAATAGTTAAGCAATGAAAACTTTACTTACTTTTCAAGTGTTGTGTAAAAATTCTGTAAGATAAAAAAATTTGCATTAATAAATAATGTATTTTTACACCAAGTTTCCAGCAGAAAAATTGGTAGTAAAATAGAGAAAGTGAGATACAAAAGCAGTAAAAAAGAAAACAAGCTGTGTATGCTGACCTTTATAACTCTGACATCTTCAGACTCCAGTTCACGTCTCACCATGGAGATAGAGCTTAAAAGTGACTGTCTCATTTTTGTCATTTCTTGTATTTTGTTTTTTAGACTCTGTGTTTTCTGATTTTCCTCTTCTTTCAGTGCAGTAAACATGGCTTTACGTTCATCTTTTAGGAACTGGAAAAGTTTTTTATACTCCATTGTGATTTGATCCCTTACATAGTCAGCCTGGTGCTAACATAATTAAAATGAACACTGTTAAAATAATTAAAGGTAACAGGAATCTTGAAGAATTTCCAAAGGTGACATGATTCACCTGAATTCATCTTTGTATTTATTTATATTCAATAACCACTTAATCTTCATCATGGTCCCAATGGGTCCGGGATGTCCAACAAGCTTGTGGTCAGGTGTCCACACACTTGTAGGCTAACTTGTGCCTGTGTTAAGATAAACCTGGTATTTAAGCTAGTACTAAATATTTTTCAGTATTTCAGTAGTTCAGTATTTTTAGGTGTCTCTGGATTCACCATGACCGTGACCAAGATTAAGTGGTTAGTAAAAATAATGTATGAATGAATAAATAAATAAACTTCAAACAGTTTAGTTAATGTGCATATAAAGCTGAAATGTGTGACCACTCTCACCGTTACATGATCTACATTCTGTTCACAGGTAAACTTTGCATCTTGGATGTATTTCACTTTCACTGTCAGGGGCTTCAGAGCACTATTAAGAACATCCTGTGGTAAACAAAAAAACACAACTTACCAACGATCTGACTGATTTATTCCTATTCATTCTGTTATTTTACAGTTTTAAGATGAAGAATCAGACCTTCATTTCAGCAGCTGCCTCTCTGACAGGACGGAGTGTGTGCTGGAGGTGTCTGCTGGACATTAAACAGCTCTCACATACCGTCTCTTTGTCCTCCACACAGTAAAGCTTCAGCTCCTCACCATGAAGATCACACTGAGCTCCAGGATGACCTCTCACCTCTCGGTAAGTACTACAGAGCTGTCTGAGAGCCAGGTTTGTTGGAGGATCATCAGAGGACTGGGTCCTGCACAGAGGACATTCCCGGGAGACTTTAGTTCTCCAGTAGCGGCAGATGCAGGTCCTACAGGTGCTGTGACCGCAGGACAGCATGACCGGGTCAGCGAAAATATCCCGACATACTGAGCACATGAAGTCCTCTTCAGAGAAAACGCGCTTTAACGACATTATCCAGGTTTACTGAGAGATCAGAGAGCTTGTGAGGAACAGTGAACCATGCAGAGCAAACCTGTGGCTTTTGTTTCAGTTTCTTTTTGACATTTGGGCGGACAAAACACGGCGACTGGGAAACACCTGAAGTTTATTCGACCAGGTTTGTGGGTATCTCTGCAGGCCGGAGCCAGCCGTAAGTGGGAGGGGCTTATACCGCAAGTGGGAGGGGCTTATAACGGCCGTTACAAAACCGTTCCACAAGTGGCGTACAGGGTAGTGATGGGAATTTCGGCTCCTTTTAGAGAGCCGGTTCTTTTTGCTCGGCTCACTAAAAAGAGCCGGCTCTTTCGGCTCCCAAGTGGCTCCTTAGATTTTTTTGTTGCTTAAATTAATTAATTACCAAATTACATGTAAAATGAATTACTAATGTAAAAAAACGTTATTTAAATTGCTTTATTTATATACTCAACATGGAACATGTGCTCCATCAATAAATTTTAAAATACAAAAACAAAGACCCATCTCAATTGGACAAAAAGATCTGATTGTTTATATTATTTGCAAATTTGCATCTAGAGTGGGGCGGCACGGTGGCTAAGTGGGTAGCACTGTCGCCTCACAACAAGAAGGTCCTGGGTTCGATCCCCAGGTGAAGAGCCCGGGTCCTTTCTGTGTGGAGTTTGCATGTCTTTCCCGTGTCCACGTGGGTTTCCTCCGGGCGCTCCGGTTTCCTCCCACAGTCCAAAGACATGCAAGTGAGGTGAATGTTCCTGTCATGAATGTAACCAAAGTGTAAAACGTGACGTTAAAATCCTAATAAACAAAACAAAGTAAACAAGCATCTAGAGTGAAACAACATTAACGAAGCATCACTCAACAAAATATAAATGAAAAACAAAAAGAAAAAGAAAAATCAGCATCCAGGTGACAGTATTTGTAAGTGTTTAGTGAAGATTAGCATTCAGAAAAACCAAGGAGCTCATCTTTGAGGGGTTGATCCTGTTTCTCCTTTCTGTTATGATCTGCCCTGTTTTGGAAAAGATTCTCTCTGATTCTCCCCCCTGCTCAGTGTAAAAACACAAACGCCACCACGTATCTTGACCAATCACTTGCGGTTTTGACAGAAAAAACCCCCCGAAAAAAACCGAATCGGCTCCCAATCAGGAGCCGGATCCCGTCGTTCACTTTAAAGAGCCTTTATGGGTTCGCGACCGACCCATCACTAGTACAGGGAGTGTTTGCCCTTCACAGCGTTTGAGAAGTGTGTACAGTATACCGTAAGTTTAAAAAAAAAAAAAAAACCTAAAACTAATTTTAAGTGTATTTATGCATGTCTGTTTTATAACTTGCTCTCTAGTAGCTACCCCTCCCACAAGTCCTAGGACTGCATCTCTGGCAGCACCTGTCATCATGCCTCCAACATCTGCTATGGTATGCATGCCAGTTTCACTCTGATGATGCTCATAGGAAAAGAAATTACACAAGTAATTGTGATGCTGAAAAATGATAACTTTTCATTTGTTCCTGATGCAGGAACCAGCATTTGTGAGAGATCTACCTATTGCTAAGCAATGGATTGGTCAAAATTTCACCATGTTACTGGGCCAAGATTTTTGTCAATGACTGAAGAGGACCGCATGAAGGCTATCTGTGAGGTCCTGCACAGTGATGACCCAGAGGCTAAAGAACCTTTTTTTGTTTGTTTTGGAGCACAGGGAGGATATGGAGCTGTTTTTGCAAGCCTGTCAGGATGAGCAGGGACTCCGGGACAATACAATGTTTACACATTGCCCCTCACGCAGTGCCCCTCACCCAAAAAAAATAAAAAAATAAATTAATGTAAATTAATCCCTTGTCAGTCATTCTTTCAGCTTTGAATTTACATAGTTTTACCAGTAAGTCTATTGTTAAATTATGACATTTTGTTATAAAATATTTAAATGTTATGTTATACAGTATGATTCAAAACTGTCTGTGTGTGCTGGGAATTGCCTGCAAATACAGGTGCATCTCAATAAATTAGAATATCATCGAAAGTTCATTTATTTCAGTAATTCGTTTCAAAAAGTGAAACTCATATATTATATAGATTCATTACACACATAGTGATATATTTCAAGCGTTAATTTCTTTCAATTTTGATGACTATGGCTTACAGCTAATGAAAACCCAAAAATCAGTATCTCAGAAAATTTGAATATTGTGAAAAAGTTCAATATTGTAGACTCATGGTGTCACTCTCTAATCAACTAAACAACACAAAACACCTTCAAAGGTTTTCTAAGCCTTTAAATGGTCTCTCAGTCTGGTTCAGTAGGCTACACAATCATTGACACCCACAAGGAGGGTAAGCCACAAAAGGTTATTGCAAAAAAAAAGCTGACTGTTCACAGAGTGCTGTATCCAAGCATATTAATGGAAAGTTGAGTGGAAGGAAAAAGTGAGGTAGAAAAAGTTGCACAAGCAACAGGGATAACCGCAGTCTTAAAAAAGATTGTCAAGAAAAAGCCATTTAAGAATGGGGGGGGGGGGAGTTCACAAGGAGTGGACTGTGGCTGGAGTCAGTGCTTCAAGAGCCACCACACACAGACAAATCTGAAGCTACAATTGTCGCATTCCTTGTGTCAAGCCACTCATGACCCAGAGACAAGGTCAGAAGCGTCTTACCTGGCTTAGGAGAAAAAGGACCGGACTGTTTCTCAGTGGTCCAAAGTCCTGTTTTCAGATGAAAATTAATTCTGTATTTAATTTGGAAATCATGGTCCCAGAGTCTGGAGGAAGAGTGGAGAGGCACATAATCCAGGTTGCTTGAGGTCCAGTGTGAAATTTACACAGTCAGTGATGGTTTGGGGAGCCATGTCATTTGCTGATGTTGGTCCACTGTGTTATATCAAGTTCAAAGTCAGAGCATCCGTCTACCAGGACATTTTAGAGCACTTCATGCTTCCCTCTGCTGACAAGCTTTATGGAGATGCTGATTTAATTTTCCAGCAGGACTTGGCACCTGCCCACACTGCCAAAAGTACCAATACCTGGTTTAATAACCACAATATCACTGTGCTTGATTGGCCAGCAGACTCCCCTGACCTAAACCCCATAGAGAATCTATGGCGTATTGTCAAGAGGAAGATAAGAGACACCCGATCCAACAATGCAGACAACATGAAGGCTGCTATCAAAGCAACCTGGGCTTCCATAACCTCAGCAGTGCCACAGACTGATCGCCTCCATGCCATGCTGCATCGATGCAGTAATTCATGCAAAAGGAGCCATGACCAAGTACTGAGTGCATATACTGTACATACTTTTCAGTAGACCAACATTTCTGTATTAAAAATCCTTTTTTTATGTAATATTCTAATTTTTTGAGATACTGATTTTTGGGTTTTCATTAGCTGTAAGCCATGATCATAAAAATTAAAAGAAATCAATGCTTGAAATATATATACATGTGTGTAATGAATCTATATAATATATGAGTTTCACTTTTTGAATTAAATTACTAAAATAAATAAACTTTTCGATGATATTCTAATTTATTGAGATGCACCTGTATGTGGAAGTGAACACTTGTTTTCTATAATGAAAGCACACTTGACTCACTATTTAATATCAAGTAGAGATATAATAATCTATTATTTATACAAAAGTTATATAATAATTTAACACACTGCGATTAACTTATATCTGAAATAGTTTAACTTGTACCTGTAACTTGTACCTGACAGTGATATTTGAACAATAACAGGTAACACATACTATTTTTATTGTATTGTTATGTTTATGTGTCTGATGTCTGTAAATAAAAAAGTGTAACAAATGAAAAGATATACAGCGTCAAAGTTGCATATTAAATAGTGGGTTAAGACCGGAAAATCCTCTAACACTGCTCCTTTAGGACCCTGGCATGCAAAGACGTTCTTTCGCTGATATCCACCCACTTTTTGTATAAGCCCCTCCCACTTGCGGGTACCCGCCCACTTGCGGTATAAGCCCCTCCTACTTACGGTTCTCCGGTCTGCAGAGATACATACTTGTTGTGGGGTTTGGAAATACCCATCCTGCATGTTTTCATTTCAATCCCAGGTGTAACAAACATCACTGGCCAATGTGACTATGTTCACATTGCAAGTGAAACTGACCAAAGTATTTGGACACCTGACTATAAGCTTGTTGGACATCCTATTTCAAAAGCAAATTGTAATAAACTAGAGTGACCTATATGTGATCTTTTCTTAGAGGACTTCTCCCAAGACTTTGAAGTATATCTGTGAGAACTTGTGCCCATTCAGTCAAAAGAGCAATTGTTTGACTGAGCACTGATGTTTGTCAAGAAAACCTAAATTAATGTTTAACTTTATTCCAAAGTTGTTCAGTGTTGCTGAGATTAGGGCTCTGTGCAGACCACTGTAGTTTTTAAACCGAGTTTTTCATCATGTCTTTATAGACTTTGCTTTGTACACAGGGGCACAGTGATGCTGGATCAGGAAAGGGCCTTCCCTAAACTGCTGTTGCTGCAAAGTTGGAAGTATATCATTTTCTTTATATAATCCATTTATTACATCTGTTAGCAATTGTTGTGGCTTGTGGATATGTCTGAGGAGGAGTGGTCGAAGCAATTAAATGGAATAGTTCCCTGTCCAGTGCATTACTGCCTTGTATCGTTGTTTTCCTGTGGAACAAGACCCTGACCAATATTTTATTATTAATAAATTAGTAATAATTATTTTTATTACAATAATGTTAATGTTTTTCCCTTGTATTTTCCTTTTTCTTTTTTATTATTCATATATCAAACATCCAGCTGATATTCAGGATTTTAATAATTAAAGCAAAATGATTACAGTAACATGAAATCGGAGTAAAAAAAGTTTGATACAAAAAAGTTTTAATATTTTGTACAATAAAAAAATTTAGTGAGGTTAGGAAAAGCATCAATCAAGTGCAGTTACAATTACAAGTTACAGGCTCTAAGTTAAAGAAATGACCTCCGGGCAATCTAAATAAAATGAATCACAAAATAAATTACATTTATAAAAGTACCAATAGTTTTTTTGACCATTTTTAAACATTGTATATACAATGGGTACATTTAAGAAAATGTGCTGCCAGTGTTCACATTAGATTCTGATTTTGCATAAAACATTTCTTTTTGGTTTGTTTGTTTGTTTGTTTGTTTAAGACCACTAAAGTCTGAAGCACCCTGGGTATATGCCCGATCTGCCCAGTTTAAAGTCATTGTTTGAAGACTGGTGCTGTTATTGATTTAAATTTGCATTAAATCGTCTTGTATTAAATAAAACACTGATTCTCATGTTCTTAGTAGTTAAGTCATGCATGTAGACACATTTTTCAGCTTCTCTTCACACTTATTAGCTAAGTAGATAGTTCTGGACCTCCAATTACTCAGGCTGTTCTATGAGTACTGATAGATTCATGGGTAAAATCTTAATTGGAGAATTAATTATCTCACTCCAGAAAAATGGATAGACTTTCTCTGTAAATGTGTGACTAAAGGTTAATATATCAGTGTCATTGAGAAGGTCATAGAAGGACACCTGCCCCCTGTCATAGTCCAGCAGTATCCTGATTCCCTGGAGTCCACCCTCTGCAGAGAATGGAGACTTTGGTTGTGCAGGGGAGCGAATATAAAATCCCAAATTGCTTTCCAAACTCCACACCCCTGAACAAAACTGACTTCCCTTCCTTGTGTTGGATTCTGTGGTTATTCCCACCTCCCACAAATAGCTATGCGCAAAATCAATGTCCCAGCAGTGGCTTCCTGAGTCGAATCCCTCAGAGCCAAGGACACAAACACACTCATCAAATCTTTCTGGATTATCAGGTAGCTGCTGTGGGTCATGTCTTCCACTTCTATTTTCCCCATCTTTATCTGTGTTAATACGTTTCCTCTTATCGTCAGTGTAATTTCCAACGAAGGTCATACTGGTCAGATCATTAGACAGGATGAGAGATGGATGGGCAGTGTTGGGGTCCAGAATGACAGGACCTACAAAACATAGACAGAAAGAACATCCATTTAAAATATTGACCAATGAGCCTTTAAATGTCAAATAAAACATAAAACTCACTGTACTGCACGATGTCCTGCATTTTCCTCCATACGTTAAACCTCAGATTTCCCAGATGTTTTGCTACATCAATCAGACGTCCTGGTTCCAGCTGTGGGTCCTTCAGGTAACACTGAGCTCTAAAAACCATTTAATAATGTAAAAAAAAAACTGACCTTCATGTCAAAATTACGGCGCATCATAGAAAAGAAGCAGGAAATAACACACATACCTTTCCATTAGGGACTCACGGTTCTGTGAAAAAAAAGAAAGAAACTAAAGTAAATATGAAGCAGGTTTATTATTAACGCTCGGTGCCTAAACTCAGCACAGGAGACTGATTTGGGCATTTTATCTCATTCTTTATGGCAGATCCTTTCAAGCTCTGTTAGATTGGATGGCAAGTGTATGTTATCTGTCATCATCAATCTATGCTTTGGCTGGGCCACTCAGTGACATTCAGACAACCACTAATGTAAGCTTATTATCTACTCTAAATTTTGTTATGAGGAAAAGGTCCCACCTTCTGATACTTCCACCAAATGCTTGGAAATCTGTTACATTTTAAATTTTAGTTTTGTAATGTGTCTTATTATGAATCATATTTCTGAATTTATGTGCTGATGCTAATATCTAAAAACATAATATATCTGTCTGACACTACAGTAGACATAACCATATATAGAATTCTGCAGTTTTACTAATAGTACAGAGTTCTTTCAATTCTGCATTTTGAAAACAATCTCAGGCTTTAACAGCAATAGCAGATTTGGTGGTTAAGGTTAAAACTGCAAACCTTCTGCATTCTGCACTTACCACCCAAATGTGTAAAAAATCCACAGTAAATCAAATGCTAAGAACTAAGATTTTATGTATGTTATTTTCTGTCAATAAACTAAAGCTGTGTGTAAAATTGTAACTTACTGGAACCATTTATACAAAAAAGGTTTAGGGAAATACCTGCAAGAATAAGTTGTCTTCAGTCTTCAGATTCTCTTCTATGTCTCTGATAGTTTCCAAAAGCGATGCTGTTTTACTGTTTATCTCTTCAATCTTCTTCTTCATAATCTGACTATTTCTCTCTTCTTCGTGTCTCAATGCAGCGATCCTGACTGCTTCTTCATCTTGTAAAAACTGATGAAGCTTCTCAAACTCCTCTTTTATCTGCCACTCTGTTTGTTGAGTCTGACTCTGGATGAAGAAGCAAATTAAATGCCTTTATTTGTCATGTATACATATAACACGTGTGTGAATGAGTAAAAATTCATGCTGGTTTTAACATGTTTATACTGGGTTTTTGTTGGTCACTTATGAGTATGGTTTTATGACTTTTTTTTATATATATTTGTTTACAGATTAAAGTTAGAGAACACTAATGTGTATGTCTGGGGTCCACAACATTATTTTCTTGGTCCATGTAATCAGAGCAGATTTCAGTCAAGCTTTAAGCAGGTCATTTTAGAGCAATTGCTTCTTTCTGGCATGTTCTTCAAATTCATGGCAGACCTGTTTTTGGTGCAGACATTTTAGCATTAAGTGACAATTAGTTTTTTTTTTGTCCACTTTTCCATGGAATCTTTTTAATCTTTGACACTGAAATTAATTGAATCAAATGTTCTCTGAAATGGTCCCAAACAGAAACTTTTCATTTCAACTGAACTGGTTTGATATATTTTGTTCCTCACTTGTCACTTACCTTTATGTGGCTTGTGCTTTTGTGGTAGGTTTGTTTCACATGGCTATAATTGGCTAGCTTCTCATGTAGAGGTTTCAGTGTGGTTTTGAGTTCCTTCTGGTAAAAGATTGCGAGTACTGTTATGAACAAGAATAAAGTACAAAGTGCAAACACATTATAAAACAATTACAAGCACCATAACACATTTGCTACTTAAGCTTACCTTAAAATAATCTGCAGCTTCAGCCATGAAACCACACTCATGATTCTTGTGCTTTGTAGAAGTTTGACACATCCAACATAAAAGCTGCTTATCCTCAATGCAAAAGAATTTAAGTTGCTCATTGTGTAAATTACAGATCATTTTTTTTGAT
Organism: Trichomycterus rosablanca; assembly: GCF_030014385.1. NCBI lineage: Eukaryota > Metazoa > Chordata > Actinopteri > Siluriformes > Trichomycteridae > Trichomycterus > Trichomycterus rosablanca. The sequence continues at coordinate 4,831,280 of NC_086010.1, read as the reverse complement.
GCTATTAAAGACTCGCATTGCTTTTTTAACTCCAGGTTAAGGGGAGGATCTGGGTTTGAAGATCTTCTCCGGCAAAACGGACACTCTTGAGTTTCCTTCTTCATCCAAAATGTCTCCAGGCATTCTTTACACACGCTGTGGCCACAGGACAGGATAACAGGATACCTGAAGATGTCAGAACACACAGGACAGCAGAGATCCTCTTCTCCATGGATTTCCCCGGCCTTCATTTTCTCTTCGTACTAATTCTCAATACCTTACACTTTTTCTTACTGAATAGAGAGTCGAATCAGTGGCAGTGACCCTTAACCAGCCTTCAAATGATCAACAGTGAGATGTGACCAAGTCCTTTATAGAGTGAACACCTTTTACTTCCTCATTCATCTAATACCAGAAATGGGAGGGAAGAACTCTTGAGATCATCTGATTAGGGACTGGACTAGTAATCAGAAGGTTGTTGATTCAAGCCCCACCACCGCAAAACAGTCAATGTTGGGACCCTGAACAAGACCTTTAACCCTCAGTTGTTTGTACTGTATTCAGTTACGGGTGTAAGTCACTTTCCTCAGACTGTTATGTTACTACTAGGCTGGAAGGAAATCATTTTATGTAGCTAATTTTCATAAATTTTTTAACAATGGACGTGGCTAAAAGATCTGAACTAAAAAAGGGAGATATATGTCTGCATACTTTTGTTTATACAGTAGAAATGACAAGACAGTAGGCATACACAAAGTAGATTTCCGGTTGTTTTTATAATCCAAAGATTGTGTATTGTAAAATTATTATCATATTATTAAAAAACAAACAAAATAACATTTTCTTTTAAACAAAAAAGATTATGTTTCTATTATTTCATGTTATCAAACCACGAACAGTCATGAAATTAAAAGGAAGGAGGTTAGCTGGTTAGTGGTTTGTGGTGTGCAACCTTTTAGCTGAAACTCCTCTTTCTTCTTCAGTTAGCAATTTAGCACTTAGCATTTTAGCTATTTAACTTATAATTTTGAACTTAATTAACTTATAATATTGTGGTTTTGCAGGATATGTGCAATTAAAAGAGAAGTTATGTGAAAGACTAAATCAGATCCTATGTGTACACATATTTCATTCATTATTTGGGAGCATCTACATCTATGTCACTTTTTGCAAGTCCAGCTCTGCTCAGTAAAACAATTTACACGTCCCAGTCCTATTCAGCTTTCTCTGATTAACAAACTGAATCTTTTAATTTTTATTGCAATATTTTTGGGTTGAGTGATGTTGTATTAACACTCCGCTACACACTGCTATAGTGATCGCTTCGACCACTGTGAATCAACTTTGTATCTGTGTAAAGCACTTTCCCTACACAGCAGAACAGTCATGCTGTTGGTTGCAAACACAAATTTGCTTGTCTAAGTTTAGCAAATTTGATCCTAAACTGCACAATTGCCACAATTTTAAAATTAATAAAACTGTGTGCAGAACATCATAAAAACCTGGTGAGACTGTGCAACTAACCTACCTCAAGTTAACATAGTCAAGCATAGCTACCACTTTTATTAGCAAGTACAATTGCTTTGTAAAACACCCCACACAAATATAAAAGCTCAAGATTTTGTAATATCGTTGGGAAAAAAAAATACACTGCTGCTAAAACTTTTATGTACAAAAATGTACAAATCTAACAGTAGGTTTCCACCTCCAAATGCTGGAAATGTCAGTTATCAGAAACGTATAAGTTCTTGAATACAAATTTAGCGTTTTGGAAACAGCTAAGCACGCTTCTTTACATGCAGCTACAAGTCAGACAACAATGCTTTAGGAATAAGAAACTCACATTTAAAGGGGAATTATAGCTGCAGATTTTCATAATAATGGTCGGGATGTAAACTTGAAATTTAGACTGGACGAGATTTCCCAACCCTGAGTTGAATCGAACAGGAAGGATTTACTAATTTATATAAAGCTGAGCTTAGCTGAAAATTTACTGCCCTTCTACAATCACCTATTGCACTGATAAGGGAAGCTTTTGTTACAATATACAAAATGTAAACATGAATAAGATAAGTACAATAAAATGAATGTACTTTAAGGGTCAGAGTCTGTGTTTATTTTAAAGTAAAACAAAACACTTAAAGAACATATTTTTCAAACTATTTATTTTATATTTATTCACTTTCCAACTGTTACAGTAGCCTTGTTGTCACTGAACATTTCATTATTAGATCCATAACACCAATATAACATGTTAACATTCAGTGTGGTAACATCTACAGCAATGCAGGTGGGGCAACAGGGACACAAATACTGTTAAAATCAAAACCGCGTCCAGTAGAACTTTGTTTTTATAATGAAGTAACAAAACTAACACTCACACAACGAGACAAAGAGGGGGAGAGAAATAAAACACTGCATAGACTAGGTGCAGTGCTAGAGCATCTGGCTAGAGCTATGACATTAAGTGCATGTAAAAGAAAGAATGGTGCTCGAGTGTCGGGGCTTCTATGTGTGACATTTACTCTTTGGAGTGCATGTAAAGCAGGAGGTCGGCAACACGGTGGCTGTAGCCAAACTCGTTGTCATACCTGTAAATAATAACAATAAAAAAAGTCATTATAAACACATTTCACTGGTTTACATTTATATTAAAGCTTAGGGAAATAAAAAAGTTGCAAGGTAAAACTGGAGGTGGAAAATAACTATTATAAAATATTGACAAATCCTGATAACTGACCAGCCCGAAGTGAACCCAAAATATAAAACGAATAAACAATAATTAAATAATATTTGTATTATTATTTCCCCCTTCTTTGCACCCAATTTGGTTATTAATGGCTGTAAGCTAGCCTACACAACTGAAACAGTTGCCCCTGGCCAGTGTAAAGATAAGTGCCCGGCCAGGCCAGTGGCAACACAGAGACTCAAAAATTACATTTCAAATAAATACACATTTTTCATTTTTTGTCCAAGCAAAGGTTGAGCTAAAATGTAACATTTGCACAGTGGACTTAAAAATGAAAATGAAAGTGACCAGCAGATGGCACTAGCAGCATTAAAGCAGCTCTACTGAACACTCACTAACTGGAACTTCACTGTTAATTTATCAGTTCTGTGTTGAACTTTGTTGGCGAAGTTTGCTAATAAGTATTAACAGAAAAAGACAAAATACACTTCATTTACTTTACATTAAACAGGTTATGAATCAAATGTTATAAATTAATAACCCTACTGACTGAAAAACAAAAGCAGTGTTTGACTGACTTACCAGGAAATGAGCTTGACAAATTTGTCATTTAGGGAAATGCCTGCACCGGCATCAAAGATGGAGGAGTGGGTGTCACCAATGAAGTCAGAGGACACAACCTAAAAAACAAACAATGATGCATGTAGTAATGTTAATATTTTACTCATTTTATTCAACTTTATTCAGTTTTGCTAGTAGACTCTGGGTGGCACAGTGGTGTAGCAATGAAAAGGAAAAGGTTTCATGTACTCCCACCTCCCAAAAATGGCAGAAGGTAGATCGTCCACACAAGTTACACAGAGGGGCAAATTTAAGATGGAAAACCATCTACTGAATGCTTAATGCAGGTGGGAGGACACTGGAGGACCCAGAGGTAACTTACACAGACATGGTGAATATAAACCAAACTCTACGTCCTCTGTCTGAACCGTAACAAATCATGTCTGTCTAGATACCCGACCGGCTAATAGCACTGCTGGGGATTCAAACCCCAAATTCGAGCAGTAATGGGGTAGTGTAATTTACTGCTGTGCAACAGGAGAACTAATCAAAGAGTTAATAATTAAAAATGTTAAATATGTGTTTGTTAGATGCAGCACCCCAGGATATAGCGCTTAACTCATGATAATTCATGAATGACAATTTTGACGTATGAAATGTGCAAGAGTTTCAGTTGCTGGTACATTTTATTTATATTTAAAAAAGTATCTGAATCACAAAATGATTTACTGGGTGTAAAGTGCAACATACTGGCTGTTGAAATGTATTATACTGGACCCATTTACATTTTCAGCATTTAGCAGACACCTTTATCCAAAGCGACTTACAGTGCTGTGACAGTAAATTGTCTAAGCAATTGAGGGTTAAGTGCCTTTCTCAAGGGACCAACAGTGGCAATCTGGCAGTGGTGGGGCTTGAAACAGCAACCTTTAGATTACTAGCCCAGTACCTTAACCACTAGGCCACAACTGTCCCTTGTAGAGCGCGTGTGTAACATATAGTAAGCTATTTGGGTTTTCATATATAATCCTGTTTTTTTAGGTTACTCTACCTACCCTCTGCATATTACTTGTGCAATATTCACACACCAGATTCAGTAAAAGAAAACTTACATCTCTACACTCGCTCATAGCGGATCAGTGGATAATGTATACAGCAGATAATGATATCTAAAGGCAGAACATTTTGTTGGAAGACGTTATTCATAGTGTACTTACTGAGTCATCTGTGTATCCCAGAATTCCCTTCAGTGGTCCATGGGAAGCCTTCTTGACAGCTTCCTTGATTTCAGCGTAGCTGGCTGGGGACGACAGACGGCAGGTCAGATCCACCACTGAGACGTCAGCCACAGGAACACGGAATGCCATGCCTGTCAGCTTCCTGTTTCAAACAATATAGATGATTGATGTTTAGTTTGATCTGAGCAGCTACACTGTGGTATGTTTTTGTAGGCTTTGTAGGCGCTCTTTGTTCTGACCCGTTAAGCTCGGGAATGACTTTGCCAACAGCCTTGGCGGCGCCAGTGGAGGCGGGGATGATGTTCTGGTGGGCACCACGGCCGTCACGCCAGGCCTTAGCGGAAGGTCCGTCCACAGTCTTCTGGGTAGCAGTGTAGGCATGCACTGTTGTCTAAAAGATAGAGGAGAATATAACATGATCTAACATTATACAGTTGTTCTGTTCAGGTAAAAAAAGAGAAAAAAATATTGCTGTTATGCTTGTGTTGTTCACATGTTTAAATCATATTTAACCTGATGGTTTTTGTGGCATTTTGAAGACAGATTGTATATTCTCTGTGTCAGTACAAATAGGGCTAGTTAATGGCATTATTAAAAAGTTTAGGGAACACTGGTCTCTGACCATGCGACCCAAGCTGTCACTTATGCTCACAGGAATTTGTTTTAGGTACAACAAAAGAAGGTTTGCCATAACTTAAAAGCTGCTGGAACAACGGTCACACTGTCTACACTACAGCAAGCTTTTACATCACTATGGGCTGAGAGGCTGCTCTACTGTCATCTGTGTTCCGGCAGCTTCTTATTAATGGCAGACCTTTCGTTTGGTCATTCTTTTTTCTGGATTTTCCCCCCTTTTTCTCCCAATTGTGAACCTGCTGCTTGCACAACCCCCAATCAGATCAAGGAGAGCTGGATTACCACACTCTTCCTCCGACACGTGTCTATTTTACTTCTTAGATGCTTATCATCTACCAGCATTAAGTTCACATACATAGCCGTATAACATATGGAGAGCCACGCTAGTGTTTTAATTATTCAGCTAGAGAAATTAACAGTTGAGCTACTGAGAACTTCCTGCATGTATTTAGTCACACCAAGCCTCTACTTACCATGAGGGCCTCCTCGATACCAAAGCTGTCGTGGATGACCTTGGCCAAAGGAGCCAAGCAGTTAGTCGTGCAGGATGCATTGCTGTCAGGTACACGACAAGGCATTCCAGTTATTGTTGTTAGTTTATTACAAATCCCAAAAAAATACACACACACATGCCATTAAATGCAGTCAGTAATTATTTTTAAACGCTCGTGTGAGAAGTCATGTGATTTCAACCATTTGTGTCATTTTAATTAGCTGCAATGAGTAAACCCGTTTAAATGTTTACTGCTCCTGAAACGTACCTGACGATGGTCATTGAGGATGGGTTGTACTTGTCCTCATTGACTCCCATTACGAACATGGGGGCGTCAGGGGAGGGGGCGGAAACCACCACACGCTTGGCGCCACCCTGAATGTGAGCCTTTATAAAATACACGCACAGAAGATGAATTAACAAAAAACTAAAAAAATCCCTTTGAATATAATACTTTCCATCTTATTTAAAATCAACAGGTGATTGGGAGACATGCTGACTTACAGAAGCCTTTTCAATACTGAGGAACACACCGGTGGATTCGACAACGTACAGAGCACCTGCATTACCCCATGGGATCTCAGCAGGCTTCATGCTAAAAGAATGAGAACACAAAAGGGTTAAAATGTATTGTGGTAGCTTAAATGTCTGTAAATGAGCTCTTTACGTCTAAGATAACTCTAAAAAATTCTTCCAAACATATCAACTGTGAATAAAAGCTACCTAAACCTATTTTATTTTGCTTTCCTAACAAAGCACAGAAAATGTTCCTCAGCAAGAAATTCAGTGAATCTGCTAACTGCAATCCATAGCACACATTCACAAGCTCAGCCACTTTCACAAGTCAGTCCGGGTTTCATGGCCTGTAGTATAAAATACAAGTGCCTATCCTGATGTATCTGATATTCTACTCACTGCCCAGTGTTACACACTGAGATCTTAAGTATAGTCGGGGGAAAGACTGACATGGCAGAGGAGTTGTGCATTTAGTGATGCTTAAAGGTGGGGAGCTGATCTGGTATTTTATATATTGTATTGTTTACAGATTCTTTGGATATAATTGGTATGATGCTTGTTTTCTCAGAAAGGATTAGAAAATGCATTGATTGGGGTGAATGGGTGAATGATGTTCACTATTCTTTGGCTGTGTGTTTAAGTACAATCTACAGCTTACAAAATACAAGTGTGCTTGCTCTGCAGAACTGCCTCCAAGAAGAATTAGGGAAACTCCCCAAGATGGCTTTTGACACATGTGTAACACTAACCTTTGGAAAACAGTGATAGACTGATCGTCAACGATCAGCTTGCCATTCTCCTGACGCACCTCACCCTTGTAACGTCCGTGGGTGGAGTCATACTTGAACATGTAGACCTATCAGAGGAAAAGACAAGAAAACTAACTTGAAACTAAGTACGCATCAAATAAATAAACTCAGTAGAGTGTTAGCTTGTTTTGTCCCATGTTGGCTTTACAGCTGCATGTTACTGCTATTTAACTGCTATTTATAAAGTGGTTTTACTGGAATAAGAAGTTTGCTTGTCTTTACAAGTGTGTTTTATGTGTGTACAGATAGACATGTCATGCTTATTTAGCAACACCTAATGAACATGGCCCTGTTCACTAGGTGGTTCACTATTGGCATTTAAATGGCTTTCTTCACTATCGTTTATAAAGCAACTCTGAAAGAACTGGAATTAAGAAGCACTTGAGATAAAGGGATGTCAGTTTGGTTAATAAATTAGGATTAATGATTAGTAGTTCAAACCTACCATGTACTGCAGGTCAATAAAGGGGTCGTTGATGGCAGTGACTTTAATTCCCTTCTGCAGGCAGGCCCTGAGGACCAGACGGCCAATACGGCCAAATCTAACAAGAGAGAGACATAACAGATATAAACAATAAAACTGTCCTTGTGTGTGTTGTGATTGAACATTACACACAAACACCAAATTTTAATTTATGGATGTGCTGCTTACCCATTGATTCCAACGCAAAGGTCTGACATTGTAACAGTTAAATAGGATTAAGAACCTGCTTTAAAACCTGCAGAGACACAGAAACAGAAGCGGGATGTTAATGAGATATACATTATTTGCAAAAGTATTGGAAATAATTAGTAAATTTATGTTTCATCCACAACAATTGCTAAAAGGTGTTATACATCAGTAGTATTAAGGAAATAATATGCTTCCAACTTTGCAGCAACAGTTAAGGGGAAGCCTATTTTCTGTTCCAGCATCCCTGTGCCCCTATGGACAAAGGAGGGTGTATAGTTTAAAGAAACTACTGAGTCCTGACCTCAGACCCACTGAAAACTGGAACATCAATTGAGGCTTTCATGACAAACCTCAGTGCCCAGCCATACAAATGCTGAACTTTTGACTGAACTGGCACAAATTCCCACAGACATACTTCAAAGTCTTGAGAAACGCCTTCTCAAGAGTGGCTGTTGTTATAGCTGGAAAGATCACATAGAGGTCACTTCAATTTAATACCATTTGTTCTTGAAATGGGACGTCCAATTTCAAATGTGATGTCATTAACGTGCTGTGCAGAAAGTGCTAAACTCCCATTTATTGGACGTTTAATAGCTTCACTCACAGTTAGAACTATTGTGTCGGTTACAGAGAAAGAGCGGCCAAAGTGTACTGCCAAGAGCAGTGAATCAAAGCTGAGCTTAAAACAAATCCTCTACTTCACACCCAATATCCCTCTGCTTAGATTTTAACACTGTTCAATAACATTTTTTAAATGTTTTAAATAACGAACATGTAATAAACGTGTTATATTTAACATGCATAGGGGTATTCATGAAAGCCTTTGAAAAATCTTGTGAAGAAAACAAAGCCATGCCAGGCCCAGCCATCAGTGCACAAATCAGTGCAGAAGCAAGTTGCTGCATGCTAAACATCTTCTTTAATTGGATTTCTATAGGAGTAGTTCACTTCATACACTGAGTATGGAAAACATGCAGTAAAACTTCAAGTAATAACAGGATTCGGTGAGCAAGTTCATCTACTGAGCACAAAAGGCAGTTGGAACAGAGTCAAAAAATCTTCTGATCCAGCCATATATGGTTGATAGTACAAAACTGTCAGAACAGCTGGTGTTGAGAAATTTTGCTGTTACTGAGCAGTCTATTAAACTCAAACGTGTGTAATAAAAAAGAATTATGGTCAATGCTTCTTAAATTCTATTGTTGTCTGGCCGATTGGGCACTGTGTTAAAACATGCTAGCATCCCAGAGCTGACATCTCTCGCAAGTTCAAATCTCAGCTCTGGAAAGTCGGGAGCCAGTATGGACAATGATTGGCTTGTCTGTGGGTGGGAATGCCAGCAGGGATTCCTCATAACCGCTACAATTACGAGCTCATATGGATGATATAAGATACAGGGGTTGGACAAAATAACTGAAACACCTGTCATTTTAGTGTGGGAGGTTTCATGGCTAAATTGGACCAGTCTGGTGGCCAATCTTCATTAATTGCACATTGCACCAGTAAGAGCAGAGTGTGAAGGTTCAATTAGCAGGGTAAGAGCACAGTTTTGCCCAAAATATTGCAATGCACACAACATTATGGGTGACATACCAGAGTTCAAAAGAGGACAAATTGTTGGTGCACGTCTTGCTGGCGCATCTGTGACCAAGACAGCAAGTCTTTGTGATGTATCAAGAGCCACGGTATCCAGGGTAATGTCAGCATACCACCAAGAAGGACAAACCACATCCAACAGGATTAACTGTGGACGCAAGAGGAAGCTGTCTGAAAGGGATGTTCGGGTGCTAACCCGGATTGTCTCCAAAAAACATAAAACCACGGCTGCCCAAATCACGGCAGAATTAAATGTGCACCTCGACTCTCCTGTTTCCACCAGAACTGTCCGTCGGGAGCTCCACAGGGTCAATATACACGGCCGGGCTGCTATAGCCAAACCTTTGGTCACTCGTGCCGATGCCAAACGTCGGTTTCAATGGTGCAAGGAGCGCAAATCTTGGGCTGTGGACAATGTGAAACATGTATTGTTCTCTGATGAGTCCACCTTTACTGTTTTCCCCACATCCGGGAGAGTTACGGTGTGGAGAAGCCCCAAAGAAGCGTACCACCCAGACTGTTGCATGCCCAGAGTGAAGCATGGGGGTGGATCAGTGATGGTTTGGGCTGCCATATCATGGCATTCCCTTGGCCCAATACTTGTGCTAGATGGGCGCGTCACTGTCAAGGACTACCGAACCATTCTGGAGGACCATGTGCATCCAATGGCGGTGCCGTGTATCAGGATGACAATGCACCAATACACACAGCAAGACTGGTGAAAGATTGGTTTGATGAACATGAAAGTGAAGTTGAACATCTCCCATGGTCTGCACAGTCACCAGATCTAAATATTATTGAGCCACTTTGGGGTGTTTTGGAGAAGCGAGTCAGGAAATGTTTTCCTCCACCAGCATCATGTAGTGACCTGGCCACTATCCTGCAAGAAGAATGGCTTAAAATCCCTCTGACCACTGTGCAGGACTTGTATATGTCATTTCCAAGACGAATTGACGCTGTATTGGCCGCAAAAGGAGGCCCTACACCATACTAATAAATTATTGTGGTCTAAAACCAGGTGTTTCAGTTATTTTGTCCAACCCCTGTATGTAATATGTGTTAGTCATGGCCCTCTTCGGTCAGGAGTGGTCTGCAGCAGTAGAGGAAGCAAGATGCTATCGGATAGTTGGACAGAATATCATTAATTTCTGCATGTAATAATAATCAAGAAAAGATGGAATAATTTTATTCAGCATATATACATACACGCATATTTAGTACAATAAAAAGTTTTTTCTGCATATCCCTGCTTGTGTGGAAGCTGGGGTCATGTTCATTGCCCCTGGATCCGATAGAGTTAAGGGCCTTGCTCAAGGGCACAACAGAGGTTGCAAGGCAGAGCCTGGATTCGGTCTAAAGCTCTGACCACTAGACTACCACTGTCCCCACTGACTGTTTGCATGTGTGCCCACAGGGCTCAGAATCTGACCATTAATTTGATTTCATACTAGATTTCTGCTGGGCTGAATTCCGAATATTTAGAATGCTGGCAATATTGCTCCAATAAATAAAACTGGATTTCAGTCTTAAAAGCAAAACTATAATATACAATCTATGAAAAACAACTGTCCAAACGTTTCAGGCTCAGCAGGGAGAGGCAGATTCAATTGCAGTGATAGATCACATGACACTGACCAAAGTCATGCAGTGCGGTGGGACAACAGTGTTAAGAACTACATCTCCAGTTTCCCTTCCTGTTCCTTCCTAGCTTTGTTCACTTGGCCCTTTTTATATCTGCTAACCAGTAAGAACTGCAGTATACAGTGTTTTTATTTTTTAGAAAAATAAAAAAACAGAATCCGGTTGAACTCCATCAGTAAGTTATTTGTGTACACATGACATGATTTAAACAGATAAAAACTGTTTACCGAAAAGACGTACAATACAGGTCCGAATGATGGCAACTTTCCTTGAATGGTTAATGAGTCGAATACGAATCATTCCAGCACTAAGATCGTGACTTTAATTAAACCGGAAAAGGAACAATCGGCCACTGTGTGTCAGAGTACCTCCTCTGTCCTGGCCCAAATTCAATAGCTCCACTTTTGTACAGTGGAAAACTGAAAAGTGACCTTGAGTGTGAGAGACAATGCATAACTAACAGTAATTAGGAATCTGATATGAAATACTGGTATTGTTGCCAATGCTTCACTGGCATCAGTTCAAATTGTACATTATTTTCTGTTTAAATAAGTCATTAAACAAAAACTAGTGAAGTAAACAATTAATTTTTTAACAAACAAATTCTCTTTACTTGCAGCCTCAGCCAAATAAACAATTCAGTGTCTGTCACAGTGGATAGAGACATTTTAGCTGTTACCGTCTCTCAGTGGTTTAATGACCAGAGAATTAAGCTTTTGCTATGGTCATTCCAGTTCCCTGAGAAACCCCTTTTGAACAGATGTGAAATGAGATGCCAGGAAGAATTAGAGAGATTCTAAAATTCATCAAGCATTATAAAGAAAATACAGTGTAATGTAAGCTGCATTATAAACTAAATGCCAATAATCCACTTATGTGGCTTTGTTAAAATTACTTTTTTTTTAAAAAGTTTTTCTTAAAAGAAAAATACATTTTTTAATTGTATCAACCACTTTATCTTGGTCAGGGTCGTGGAAGATCTAATTCCACAGAGAGAAAAAGAATTATAATAATTTTAGTAATATTTTAGTGTGGGATTAACCAGCTATATTCATGACACTTTTGATCCATCTTTTCATGCATGTCAGTGATTCCGTAGCTGACTGTATGCCTAGACAAGAGCTTTTGAACTGAAAGCAACATGACATCCCCCCGCCCGCTGCCTTACAATCCTACAGCTGCATCAACCCGGTTAAAAGATGTAAAAACATTGGCCAGAGGGAAGTGAGGCCAAACTGGGTCACCTTCCCCTCGAGGACACTCAATCCTCTCAGCAAACAAAAAAATGGAATGGAAAAGTCCAACTCTGCTTAGCAACATTTACCAGCATGTTAAAATACTGATATTTTGTTGGTATTTTAATAGTGACTGAAAGTAAAACATCTTTGTAAAAACTGTCTTTGGGGGAAACCTGTTTGCATCTATGGAGGTGGCTGGAAGCCATTTTGAAAAAGTGCTGTGTCATTCTGTGGCAATTTAAACACACTGGCAGTGCAAAACCAGCACAAGATGCTGCATCCTTTTAAAAGATAAAGGAAAATAAGAGCATTCCTTCACTAATGTACAGGCCATACAGCCTAAACTGAGCTGTAATGTTAGTAAATCATCAACTGATTTCATTTATAATTATTACACAGTCTATGTGTTCTCCCTCCCAAATTCCCCTCATTTTGTCTATCTGTCCTTTCCATCCGCCAGACTAAGATCTGTTGATTAGTGACCTGGATTTCTAACTGCAACACACCTTAGGAAAACACAACGTCTCATAAACCACGTTTACCAGTTGACATCTGTCCTATACAGCTGATTAATTTCATGCACAAAAAACAGTGACCACCTGCCTTACGAAATAGTGATATGATGCTTTAATTTTTTTTATAAACACTATATAGAATAGAAAACAGGTTATATGGATGTAATTATATTAAACATTAATTTAATATAACATTATAATTACATTAAAAGCTGGAAAAGCGTACTAAATGCTCCTTTGAAAATTAAGGGAATCTTTTGAAAATTTCCTGATTTTGGACCATAAGTGTCTGGTGGTTTGTTATTAAAAAGAATATATAAAATAAAAATATTACAATTCATAAGAAGTCAGTGAAAAAACAAGATAAAAGTGAAAAGTCACCTTTAATTTAACCTTAATTATTTAATATAACTAATTATTAAAAAAAAGGGAAAAATAAAATTAGATTCATTACAGTATAATAATTATATTGTTTAATATAAATAATAATGATATCATATATTGTATATCGAACAGCCCCTCCTCAATGTGCTGGTTCAACTCCACCTCACTGGATCTGACTCAAACTGGTTTCTTGTTGCTTCAGCATCATCAGACACAACCATACCTGCCATTCAGCACGTACACTCCAACCATTCAGGAGACTTTAGCTTTACAAAATCAATTAATCTGCACAAAGAGTCGATTAAAATAGAAGAAAAAAGCTGATAAATATCTAAACTAAACAAACGCCGTACATTTGAACGTTAGCTCCGTGGAGCTTAATAAACATTTTACTTTAAAGGTATTCTTCTTTTATTTCATTATATAATGGTGTATAAAGAATGACTTTTTCTTGTGTATGTAATAAGAATGAATTTGGGACGAAAACGATGTGGAACTTCTCTCGTCCGACCTTGTCCGCGGATACGACCTTCTAGGTGGATGTGAACGGCCTACATGCTAGGAACGTTCGATTCTAAATACCTTAGAGTCGACTCCTTTATGATTCTGATTCATTGTGCCTAGAATCTAAAAAGTTCTAGTACAAATACTAGACTTTGAATTCTAATTATACGCAGTAGGAGTGGATGAAGTCAAATATAAGAGTTAATTCAATTAAATACTGCAGGTTTGTTATTTGTCGATTTTAAAAATGAATCCACATCACAGGAGAATATCGATATACGATGATAATTAACATTCACGAATAAAATGAGATACTCGTTACTATTACTATTATTTGTTTCTCAGTGACACAATAAAAGTTAGTTTTAATAAAAAAGTATCGTACATACTACAAACTTTCCAACCTGAGCCGAATTCATTTCACTGCGGAATCGACTCCTTGGAATCGATTCGAAGACGACACTTAAATTCACAGCGTCCTAAATAGGAGAATCGATCCTGCCATTCTTCACATTTGACAAATTTTAATTAAAAGTGAAGTGTGCGAAGCTTTAAATAAATAAATAAGTTATAATAAAATGGAGAAGTTTGTTGTTTTATCTCTGTTAAAGTAGAAAGAGGAGGAGCTGTCAGATTAGCCTGTTCTGTCATGGCTGCCCGGAGTGATGCAGCCTTACAGAAGAAGTGAAATGTAACTCAAATAGAGGTCTGTGTCATGCTGGTTATTTTATTGTACGTCTGTTTGTTTAGTTGTTATTATTATTATTATTATTTTACATAAAATGTAAAGGATTCTTAGCCTTAATGTGGCACGTTGTAGACAGACATGACGCAATGCAACGTCTTCATCACGCATCATGCTAAACTGCACGTAGACACCAACAGATTCAACAATTTCCTTCAACAGTTCTTATTCTGCTATTCGGTTTTTGTAGACAAAGTCCAAAATCAACAAAAAAACCCCAGATTTATCTAAACTAAATGGATGGTTTACGCCCCCTGATTCATTCATTCAGTAATTTGTAATTCATTCTGCATTTCGCCTTCAAGTCGCAATGCAATTCATCAGGTTTTGCACTTTATTTCACTGTAGTATTGTAATTAGCATCCTGTGTGTATCTTCAGTATCTCCTGCATCAGCAGCTCCTGTATTACACTGTTTATGAGCCACTGAGCTCTTATATAACCGGCTGAACTGCGTCCTTCATCCGCGGCCTAAAGCCCTGAAGGACACACACTATCCTCTTTCTACTCTACACAGCGAACTTCTTCCACAACATTCGCTCTTTACTGTGAACGACGTGGTAAATTTAGTCTAATTTTAGTTATACCGCGATACCGCAGAGTTCTACCGACCCACACGCAGAAAGAGACCCGGTTCTTACCTTCTCCTGTGATGCTGCAGCCACTGCGACTCTTCCGCCTCACGCCCCCTGCTTTTATAATCGGCACGTTCACCCGAGCTGGTCTCCCCGGCAACGTGACGTCACACGGGTGATCGTTAAAGACACGAGAGGACAGTCACGGATGCCATGAAGACCGAACATCGAAGGGCAAAAATGATCAAAAATGCTCTTATCCTATAACATATACACGCCTTTCACTCTTTCATGAACTAATTTTTAAATAAATAATATAAAATATATAATATATAGTAATAAATAATTCCTGGAAAGACTACGGTGTGTCCGGTATACCAGGGCCAGCTGTAGCAATACAGTGCAATGTGCAATACTCATCACTTATCACTTTATATTTAATATTTAATCTATATTTAATCTGGACCATGTACTGTATACTTGGCACTGCACCTTCCTGCACTTTTAATTCCATTCCATTTGTTTATTTTGTTTATTTACACTCAATCCATCCACATCATAAATCAATAACTGCTCTGTTGTTATGCAATATATGTAAAACTTTTTCGAAATTATATTGTTGTAACTTTTTTATAGTGTGTATTTGATTTTATGTACAATGCTTCTGGGACTCTAATTTCCATCGGGATCAATAAAGTACCTATCTATCTATCTATCTATCTATCTATCTATCTATCTATCTATCTATCTATCTATCTATCTATCTATCTATCTATCTATCTATCTATCTATCTATCTATCTATCTATCTAGCCTAGTGGTTAAGGTACTGGACCAGTAATCAGAGGGTTGCTGGTTCAAGCCCTACCACTACCAGGTTGATGCTGTTGGGCCCTTGAGCAAGGCCCTTAACCCTCAATTGCTCAGACTGTGTACTGTAACTGTAGTGTAAGTCGCTTTGGATAAAGGTGTCTGCTAAATGCCAAAAATG
Source organism: Trichomycterus rosablanca (assembly GCF_030014385.1). Classification (NCBI taxonomy): domain Eukaryota; kingdom Metazoa; phylum Chordata; class Actinopteri; order Siluriformes; family Trichomycteridae; genus Trichomycterus; species Trichomycterus rosablanca. Next base: position 4,815,499 of record NC_086010.1, on the reverse strand, counting down.
TAAATGTATACACCCAGAGCCCCAATTTATCACAGAGCATCAATAACCACACATTCACTTACGTGCTCCAACAGTAAAAACCGAAAACTGGTGACCCCCCCCCCCCCCCCCCAATACACACAACCCTACACAATGTTCACATTATTTTAACATCTATAACATCCAAAAGATTAGATGAAGTATCCACGTATATTCCATCAGCACAGTTAATGCCAAAAGAGAGTAATCAGAAAGAGGCAATTGTATTGATGTCATATCATAATTTACATTTTTACATTTTACATTTTCGGCACTTAGCAGACGCCTTTTTCCAAAGCGACTTACAGCACAGTACACATTCTGAGCAATTGAGGGTTAAGGGCCTTGCTCAAGGGCCCAACAGCAGCAACCTGGCAGTGGTGGGGCTTGAACCAGTGACCTTTTGATTACTAATCCAGCACCTTAACTGTGTGGGTTTCCTCCCACAGTCCAATGACATGCAGTCAGGTTAATTAGTTTTCTTTCTTTCTTTTTTTTTTTGTTGAGAAAATTGCCCTAAAGGATTAAAATTGCCCTAGGTGTGTGTGTGTGTGTGTGTGTGTGTGTGTGTGTATGCCGCACACCCTGTGATGGACTGGCAACCTGTCCAGGGTGTTTCCTAGCTTTCGCCAAGTGAATTGTACCTACTGTAACCCTGCATAGGATAAAGTCTGGTAAAACAGACAATATATAAATAAAAGTATGCATTTACAACATACTGAAGTACAGTAGTTAGAAAGTCAGAATTTAACAACCTTGTTCTGAGGTATTATATAATAGCCATCCAGAACTGTTTACACTTTTAGCATTTAGCATACACTTTTATCCAAAGTGACTTACAATAATGTCTGAACACAATTTTGAGCAATTGAGGGTTAAGGGCCTTGCTCAGGGGCCCAACAGGGGCAACTTGGCGGTGGTGGGGCTTGAACCGGCAACCTCCTGGTTACTAGTCCAGTACCTTAACCACTGAGCTACCACTGCCCTGTTTACCATGTTCCAATCTACTTCTTCAGCACAACATTGTAAAAAAACGTATTAATTGTTAATGTGTGCTCTGTAGTGTTCTACCATTAGTTAAAAACAGAGTAAAAGCCTACACATGATAGGCTAGTTTGGGGGGTTGACGTGTACAGATTCCTTATGCCGTAACTACTACAATTACAACCTCTGATGACTGATCATCGGCGCCTGTACTGTGAGACGGGGAATAATGGAGAGCGTTAATCTCCGTGTGCGATACGGAGCCCCATATGAACCTGCATCTTGCAGGTGAAAAGAAGCGGTCGGTACTGCACATGTGTCGGAGGGGGCGTATGTTAATTATGACCCACCTTAGGACCCACCTTGGTGGCACCAATTCACATCTTCGTGGTTGTATGTGTTTTTGGGTAGCACATAGCATACACGATTTTTAATAAATTAATTGTTTTATTACACCATTAACAATTTAAGCAGTGTTTGAATCTTTCTATGCCTTTAACAGACGTGTTGCAGTAGTTTTTCCATAGTCGAATTCTGAACATCTTCCTGCTTCCTAAATAGGCCAAAGTAAACTTAACAGGGTATAAATAGCTTATGGGTCATTCTATAATTTGGGGTACATTTCACATCACCAAAAAGTACAAAAACAATGTTCTTTCTCAACAGAACAATCAGTGGTTCAAGTTAATATATTCCTTTAGTGTAACATATCAACTAGTTGCAAAGCTTAAACATAATTATTATTTATTTTATTTAAAAGGGCAAGTAGATGTAGACTACTAGGTAACTTAGTTGACAGGTAACATAGTTGACAATTTCCCTATTTTGACCCATAACTTCAGTGGTAGACCTTGCCTGGCTGACCACATGTCATTTCTTGAACAGAATAATGTCTAATTTAAACATACATTTGAATTAAAATTATTTAAAAATTTTTTAACCATAACAATGTATGTAACATAGTTGACGGTCAATTAATATACTCATTGACAATGTTCTATTATAGATAAAATATTTTTAAAAATAAGAGAACATTCACCACAGTTTGTTCAATATGCCCTCCACAGAGATAAATGATATCATGTAATGCTGGTCACATAGTTTTAGAACAAACCATTTTTGAGTTGCTGAGTGGAGTTCTGTTAGTAACATAGTTGACAGAACTTTTGCGGACAATAATAAATAAATATATTTAAATTATTTAAAAGAGAAACTCAATTTAAAAAATATAATTTTTCTTTAGTATTTAAACTATTGAAATAATTAAAAAAATAGATGTTGTTGCCCTTAATAATTTTATTCATTATTTTGAAACCAAGGCACCCTCAACTTAAAAAACGAACACAGCAAAAACTGTTCATTTAGGAACATCATGACAAATTTCAAACTAAATGAAGCATAGAATGCACATAATGTTTTTGTGATATTACAACATGTTTTCCATTAATAGGTAAAATATGAAATTTTTAAAGAAAATAGTTAGAATAGATATAATTATTATCATTGGACATGGAATGTACCCCAAATTATAGAATGACTCTTATAAAACGTTGTGTAACACATAAATTACACTGTACAACGTTTTGAATTCATATTAGGATTCATATTAGGATGCATACGAACGCTGCTTGTGGAAACACGTGACACGTGAAATGCATGCCATAAGAATCGTCCGAGATAGGGTGTGCCGGTTGGTGGGTTGCCAGATCTGCGTGACAAGTTTAGACACTTCAACATAAAAAGTATTCAGTCGTATAACAAATATTTAGAGCTGTAGTGCAAACATTCCCCATGCCTCCATCTTTTTACATACAAACATTTCTTTCGGCTGTCCCTGTATTTTTTTTTATAATTGGCCAAAGCAGATCTTTCTGGTTCGCATATCTGATTTGGCACATTTTTACACCGGATGCCCTTCCTGACGCAACCCTCCCTATTTTATCCGGGTTTGAGGCCAACAGTGAGCAACAATAATGTAAATTTCTTTTATATTGAGGTGGTAATACGTGTTGTATGAATCTGCCAAAATGACTGGGATGAAATGCCACTTCGCAAAGCCAAACGCGACAACTTTCAGCCGCAGATTACCAGTGAAAACAACAGAGGGAAAGCTACAGATCTGGCAACACTAACTGCTACATTCGCAAAGCTAAACCGGTAACCTACATCCGCAGATCAGCAGTGAAAATATGTGAGGGAAAGGTACAGATCTGGCAACATTAACTGTCACATATGTATTTTATTCGAGTTTCAGACCGACAGTGAGGAGCAATAATGTACATTTCTTTTGTAAGCAGGTGGTAATACGTGTTGTTTGGATCTGACAAAATGACTGGGATTAAATGGCAATTCTCAAAGCTAAACCCGACAACCTTCAGCCACAGAATAACAGTGGAAATATCTGAGGGGAAGGTACAGATCTGGCAACACTAACTTCCACATTCCTACAGAATCAGCTCTGGTGACAAATCTCAAAACGCGAACAGAACAATAAATGTTTATATATTTTTTGTACACTTTTTATGTATCTGTTTACCCGTTTAGATTTATGATGCCTATGATTACTCTAACATTTAGAAAAGTTTAATGTGTGTTTTCAGTTAAAAAGTGGATCAATATTATTTAGAAGGAGCTGACTGACGCCCTCTTGTGGCACTTTCAAAAGTTCACATTTTAATGAGAAGGTCGATAACAAATACTGTACATATTTTTACTTGATACTTTCTCACTTTACCACGAATTTATAAAAAACAACAACAACTAATAACTATGAACACGTACAACTATGTACAATAAATGTAAGAGTTCAATATTTATACAAGATTAGAAGTTCTACAAGATTACTTAGTCAATACTTTGCATAAAGGGATAAATAATAGTCATGTTCTAGCTTGCTAAAGCTTTAACCTATTAAGTAAAATTACCTAAACTTTAGCCAAGTGATAAGCAATCAGACTGTATATAGCAGAAATCCTAATAGGCATAAAGCTGAAGATGTTTGGCATTAGTTCAATCTAAATGCACCTTTACTGCATATTTATTAACACTGTAACACTTTCCTGACATGTTCAATACATACTTCATATCATAATTCAGTTTTATTATTTCTTAAAGCAATTCTGTGAAATATTTAATAAATGAAACAGGTAATACTTTGTCATTTCCAAGGTATCAGAATGTAATCTGTAGTAAGGTGTGTAAGGAATTTAATGCAACAGCCTTTTTTCATTTTTCATTTTATTATTAAACAAAGATTTGATTAATAAACATTTAACTGATGCTATAACAGAACTAAAAGTCTTTTAAATAAGAATACAAGAATCATGAAATGCCCATGTTCCTTCAGTAATACAACTCCTTATCCCACCAGCCTGTTGAAAACACAGACGAGATAAAAACACACAATCAGCTCTGCTATGATATTCAGATATCAGTCAGATACAGTTAAAACCAACATATTAAGATACTCACTGCCTGGATGTCGTCTCACCCCTAGTTTCCTTATTTCATCATAAACAAAGATCAGAATACCATATGGGACCGGCACAAACCACCATTGCACCCTGAAGGACAGACACAACAGACAGGTTTATTAGTGCGCCACTAAGTCTCATTTTCCCCAGATTACCTCAGTCACTGCAGACTTAATAGTTTCAGATTATTAAACAAATATGATTTCACGTAGAGAACTCGGCTAAAAAAAGAACACTTTGTAAAACAATCTTATTTATTTAAGTTATCCAATACCCATATCACTCTTGTGAAAAAGTAATTGCCACTTGAGGTTCTCAATCGAACAGTTAACCAAATTGAAGTGGTAAGCTAGTATAGTTAGTAAAACACAACCAGTGAAAAATACTAATATTAATTTTTTCTGATAAATGTGGTCCAACCAGTAATTCAATGGGAAATTGGATTTACTTTTTTTTTTAGCTATAAAATTAGAATTAGTAAGGGACAATTACTGTTTCATTTTAGTATAGGGATCTTTAAAATAAAGTATAAACACAGAATATGAAATAGACTCAGAATGCAGAGTAAAAATGTAAAGCATCTTTTACCTAATAGGCATGAAGTTGAAGATGTTCGGCATCCCTGGGCAGTAGCACAGAAGGTTACCGATACACAGCTGGAAGATTATGGCAGCCACAAGGACCTTGTTTCTACATGAAAGGAGGGACATTTATTATATAAACTCTGTCAACAGTGTTTGTAAAGGTCTAGATAAAAGTAATCCATGTTTAGGATTTACATTTTAAAATGAATTTAAATGTGTTGTGTGATGGCAGAATAAGATGTAGTAAGGACCAGTACTAGGTTGTTGGCATGTGAGAATAACTAACCTCAAAATGCCCTGCCTAAAGACAGACAAACGGCGAGTTTTCCTGATTAAGACGTCAGCAATCTGGCAGATCTCAATACTGACAAAGAACACAGTGTAACAGGTGTACTCCTGATACCGCCGCTGCTCATACGTCTACCAAATAAAAGAAGTGACACAATGCCTTTACATTAGGTAATTCAGATAAGATAAAGTGCTCAGTTTAACAGTTTTAGCAAAACACATAATAACCTATTTCACCAATTTTGTTAGGGTGCTAATAATTCTGAGCTGACTATAGCTGATGTTAACATTACTTCACTTTAAGTAAAGATTTTAACTGGTAATTGTGCCCCCAAACATAATATAACACAAGCTGTTTTTTTAAAATATTTGACTGACCCATTCCTGTCCGTAGCTGTCCTGTAGGTCCTGTATTCTAACATTTTCCCACTGAGCACGGAGGCCCACACAAAGCAGCGGGAACCAACCCTCCTGAGCCATCGCTGCAAAATAATCAGTAAAGCCTGCAAACGACTGAATTGCTCCTGTAAAAAAGAGGACATAGAAAGAAATGTCAACCGTATTTATATGTGAATGTGACATGGGATATCATTGGTTACCAGCATAACAATTTGGCCCCATAAAGAACAAAGATGGTTCTGTAACAAGCTTTTCTTAAATAGTTCTAAATAAAAATGATTATAATTTTCTTTATACAATTTAAATCATTACCAAAATACAAATATAACAAAGGTTAACTGGAAGGTTCTTCAAAAAACCAAACATGATTCTTCTCTGCCATCGCTTTTTCCTGGGCACCTTCATTTTTCAAGGTGTAGTGAAATATAATTAAGCTCAGGCAAGTGAAAATGACTAGTTATATTAATACCATACCTATTTGAAAGTACGAGTAGGCAGCTAGTGATTCATTCACCAGTCTATCCTTGCGTGGGTTCCTGGGCTTTAGGTGCATGATGTCACTCTCAGCTTTCTCATAAGCTAGAGATACTGATGGGAACTACAAACAGAATGTAGAATATAATCCAGTTGGACTAATCATCATTGTAGCATCATCAGGGTCAAAATTACCATCAATGTCCTATGAAAACATTTTAATCTGCCCCAATTTAAATTAAGTAAATGATGAACAATGAAAAAACACTTCAGCTTTTGTTGATTAAGAAGCACTCACAATGTCAGTAGCAAGCTCGATGAAGAGGATGGTGATGCAGCCCAGTGGTAGTGGTACACTGACTGTGATGTAGATGAGGTAAGGAGTCAGCTCAGGAATGTTCTTTGTCAGAGTGTACGCAATGGACTTCTTTAAATTATCAAAAATAAGACGACCTGTGGACCAGAGTGTAATACAATCCTTACTTTCTTAGAATTACTAAAAGTAAAGTATTTGATTCATTTATAACATGTTGTATTTTGTAAATGTAATAACAAAGTACATGGCCAAATGTAAGTGTTAGTATGACAGTGCCTCCACCTCACAAATGATTTTTAGACTGAACTGGCACAAATACCCACAGATACTCTCACAAAGCTTGTGAAAGAAAGGAGACTGTGAAAGCCACGGGGGTGGGGGGCATGGACTCCACGTTAAGACCCATGTTTTTGGTGCACACCCACACACATACATATGGGTAAGACTTTTCACCTACCCTGTTCAACTCCTGTTACAATAGAGGCAAAGTTATCATCCAGCAGGATCATGTCTGCAGCATTTCTAGCAGCATCAGAACCAGCGATGCCCATGGCAATACCAATATCTGCCTTTTTAAGTGCAGGAGAATCATTCACCCCGTCTCCTGTTACAGCCACAATCGAGCCCTTAAGAGGAATTAGAAATACTATTTAGATGAACAGAACATATTTTATTTATAGCATAGATATGTTACTAGTCATCACAGGTCTCACCAAACGCTGACAACTCTCAACAATGATGAGTTTCTGTTGAGGCGAGGTTCGGGCGAACACCATCTCAGGGTGATTCCGCAAAGCTTCATCCAGATCATCACTGGTCATTTCCTTCAGCTGACCTCCATTTATAACACAAGCACGGGCATCACTGTTGAGCACAGAATTAGACTGAACATCAACATTTTGCTTTTACTTGAGTCAGGTATTTCCCCCAAGCTTTAACCTACTCTTAAATCCCACTACAACACAGCACAGCTGTGTGTTCCAGTATTAGATTCAGGCTGTAACCAGGACAATGCGGATCACACAATACCAGATAATCATACTTCATCATCTAGCCAAATTTGTGCTACGCTTTTAATCTACCTTCATGTAAACTCTTTTGAGTGTTTGAGAGTAAGCTCTTTTACCTCTTTCTGACCTGCTCTACAGGGATGCGCAATCTGGTGGCAATGTCCTCTACAGTCTCGCTTCCTTCTGATATAATACCGACGTTTGCAGCAATTGCTTTGGCTGTGATGGGGTGGTCACCAGTAACCATGACAACCTAAAAAATAAATGTAAAATAAAACAGTACAAAGTTAGAAATTGCTGGTGAAATATTTGGACGGTTGTTCTATTAGACTTATTAGATTTGTGTTAGACAGATGGGTTTTATTTTATATAGGATAGTGTTCATTATCTATAAATTAAGCAGAGCAATGGACAGTAGTAGAGTAAACACACACTCAGCGTCAAGGTTCCTCTATCAAGTGGGCCACAATTCAAGTAAGAAAAACCACAGTGCTAGTGGAAACCTTACAATAGGACCTAAAATAAAAATGATGAACCTATGATGTGAACTTTTGATCAAATCTGCAGAGCTGAACTTACACGAATGCCAGCTGTACGACATTTCATGACAGCGTCAGGGACTGTAGCACGAGGTGGGTCAATCATGGATATGAGGCCAGAGAAGCATAATCCAGACGTGGTGAAGTTCATTTCATCGGGGTCAAAGTTGTAGCCGCGAGGGAACTCCTTCTCATTCATGTACAAGTGACAGAAACCTGAGAATAAGAATTTCAGTAAATGTTCTGCTGATAAAGAAACGGAGGTTATCCAGTGAATCTTTTTACAATTAATTAACCTGATAGTTGTTTTAGAACATTTTAAAACATCACATTGTTAACTGCTGGTGCCTCATTATGTTTAGTTTCTTGGGGCCTTACCATCTCTAGTAAGTGATTCTTTTTGGCAGAGTCAAACAGTAACACTGAGGGTTTGAAATAACTCATGCTAATTCAGTGATTAAATAAAATTGCTACATAGAACAGCTAAAAAGTAGGTGTACTCAGTATATTTGAAACCTGTATATTGTTTTTTTTATATTAACGATAGAAACCAGTCCTATGTTTATGAAAACAGACACAAGATGCTTGCTAAATCTTTGTCCCTGCTAATTTTAAAGGACCAGTATTTTTGTCAGCACTTGAATTTCATCTTGTTAATCTCAGCTCTACATGTTGATCTGAACTTGTTTCTGCTGGTTTTTTTTAGTAGTCATGGTTCTAGAGGCCTACCACAAATAACACATACCATTAGGTCCTGGAGGTGACCAGCATTCACTATAATTTGCACATGTTGTGATGTTTTTTTGCTTAAACAGGTATTTAGCAGTGTTAATCACTGCTGCTTTCATAGCAGAGACATAAACAGATAGAATAAGTATGGTTCCCTATAATAATATTTTTGTGTTCTTTAAACAATGGACACACAAAAATAGAGTTTTATGTTTATATAATGTCATTTTACCCAGGACTCTTTCTCCCAAACCTCCCAGGTCCATGTAAGCGGTTTGAAAAGCCTCCCTCCACTGCTCGTCCAGTGGCAGCTCTTGGCCTTTAATCAGAATGGTGGAGCAGCGTTCCAGGATTCTCTCTGGTGCTCCCTTCATTACTAGAAGGTAGCGCAAGTCCAGTGGGTCCTCCAGTTCATGTATTGACAGCTTGTAGCAACAAAGGGCAACACAGTTACAATGAACCATTGATACTGACCAGTAGATATGCATGTAAGCCAATATGGGCAGAAAAATGGCTAAAGCAAGCAATAGGCAAAATACTTTTACATTAAAATCTTACCTGAAACTTGTTGGTGGAGTTAAATGGTAACTCACTGATCTTTTTGAATCGTGCCCTGTAGTCTACAATGTTTCCTATGGATAGTTCAGTGAACTTCAGCAGGGCCGTCTCTGAAGCATCACCCACTACTTCTCTCTATTAGTGATCAGAAAGAATTGTAAATACATTACTTTAATGTGCTTCATAAGTAAAACTGTAAGTATTTTCCCCACTTATATTACACTTTTCCAAGTTATTCTTTGCTTTGATCTGGTCATTAATCTGGTCATTTCTATAATGGAGCTATCAATCAGCTTTTTTAGCATTAGTTACATGTCAACTGTGACATACAGTACGTATGTCTGTTGCTTAAATTTATTTATTAAAAATAAGGGTAATAAGCAATAAGAGTTCTTGAATTAAAGCTACATTTTTATTATAGCAATATTTTTGTCATTACATCAGTCTGGAAATGCTTTATATCAAGTACAAAAAAGGTTCTTTGAATGCAGAAATTACCCCCAAACCTACATGGGCAAGCTGATTGTGATGCTTTAATTTATGATCAACAGAATGTAGTGCTTTTGTGATATTTCAAAAAATAATTGAATAAAAGACATAGTGTATTTTGTAAATAAAAACATGTATACACTACAAATAGACAATTGGGATGGTAGATTTACAAGGGGGCATAATTTTCATATTTTAAAAAATGTGGTAGAATTTTTTTGCATTCAGTCATCAAAGTCATTGAATAATCTAGTATTAGTACAGTGTATAAACTAAAGTTGGAGTTAAAAGCTCCTTATCTGCTTATCAGTTAATCTTTAAAATTACACCACCAGTCTATTCTCTTTAGTTTAGTAACTTAAACATTAATGTGGCAACACTTTCTGTGCTTCTCAGAGGGCATTAACAGTAGAAGAGCTAGACGTCCTTTAAATGAGGCGTTATCTGATCTGACATTCTCTTACCTTGGGAATAGGCACTGTTTCCTGATTAGATTTAAATGTTGCACGATTGCACAGACTGGCAATTCGTCCCAGTGCCCTCCACGTTTCTGAAGACTGGTCAAAACTCTGACCTACACAAAGACATTTTTATTTGTTAAACTGCTGTGTGAAATGTACAAACAAATGAAAAATAAACTACAAGGTTACACAAAGAAAAATGCCAAGTGGTTTGGCTTATAGTTTCTTGTGTGCTTTGTTAGTTGTTGTAATTTTTATATCTAGGTATATATGCTGAGTTGTAGTTTTTAATAGATTTTAATTCTTATTTTCATTTACATTTTGTACTTTTAACTATAATAACCCTGGGATTTTAATTCTTGTAACTTGTTTATGATGTACTGGTTAAAACAAAGTCAATAAAGTAAATTTGCTTTCTCACCTGACTGGTCCTCAGTTGTATCTGCAGCATGGATCATGTTGTCGAACCACAGGTGAGCTACGGTCATGCGGTTCTGTGTAAGAGTACCAGTTTTATCTGAACAGATTACTGATGTAGATCCCAGAGTCTCCACAGCTTCCAAATTCTTTACCACACAGTTCTTTCTAGCCAGGCGTTTGGCTGTTAGAGACAGACATACCTGAGGAAATATGCAGTTGTTAATGTATAATGTATAACCACAATAAATAACATGCAATATATCTACATATTGGCACCCCTAATTCCAAGAAGACTTAACTGAAGCATCTTTTTTATTTATAGTTCATTTATTTTAAGCTGATCAGAGTGTCTAGGAACTTTTAAGCTGTAATTTATGACATCTTGTTTTGCTGAGGTGGATATATAAGATGAAGCAGAGAACAAATTCTTATAGTAATTCTTCAACATGGAAAAGACAAAAGAACACACTATTCAAACAAGATAAATGGGTGTTGTCCTTTATATGACAGGGAATGGCTATTTAAAAAATAGCTATATATTTTATTAACAATGATTGTACTCACAGTGACAGTAGCCAGAAGCCCCTCAGGTACGTAGGCCACCATGATAGCCATGAAAAAGATCATGGCCTCTAGAACGGGGTAACCAATGAACATGGCTACCACAAAGAAGGTAAAACCAAAAAATACAGCCAGGCCAGCGATGATGTCGACAAAATGCTCAATCTCAATGGCAATTGGAGTCTTCTCGTTTCCCACTCCAGAGGCTAGACTAGCAATGCGCCCAATGATGGTGCGGTCACCAGTATTGATGATCATCCCTGTGGCTACACCTGCTCAAACAAAGTGAGAAGTGGCAATAAAATAACAGCACCATGAATCATTTTAGTGTTGTAAGATACACAGATCCCTTTATTTTTCTTTTTTATATTTACATATTACTTCAATTAGCAGGTTTTATTTTTAAAAAATCATCATTAAAGTTCTTATTTAAATTAAGTATATGAGGTCAAAGTTAATTTTAGAGGTAAATGCTGACGATATTTATAATACAGTGAAGTATTTAATCACTTTTTTCTGTTCCATTTACTGCCAGTGCACAAACCTACTTCAAATTATATGCCATAAATCATGTAATGAAATAGAAATTATATACATATGTATTTTAGTGTACATATTTTATGCAATGACTCAAGAATAGTGAAGATTGAGGTTGTTTACTACAGTTTTCATTGAAGAAAATACTTAGTCATAGTACACATAAAAAATGATCACTAATTTAATTTAATTTATTTAATCACTGGTTAATTTCCCTAAGGGGATCAAGTCTTGTCTTATCTTATCTTAAACATTTTAGTTTCATAATCAGTAAGCGAAGTTCTGATAACTCACCCACTAAGCACATGTGTGATATACCAGACTACTTTTACAAATGTGTACTGTTTAGTTGGGTTCTAAGTAAATCAGGGTCTCAGATGTTTGCATTACTCTGTAAGGGTTTGAATCTGAGTGTACGTTACCCTCTAAGCAGGTAGTGGAGAAAAAGGCGATGTTGCGGGTCTCCAGTGGACTCTCATGAGTGCACTCCGGGCTCCTACTCTGAGGCTCTGACTCACCAGTCAGGGAGGAATTATCTACCTGTGGACAGTAAATGACACCAACAGGATCACTCACATATTCTAAAATAGCTTTTTGCCCAATGATTGTTCTTACACTTGGCATACGGTTTAAAGTCTTCCACACCTTAAAACTCTGTGCAGTGATGATACGGACATCAGCAGGAACTCTGTCACCTCCTTTCATCTCCACCAGATCACCCACTACTAGCGTGTTGGCGTTAATCTGTTGTTTCTGTCCATCTCTGATCACCAAGGCTTGCTAGGAGCACAACAAATAGATATACAACATAAATATAAACCGGGGGAAGAGTTTTCTTTACGTCCACTTTTACTCATAAATAATGTACATGCATAATGTGTCTTGTGTGTATGTTCAAATTAGCTTTACTCATTAAAAATATTAAAGTGATTAAATATTTTTTTATCTCACTGTAGTTAATGGGCTTATTGTATGCTTACCTGTGGTACTAGATTCTTAAAACTAGCAATGATGTTGGTGCTCTTGAATTCCTGGTAGTAGCCAAAGCAGCCAGTCACTACGACCACTGTAATAAGGGTGATGGCCAAATAAAGCTGTACAGAGACAAAGTGAATTAAAAACAAAGATTAACAAGGACATCCTTTTCTATAATAAACCACACTAACAGATTCTGTCTACATTCAAAGCTTTCATGAAGATGTTAACATGCTTAAAACAATTTATTAACACGATTTGTCTAACACGACATCTACTAATCTTTATCTTAATTCTTTAAATATGTCAAAATACTTTGCTTTACTAATGTATTGAAATGGCTTAAATATGGATGGAAATGTAATGTGATGTGAAATTCAGGTTTATAATATGGTAGAAATTTTGTTCCCGTCCTCACATTGTCATAACTGCCAATTTCGTCCTTGCTGTACTCAATGCCAAAGGCAATAAAGCAGATTACAGCTGCAACCCACATCAGACACTGCAGCCCTCCGGCAAGCTGCCGGGCAAATTTTATGTACTCGGGCGTCCCTTTTGGTGGTCTGAGCTCGTTGGGACCGTCACGCTCCAGGACCTCCTGGGCAAATGTTGAGGACAGACCCTGTAGAAAAGAAAGTAGTAAGAGGCTTAGTCCTTACAACTGGAGCAATGACATACCATAGATACATTCAGTAATTGTATACCCACAAAGTACATCTATATGGTGGGTGTAGTTTATGTGATGACCATAAATGGCCAGTAAATGTACATTTAGGACAGAAATTCCTAATAAAGTGCTTGATGAGCATATTTCTGTTGAAATATCTTACTTTGGTAATACTTGTTGAGTATCTCATCTCTAGTTCCTCTATTGTGATCTCATGGTCATCCTGTACAAACAAACATGGGAAATATTTATTAGGAAATTATTACACTGAGAAAAATAGTAATAGAAGGTTTTTATTTTATTTTTCTGTACTGTCACTTACGATGTCCATCTCTCTCTTCATGTTTTCTAATCTCTCTTTTTTCTTGATTTTCTTCTTTTTTTTAATCGCCACGTCCATTTCCCCATCGATTTTATCCATCTCCACAAACATCTCATAAGAATCCTGTGAAAAAGCATGTTTTTAAGGACACAGTAAACAGCTACTTTGTAATGTGCATTGTACAAACCTAACCAAAGGAGTACAATTTGTCCTTCTATTATTAAAATGTCTGTTACTAAATGTTTTCAAACTTTAGTTTCTTTAAAAATGTAGAAAGCAACATTTTGGCCACATAGCAAGAATATACAGTAGTTATGTTTCCTAATTATGATTTTCTGTTAACAACAAACATGTTGGACAAAATAGGAATAACTAATAACTAAAAGTCCTATTGATTAACATTATTAAGCAACTGGCAAATATACTTTACATTTTGGTATGTGCTTGTAAATGTATTGTTGTATTTTGTAATTACATTAATTAAGTAAAAGCTTGTAGGAAGCAGCAATTTCTTTTTACATAAAGAAGCAAAATAACAAACTTGGATAAAACAATATATTTGTATTGTATTATTTCTGCTATACATAGGCATACTTTCTTAAAACAAATATTGTTTTTGTAGATTTACAAAGTCTGTAACTGTATTAAAAGTCTTTAAAGTTTTTGATGACTTACCGTTTTATTCATGGTGCCTAAATCAATAGATGTCCAAACCTCAAAGTTTGTTTCCTGTAAAATTCTGAAAATGTCTTGGTATCCGCATAGATACCGAGTTCCTACGACTCAAGATGCCTACACAGGAATAGGCCTGTCAGTTCAGGTAGGTTTATATACCCCTGCATTATGCCCTTCACCAGCAGAGACCAAAGTCACCCTTCAAACGTAAGTACATGGACCCGTTCCTGCTTTATCGCTATCAGGACTTTTGATAGCAAATTAAATTCTCTTTTGTTTGAGAACATAAAGCTTGAACAACTCCTCTCAGAAGGTCACTTGATTCATGTTTTACAAATATAAATTTTTTATTACATTATTAAAATTATTTAACATAAACAGTTTTGTTTATGCTTTGGTGCAAAGTCGATCCTGATCCTCTGCTCCCATTATGCTGAATCATACTGCTACAATTATTTAAAAGTGGTATAATGAACACTAAAATTATGTCAATCACGTTTTATGACCCATCCAAGTACCAGATTTGAACATAATTGTATCTTTATGGCTTTACTGCTTATTAACATTTTATTTCAACACATTGTAAATGAAGGCTTCTGACCGAAAATGCCTACAAGCGTCACCAGACTACGTCTTAGTGTAAGCAAACATAAGCTAAAGCGTATTACGTACGAAATTGCTCTTATCTTAAAAAAGTGATTTAATTTAACCATTAAAGCAAACACACACTTGCACGCACACACACTAGTCAAACTGTACAATGGAACTTTTACTTTGCTTTCTTGCTAATTCACAATTTCATTTCATTTTTATGTTTACCACTGCTTTATCAGGGTTATCCTGGTTTGCAGTGAGTCTGCTTTCACAAGAATAACTGGCTGCAACAAACACACCCAGGACAGGACACCAGTCCATCATCCATCAAAGTGTATGTGTATGTAGATGCCCGACTGACCCATAGACACTCTGGGGATTTAAACCCTGGATCCCAGCAATAGTGGACTAGCAAGACCAATTCTTTTTCAAGATTGATTCATGAGGACCTATCTCACATATGGCTGTATTTTCTGTATCTCTACTCCTGTCATGTGGTCGCTTTGTACTTGGGGTACTTGCTGTCAATTCAGAGTTCATTTTAGCCTGCAGTCCCTCTCTGTATAAGTCAAGGGTAACTCTTCATTCCCACATCGTTTAAGATTAGATAAAGCTTTTCACAACTGCCACAGAGTTGGTATTAAGAGCATTCAAGATCTAAATATAAATGAGATTTTTTGCTTCTTTTTAACCATCTCTCTCGCTACCTACATATTCATAGCTATTTGAATTTTTATGTTAATTTCAATGTTGATAAAGAAGTGAATTGTAATCACTCAGTCACAAAAAAGAAAATATTAGCATTACACTGTCAAGACTGCAATGATGCTACTTATAAGTGAATGAAAACTTGAATTAAACCTGCATGTTTTATTTTACACAACATAAAATAAAAATGCGTCTCAAAAACTGAATTAATTTCATAACAGTATTCATTTCAAACAGGTTTTGAGTTAACTACATTTATTATCTACATTTACTCTTAATGGATGAAAACTTGACTGATTGTTGCTCAAAGCACAGTGAGGGCATCAATTAAAAGTCATGCAATTAATTTACCAAAAAGCATATTGTAGCATTATTTTATCATTACTTATTGCATTATAATAATGGCAGAATAAAAGAGTAAAAGCTTGTACTGTGCATAGAAGATGCTAGCAGAAATATGGTATATACAGTATGATAGTTAAAATAATGAAAAACAGTGAAAATTTACTACATTTTTGACTCTAGACTAAATGCTGAGTTATCATTTTATTAATGACCAAATCAGCATATGCAGTAAACTGCTAAATAAAATAGAATGATTTTATAAAGACAGCTGTAAAAGAATAAATATATGATTATAAACTTTGTTTCAGCTTCAGTTCTTGGCAGCAGAAGTGGTTCTGACAATTAAAAGTATAATGCCAACAACATAGGTGGCGATCCCAAATCCCACAGAAAGACGAATGAAGCGACGGGCCTTTTGGGAGTCTTGCTCGGCCCGACCACTATCACCAGATGAGTTTGCTTCCCGAGTCTGCAAAATAAATTAAAGGAATAAAAAAGTTAAACACGCCACATTGGTTACAAAGCAAACTTTTCCAAAACAGTCTTTGGTATTTTGTGACATTTTGTCTCTGCATGAAATTAACAAGATTCATTCAGTCAAGAAAAATAAAAAAAACATAAAAACAATTTAATACAGAAAGTTTGTTAAAGTGGTGGAATTTTTATGGAGTTTTAATTCATGCCCTCGTTTTTAAACTAAATACATTCTAAAGTACAAATAAGCCTGGCTGTATTAACAGTTTGCATTCCAAACCAATATAATCTAAATATAATATTTGACCACTTGTGTTATAACTGTTTATATATAATACATGGTACACATGTGGTTTGGGATGCATATGTGGTTTTCAGATTACTTGATAGATGGAATGTGATTAAATGTGTTCAACATCAAGCATAATATTGAGACCAAGAAAGGGAAACTTTTATAGTTAGCAATTTTCCTGGTAACACTAAGAGAACAACACATCATTTATTCTAATCAGAGGAATAAAACATGACAGTTATGTCATGCACAGGGCACAGAGGTTTGCTAAATGGCTGAATAATTATGAGAATATTGTAAATAACACTAAACTATGAGAGATGTTGGACTGACAGGTTAGAAGGATCTCTATTTTGGAGTGGAGGTGTTCCATCTCTCCAGTACAGCTCCACAGCTCCATCTGTTCTGTAATTATATGTCTGAGATAAACCTTAGGTAAAAGTCGATAAATACCATCCATTAAGTCGTATTTAAAATCTATTTTACAATTTCACTTTACAAAGTCATAAACTGTAGTCTTTATAAAAACAATTACTTCCAAACTAAACGTTTAAATGTTTGGGCAGCTCTCTGCAGCAGAGCAGTCTAGCACAGTACAGAGGAGAAAGAAAGAACAATAGTGTTGCATTTACGCTAACAGCTTTGTTTGATGATCATTGCTAATGTGGAAACCACAGCTCTAAACAAACAAACCTAATAACCATGCATTACATACATTATGAATGAGAAGTACACCACTACCAGACCTGTTTTATTCTCTACCTATTCACTGTACCTACCTCAAACTCAGTATATAACGCAAATGGTGCTTCAGATGTCTGAGTCACAATAACTAATGGAATGAACAAAGAAAGCATGGAACATTACAGAGACAAAAACCACCAACAATATTAATGATTTTTAAACTTTTTATTTGTATTTCATTTATTTTAGCTTGAAAGCAACTGGAATATGCAACAAGGCAACAGTCTGAATGGCTCCTAAGGAACAAAGTCGAAAGTGGCAAAGTCCTGACTTCAATTCACATTGAGATGTTGTGACAGGACCTCAAACAGGCAGGTTTATGGGAGCAGTTACTGAAAATTAAATGATCATAGACAGATAGATGATAGATAGATAGATAGATAGATAGATAGATAGATAGATAGATAGATAGATAGATAGATAGATAGATAGATAGATAGATAGATAGATAGACAAACAGCTATAAATAGATAGATAGTTATAGATATAGATAGATAGTTATAGATAGATAGATAGATAGATAGATAGATAGATAGATAGATAGATAGATAGATAGATAGATAGATAGATAGATAGACGAACAGCTATAGATAGATAGATAGATAGATAGACAGTTATAGATAGATAGATAGATAGATAGATAGATAGATAGATAGATAGATAGATAGATAGATAGATAGATAGATAGATAGACGAACAGCTATAGATAGATAGATAGACAGTTATAGATAGATAGATAGATAGATAGATAGATAGATAGATAGATAGATAGATAGATAGATAGATAGATAGATAGATAGACGAACAGCTATAGATAGATAGATAGACAGTTATAGATAGATAGATAGATAGATAGATAGATAGATAGATAGATAGATAGATAGATAGATAGATAGATAGACAATTATAGATAGTTAGATAGATAGACGGACAGTTATAGATAGATATCATGCAAAATTGCTACTTACACTAAGCGAGTGGAGAAAAGCAACAAAGCCCAGTGGGATGCAGCAGAACAGCATAGTAAGGATGGAATAACCCAGGTAATCAGGGTAGCGCCGAGGCACTGGAGCCTGTGTCACATACACACCATCCTGCATGGTTAGAGTGGTCTGGATGATAAAATCTCTAGCTGCAGGGTTGCTGGTACTAGCCTGGTACGGTGGAGGCTGACCATCCATGGCTGCTTTCTCAGGAGGGGTTTTCTTTTCGGGCTCTGTTTTTAAATTGCTGTTTAACTTAAAATGTTTCTCTTCACCCTTTTTCTGGTCTGTGGTCTCGTGCTGCTCTTCTTATGACTTACTGTGACACTGGTTTGGGCACCTGCTTAATTATGCGACCACACCTATTCATGGGTGGGAACAAATAAAGAAGAGGCCGCAGTTAGGAGACTATTATATCTAGGAGGATATTATATATCCAATCCATCGTTCTGGTGTCGTACACTGACTATCCATCCATCCCTACATCTACAGATTTAAGGTGCCCACCCTGAGTAAAAGTGGGTAGACATATTAACATGGGCAGTAGGAACTGGGGATGCATCAAAACCACTATTTAAATTTTTGATAATGAAACAATTCTTAATCCTCATTACCCGATACCAAGTACCAAAACAGATGCTTCATCATCAACATCATCATTATCATGTTTTACGACCACTTTGTCCAGCTCTGTGATTTTCTCATATAAATGTAAATATTTATGCAATATCACATGCTTTATCAAATACTTTTGTTATGGTAAAGCCAATGTTTTGAGTTATATGGCCAAAATATAAGTGTTTATCACACGTCTTTAACAAAACACAGATCTAAATAATGAAGCTGTAGCTCTGACACCACACACAACCACTAAGATCCAACCATAAACCAAACCTGGAATTATTAAACTGGTTAGAATGGTTTAATGCTACTTTTTGGCATGAACTTTTCTTTATTTTTATTAATAGAAAATACTTAACACAGAGCTGGGAACTGATTCCCTGAACTTCAGACTGATAGCTCAGAGCCCTAACCACATAGTTGCCACTAACCCAGCTGGATTAAAGTGAAAATATAAGCCAAGAGGACAAAACATTATAAAAAAATATTTAAAACATGTGAATTAAAAAAAGAAAGAAAGCACACATTGGTTTAATTTATTTTATTATCATCGTTTCCAATGAACTATTTCTCATACATGAGACAGTGACATGGAATTAAGTGGTGGTCGTAAGTGGTGGTTATTAGAGTGATTTCACAAAATTCAACATTGACAGAAATAAAACTGTGGTTATATTGCTTGTACTTTTTGGTTAGGAGCATCGTCATGTGGCTACTGATCATCAGGACAAACAGATTTTTACAACACAAACTCTTAGTATACATGTTAGAAATACGATAACTACAGAGCTGGTAATTTAATACAATGTTGGAGCCACATGAGAAGCACACAGGTGATTAATAATCAGATAATATGTCAATGGCCTATTCTATGTTCAAATCACCAGTTCCAGAGAACAAAGTACTGTAGCACTTCCTCCGTTCTCTCATCTTCAGTCAGACAGACACTGAATAGTAGTAGAATCAGTAGAAGCATTTAACATTCACTGGCTCTTGCTGTCAACAACAAAATAATGTCGAAAATTAAAAATCACAAGTACAGATGTAATAATTATTAGAAAAGTTACTGCAATATAAATACATAATCAAAATCCAGTCTGGGATATAAACAGAGGAAATGAGGATAAGATAAGATTTACAGAATTTAGAGCAAAACTGTTGCAATAACTGGCGACATCTGCGGGCCAACTGAGTATATCTGCAGTGGAAAATACAAAACCAAACGGTGCCAAGGGAATCATTTAGAATTTTAGCACTAACAAAGCAAACTACAGCAGCACTTTTTAAGACACTCTGCTCTTTGTGGAATGTTTCAAAATGATTAACTTGAATATTCAGTAAACTTTTTACTTTTATCTTGCCCTCGCCCCAACTTTTTGTAGTGATGATGTAGGTATCAAATTCAAAATTAAATATTTACAGAACAGAATAAAACTGATCTGACAAAACTTAGAACATTAGACTTTATGGATATGGGCTTTATAGAATGAATTGACCTAAAGTAATGCTGATTTTTGTTCTTGACCTTTTTCTACCCATCATTACTCTGCTGATGTCACAAATTAAATTTCAGATATAGTTTGTGTAGTTACAGAGAGCATCCTTACCTGTGTCATTAAGCATCTGCTGGGTGGCTGCATTACTTCCTGTCCTTCTCCTAGATAGGTAAATGAGATGGTTAGTGGTTGGTTAACCAGTTACTTTAAATATTTCGAGGGAAAACCCACAACCCTGTAATTTTCATACCTCTTGTCCTGGTTAAATTTACATCTGCAGTGGCCACCTTTACAAAGTAAAAAAACCTTTTAGATGCTGACAAATTACTAGTAAATAATGACTTTTTAAAAGTATCAATATTAATATTTTGCAGATCAACTGTCTGTAAAACTTACTAAACAGAATAGTGATGCCAATCAGACACAACACTGCTGCCACAATCAGCCCTCCAACACGAAGCCGATAATAATCTGCAAAAAATAAAGATTGTAAATATTTACAACATTTTAATTTCCTTGCTAGTGTATTTTTACAAATGTTGTAAATGAGTTAAAAAAAGTTACTTACCAAAAGTGAACGGGTCCTCCTCCGCTACAGGTGAACACAGAGCAAATTTATTTTCATATGAACTCTTATAGCAATCGATGATTACTAATTACATTTACGGCATTTAGGAATTGCTCTTATCCAGAGCGACTTACAGAAGTGCTTCCACAGTTAATCAATTATTTTATTTCTGAATGAAGATGAAAGCACCTCACCTTTCTGCTGGTCCTCTGCCAAGACGAGGGTCACAACTAGGTTCAAATGAAAAATCAAATGATAAAAATCATTTCAGTGCAATAAAAGCTGCTAACAGTTAAAATGAATATGATAAAAATGACTTTTTCACTAGGGTGATTAAGCTGATGGATGACTGATGGATAACCAGATAACACTTTTTGGATAACAGTTTTACAGAACGTGTCGTCTGAAATTTCCTTTTGTGCAAAACTACAGCATATGGCCAAAAGTGTGTGGACACCTGACCATTAGCCTGCTGAACATCCCATTCCAAAAACATGGATAATATAATGGAGTTGTCAGCTGTTCATGACTATAACAACCTTCACTCTTCTGAAAAGACATTCCACAAAATATTTGAGTGTGGAAATTTGTGCTTATTTAATTGGTCCTGGTAACAACAAATGTTCCAATTCATCCCAGAGGAGTTGAATATGATTGAAGTCAGGGCTCTGTGCAGGACATAAAACTTTCTTCAAACATACTGTATGAACGTTTGTACACTGTGACACAATCATGGAAGAGGAAAGGCCCGTCTCTTTTTAGACCACTGTACTTATATGAGCTATTGCATAAAGACTTTGTAAGCCATGACCTCGTCAGGATTTGGGTGTGACAGGCAAAGAAGAACCAAATGAGTAAAGAATTGAACACAATTTGTTTAAATTTTATAAAATTAATAAAATTAAAATTAATTAATTTGTTTAAAAAAGTTAATAAAAACACACAAAACCAAACAAAAAAACTGAAAAGAAAGTATTTTCTTTTGTGTCTATTTTCTGTAAAGATCTATAAATTCTTTTCAATATCTATAAAATTAAAAACAGTAAAACACAATCATGTGTACCTTATCAAATTTTAAATTGTTTTAAAAGCTGGAACAGGATTCTTCATTTTAACAAGAGCGAATAATCATTTGTTAACAGAAGACACCAATGATACCACATTCTGAATCCAGAATTGTCTTCTCTTCCTCAGATGTGTAACTGTACAGCATTCTCTGTATATTTTGTCCTTCATAATGTCCCACATGTTTTTACTAGAGAACAAGTCTGGACCGCAGTAAGGTCATTCTAGCACTCTCTAACTACACAGCCATGCTAATGTAACAAGTGAAGAATGCTGCATCGTCATGTTGATAAAAGCATGGACGCCCCTCAGTGTCATATAGAAGGCAGCATATGTTGCTCTAAAATGAGTGTATAATCTTTCAGTGTTAACGGTGCCTCACAGATGTCCAAATTATCCATGGCACTGCCACTGACACACTCCAGTACGATTGCAATTCACTTGCAATTCTTGCGATTGCTCATTGGAAAACTGTTATTCACTGACCAATTGTTTTGGGGGAAAAGCAGTGTACTTAATTATAGCTTCGACCGCCCTTGCTCATAACAGACTATATTATATTATGTGATATTACAAATGACTGCATTACTAGTTAAAAATGTTTTTAAATATTTCACACCATTGGTCTCAAAATTGCCCCACTTTCATTTTTTGTAATAAATGTATAATTACAAAATGTAGTAAAGCTGATTATGTTTACATCTTTTCTTTGTACTTCCACTTATACAGTTTAAAGCAGATTTACAAATGAATGCAGTTTTTTAATACTCACAATTACCTGTTGATGACACTAGATGGAGCATTGACTCTCTGTGGTTTCATAGTCAATTTACACACACACACACACACACACACACACACACACACACACACACACACACACACACACACACACACACACCTCAGCAGGGAGATTAATAATATGAGTGAACTCAAAAACACTCACGTGTGATTAAAGCCAGTGACAAAATCCGAGCCATGGTTCAGTTCCTTTACCTGAAAAACAAAACTAGACATTTAATACAATTAATAACAAAATATTACTCTTTTGATTACAGATAACACACAATAATATTCACACATTCAAAAATGGCAACATTTGTGTATCATGTAACCCTTGTGTGATTAAATGATTCCTGATGTATCTCGAAAAATCACTTCTGCTCTGATTATATGCTGCTGAGCTTCTGCAGTCTGCTGTGCATAACTGGCCAATTCTGCCTGCACTAGAACGAGAAACAGACTGAATTAAATTACGTCTGCTCCACAATCTGATTTGATTGCAGATACTACAAACAAATGTCCTGTATCAGAAAAACAGAGTCAGCTGATATCAGTTCAAAGTGTCAACAGAATCCTGGAGAATATTTGACTAATAACAGCAGGAGATGCACAATGTGCACTGAGAAATGGGACCAGGATTTGAGTATGTCAGGCTTCAGATAAAGATTTTAATTAGATATATAAAAATGATAAAAATATATTGTTTATAAGCAGTTTGCCCCGTCCATAGATATGCAGCAGTGTTGGTGAGATTTTAACATCTTTGTGTCAATGCTGAGAGGAAAACAGTGCTTTAACCAAAAACATAAAACTAAAAGCTTTCTGATTAGAAAGTGTCCACTAATAAAAATAGATGATAGATGAACACAGTGTGCATGAAAAAAAAAAAAAAAAAAGAACAACAGCTCTACTCTGTAACCGTACACACACAAAGAGTGCTAACAGGGTATGTGTTCCTAATAAAGTGACCAGTAAGTTAAAACTACAAGCAATTGAAGGTTAAGGACCTTGCTCAGGGGCGCAACAGTGTCCTTCTGATCAGTAGTACAGTACCTTAACTAAGCTACCACTTCCCTGAAACAGAAAAACACATTTTATAGCGTTTACCAAATGTCCCAACTTTTCCAGAAATGTGGTTTGTCTATGGTGTGGGTACAGTAGATAATACGACCTTAATGTAAAAACATGATCTAACCTGACTCTCCTGGCCTGTGATTTCCCATGATACCTAATTAACCAAAATGAATAATACCCTTTATCCAATCTACCATGCACTGACATAACACTGCGCGTATTACTGCTGCCATGTGGAGAGGGAAACAACAACATAATGGAATAATGTAATACAGTCCAATATTTCCTGGCTTTGATCACAGCAGGTCTGTCCTGAGCTCAGAGAAGAAAAGGGCAGCGGTTAATTTGAGGATTTGTAGGGTGTGTAGTAGAGATTATGTTTACAGTGGAGGCTGAGACAGATCCTGCTCTGTACTACATAAAGAAAAAGTGTATTTCATTTTTATTTTTGCTGACACATTTCAGTCTTCTGAGCTGAATCACATCGACAGTATAATTGCACCGCCTGGTCAATGCAAATGGAGGCAAATAAGCCTCTGCGCTCCAGACTGAGAGGCGAACCTAGGTGTGTTCCACTCACAATGGAAACCTGACACCTGGGACTGTCAGCCTTTTGTTTTCTGAGAAATAAAAAACCAAGAGCTGACCAGAGCGCTGGCTCATCCAATCCCATTTATTTTCTCCAAAGTCATGATTACACAAGGCTGCAGGCTTACTTTTCTCTCCCAGGCAACACAGTGTGCAAAAATGTCAGACAGTGCTCCAACTGCCTTTGTGATTTTTATAATTCTGTCAGAGCAGGATAAGAAATCATGTTTAATGGTTGTGCACTAATGCCTTGACCTTTCTCACAACAGCTGATTTAATGAGAACATCCTTCAGCCTCATTATTCTCTGGAATTGTGATTCCTTTTTCTTTGTGTTTTCAAAAAAATTACAAAGCACCAGTGGTACCCACCTAACTCCCTGTATCTAAAAACGTCAATAATCCAAGAAGGCCTGAGAGGGAGCAATGTACTGTATGCTTATTAAATAACACACAGGCAGCCTTAAAAGCATTCTTTTCTTTTTTTATTTATACTTTCCTTGGAAAAATACCTGAAAGAGGATTAGAGGCGCACTGTAAACACATAAACCTAAGTGAAAAGCTTACATACACTTAAGAGGACAGATAAAACAGACAGACCAGTGCTTTAGTGGAGTAGGAGATATCACACTCCACACGCTCAGTCTAAAAAATAAACGCCTATGCTGTCCCCAGTGAACGCCGGAAAACTCAAGAGGCTGTGGGCTTGCTCCACACAGAGACATCGGCGACACACCTCTAGCTAAACACATGAGCTCAGAGAAAAGTGGAAAATATAAAAACATAAAAGGAAAGGAGGGAAAACTAAGTTACCACAGTTCTAGCTACTCAGTCCACCAGTGCGTGATAACTCGGATAAATAGAGATAAAAAGAGAAGCTCAGTATATGACAGACAGATACTAAAACTTAGTAGAGAAGCCACTCTACCACTGACGCAGCCTGCATTCAGTTTGGATTCATCTGTGGGGCTCAGCTAAAAATGTAAATGTAAAATAAAGCTTGCTTGTCTACAGATTGCTGTTGATATTACCATTCTGATAAATTTCCTTTTCTACATTGGATTACAATTGGCACAGGAAAAATATTTCATGTACTTTTGGGGGATTGCAGTCAAACTTGCAATATTTATATGGACACAAATTCACCAGCTTTAGTCGACTATAAATACAAACAAAAAATTATGAGGCAATGTCACCAAGTCAAATCACATCTAATCTATGTGTATGGTTGAGCCTTTTCTAGGCCTGTAGCACCACTGGAAGTAGAACTTGTGTCTGTGTCATGGTGAACAAGTGTATTTTGGTGCCATTTTCATTAATAACACATTATTGAATTAAACAAGCCTAACAGGTCCAGTACCCAAGTATTTTGACTCTTTTTTACTTTTGACCATTACTCCATTACTAAACCATCACTGCCTGTTTAAAGACCACATTTCAGATGAAATGTTAAGTGACATACTGTTCAGTGTATCCCAGTGAACCAGCTCTGGAAGTCGTGCCAGTCTCCTATACTGAGCATAACCAGTGTGCAGTGATGATAATAAGTGTTGTGTTGTTAAAGTCACAGTGGAATGACAGTGTGAGCTGGAACAGAGAAGAATCAGAGATTAGTATCTGAGAGCTTGGTGACTTGCTGGACGTGTATTTCTGCTTCTTTTATATAATCATTTTTCCTTTAAGTGAATCTGCTCATTTAAAACGAGTCTTTCCAGCATCAGGCTTCCAAGTAAGGACTCTTATCAAAACACTATTTATCATTGTGTGCTGTGCTTATCTAAATGTGTCTACGCACCCTGGTGAACAAACAGAAAATGTTCTACATTTAACAATTCCTCCTTACATACCTACTGCATCGACCATGTGAGAATACACTGGACTGGCCCAATCAACAAATTAGTAAGAACACTATAGCTGCTTAAACACTGGGTGTATGGGTAAATGGCTAACCTTAGCAACCAGAATCAAGAATTGTGTGTAAGTCATATGGTACATAGAGATGAAGACAAAAGTTTGCATACACTTGTATGTACATTAGGGATGTAACGAAGCACTACAAGACAGTTAAAAATCAGTGCACATGTGCCACGATTCGAATCGGTTATTCATTTAAGAGGAATTGATATTCACTTTAAACAGCAGAGGGCGCTGGCGCTATTAACCTCGCCTGGTTGACAGCACTTCACAAAATTGCCAGGTAGGGGATTTTCCAGCCAAATTCATTTATGTGAGGATACTTTCTTTATTTGTATTATTCATTTATTTATATAATGTTGGATTTGTTTTAAATTTTCATTTCAGTTTTTTTTTACACAATAAGCATTATTTGACATAGTTTGTACCTACCTCAGGAATAAAAGGGCATTCATTATTTAGATAAATAAAAGATAAGCACAAATACAGTATTGTATTTTATTTAAAGAGAAATAATAAAAGGAACTTTGTCAAAATTTGTATCGTGAACCCAGTATTGTGAATCGTATTGCATGGTGGGTAGAGTGTATCGTTACATCCCTAATGTACATCCTTTAAACATCTGTAATTTATAAAAATTTGAAGTTTAAATGTATCTATATTGTTTCCTTAAAGCTGTGTGACTAAATATTCCTTCTCATGTTTAATGATGTAGTTTCATGATGTTTCACAAACACAGAGTGTTAATGAGAAATTTACCATGACGACGTCTTTCACTGACATGCCTAATTCAGACCTTCATGTCCTCCAAAGACTTCCAAATCCCTGATGATCATTTTATAGGAGAGCGTCGGGGCCGCGAGTGAGCTGCCCTTGGCAGTTCAGTCAGTGATTTGGGACAGACACTCATTCATACACACAGACATTCATACAACAGACAAACATATAAGCTGCCTATCCAGCCCTCACCGCAGCCACCCTAGCCCCAACACTGGGCTACACGGCTACGGTAAGCCTGGACAGCATGGCCGCAAGGGCTTCTGGGTAAAGCCCGTAGCGGCCCCCTAGCGGTGACGCTACACTGCCCCCTCCCTAATGGTCAACCGACCCGGTGACCAACTCACCAGCATTCACTGGGTGGCTCCTCATCCGGACCGCACCCCATTACACTGCCGAGCCGCCCTTCCACCTACTGCTGGACCGGGCACCGTGCCCCTACAGCCACCTGGGCTAGCGCACTCAGACAGACTGGGCATATTGGCCCACCGAACCACCAGAGCCATCCAAACGCCACAATCCCACTTCTGACACCAATGTGGCGCCAGCGTGTAGGAAGGAGAGCGTCGGGGCCGCGAGTGAGCTGCTCTTGGCAGTTCACTCAGTGATTTGGGACAGACACTCATTCATACACACAGACATTCATACAACAGACAAACATTAAAGCTGCCTATCCAGCCCTCACCGTAGCCACCCCAGCCCCAACACTGGGCTACACGGCTACGGTAAGCCTGGACAGCATGGCCGCAAGGGCTTCTGGGTAAAGCCCGTGGCGGCCCCCTAGCGGTGACGCTACAATACAGTTGCCTCCTTCAAACTACCCACAAATCTGATGTCCTTGTTCTTTACATAAACAGCAAATTCTTATTCACAGTCTAAGCTGAAAATAATGGATAACCAGAGGTTTTAAACCCTTCTACAAGTGCACCACAACAGGCTGCAGATGTGATTTAAGGCAAATCTAATGAACCACACACACAGGCATTAATAGAAAGGAATAATGTGCCTATGACAAACAAGTGTGGTTAATTTTTTATACACTACATGGACAAAAGTATTGATACACCCCTTCTAATTTTTAAATTCATGTGTTTTAGCCACAACAATTGCTAGTGGGAGTAATAAATCAATTATATAAAGGAAATGATATGCTTCCAACATTGCAGCAACAAGGCCCTTCCTGTTCCAGCCTGATTGTGCCTCTTTATAAAGACATGAAGAAAAGCTCGATTTAAAGAAACCCATAGTAGCCTGCACAGAGCCCTGACCCCAACCCTACTGAACAGCTTTGTAATTAACTGGAACATCAGTTAAGGCTTTCTTGACCAACATCAGTGCCCAGCCATACTGAGTTAACTGAATGGGCACAAATTTTAACAAACATACTAAGACATACATGAGTCTTGTGAAAGGCTTTCTCAAAAGCGTGGCTGTTGTTACAGCTAAAATGATTACATATAGGTCACTCTATTTCAATACCGTTTGTTTTTGAAATAGGATGTCCAGCAAGCTCATGGTCAGGTGTCCAAATACTTTTGGCCATATAGTGTATGTGGCAAATGTGTCACAGGTTGAGCATTCCTGAAGTACACCTTTGTATTTATTAAATGGTAGAAACTCATTTAGCTACAAAACCCTACTGCTATAGCTGATGATTAAACAACAGGGAGGACAAAGTTCTGGTTTGGCATTTCACGAATGAACATCCCTCTTTAAATCATGCCATAGCATACCAACTAACGTCTAAACTCTTTCAAAACACACATACTGCTATCGTGTTTAGGTCACTGTGTTTTTTACATTATCCAACATCTACTGGGTTTTAGGTGTTGCTAAAAAAGAAATTTTTAATGAATCATTTTCCCAAGACAACAATTCAGGGCACCAAAGCATGAAAGCAGCTCCAGCTCATAATGCTTTTTTTTAATCATGCATCACAGTTTATTTCATGTTACTAATGTGCAGTGTTTTTCACCAAAAACAGAGACAAACAAAACCTTTAGAGATTCCTGCAGGTCTTTTGCACCCTCCCTTGGGTTTATTTTTTACCTCATTTTGCATAACACACTGTGAACTTGGCAGAGCACGCACACCTAGCGATTCAGGTACTCAGCTTGATCTCTTCTACACTTCACATCTAAAACTGCATACTACCAAATATATTGTATCATAGTACACCAACAACAACACTGTATAACGATTCTGACTCAATATTTAGTTTAGTAGTACACGATTGTACATGTCTTTGTAAAATCGTGTACTAGCTGCGTCACAAAATAGTTGGCTGATTATCAGAGCTGCTGGTATCCAATAAATATCACTCACTATAGAAACTGGCAAACTAAACCAATTCAAAATCTCTTCAGAAAGTACCCTATACAACTGACCAATCAAACTATATTGGTTTGTTGGTTGGTTCCACTTAGCAGAAGGTTCTTTGTAAGTACAGAAAGAACCCCATGATTCTGTCTCCACCCTGTTTTGCAAATGCATAAAAATGCAATCAGTCCTGTATTTCCAAGCCCTATGTCACATCTGGTGGGTCTGAGAAGTGGCAACATGCATTTGCAGTTTTTAAAGCGATATAGTTTTAAATCAATAATAATAAACATGGAAGCTTGAACAAGTCAGAGGTTGGGAGACTCACAGAATAGCAACACAGGAACAGGACAAGGAACATGCCATAAAAAAGGAACTGAAACAAGAAGCATGAAATACCAACTAGATACAAAGGAACAAAACACAGACAAGTGAAGGTTCAAGGTTCTGATGGACGTGTGTCTATCATGCCTGGCAGTAAGAATGTAAACAAGCCAGCCATGCTGCTTCTCAGGTTTACAAACCACTAGTTCACCCTCCCATGTCCAATGTAGAAATGCACAAGTTTAATCTGAAGACATCATGTTTGTCTATCAACAGTAACAGGAATTCAATATTAAAAAAATATTGATTAAAATACTAATTAATGAAATAATAAGATGCAGGTTTACAATGAATTTTATAGTTTTGATAATTTTGTTTTCAGATATTTTCAATCAAAAATTGAGTAATGCACCAATTAATCCACTCCAAACCGGCAATGTCTACACTTTTCCCCTAAACTGCAAAGTAATAACTCCAGATGACTTTCTGTAATTTAGCCAAACACAGATCACCGTTAGTGATACAAGTCTTGTTCAATGTGACCTCATGGAATGATGACATCTGTCTACCGGGTCTTGAACCTGTCACCTAACACTGACATGTATACTGGCTATGACTTTACTGTTACTACATCTTTACATCGGCTAAATGAAAGATTTACCATGGATGCCCCTGCCTCGAAAACACCATATTTGCCTGTTTATCACTTTTAGCTAGTCGTGTTTAGCTAGTTAAGATAGGGGAATGTTAAGATAGTTAAGATAGTGGAATAAATGCAAAGGAACATTCAAAGACCTTGAGAAAATGGGCTTAATATGTGAACGTGAAAATAAAAGTGTTTCTTATTGGATCCCTATAAAATATGTGCAACTGAATAAACACTAACCATTCCAACAGTTTTCATTCCACCAGTTTTCATTCCAACACTCGTGTCCCAGGACAGTTAGCCTGGCTAAATGATTCTAAATGCTTTCTCTATAAAGTAATAGATGTACCTAAATGAAATGACAGAGTAATGGGTTATATTATATATAAGATGACTTATTTGTAATACTTGTACATTCTGGTTTGTAAGTGTGTCTGTGTGTGTGTAATGGGAAATATTATACTAGTAATGTCATAATGGTAATTATTTTACACAAAAGCACTGGTACCTGCAGACTGAATGTAAATCACTATACAAATGCATTTGTAATATATTCTATTTATGGTATCCCCAACTCACGTAATACATCATACAATCATACATCACACACACTGTTTAACAAACTCTAGAACAAAAATAACTGCCTGTTTTTGTGGATCAGGGATTAAGAATAAGGAGGCTGGCTCGCCATGTGACACCTTATAATGTCAATAGAGACCGCACTGCTTGTAACAACAGCTGTTTAAAAATGCTTACTGGATCCTATAACATACTTGTTTGGGATTTATTTAACAAACTAACTAATATGATTTTAAACAGGCTTACCCCACTGTACATATAGGTCTAACATCTAGTATGTGTAGTATGTGTGGCATGTGTACCTGCAAGATGACTTATATATGATACTTGTACATTCTGGTTGTAAGTGTGTTTGTGTGTGTGTTTGTGTGTGTGTGTGTGTGAGAGAGAGAGAGAAATGATCCGCCAGTGTGTTTGCAGGACCTTGTACGTGTACGTGTGCTGATTTTGCTTTGACCTTGTTAGATACCCTTGTAGGCCAAACTTGATCCTCAGCACACCCGCATTGAGATCACAGCAGACAAAAGGATGTGGCACATGGGCCGGGGAATCCAGAACAAGCTAAATTAAGAACAAAACTCAGCCACTCAGAATAGCTTGCAGCACTTTAAAGTGTAACATAGCTTGAAACACACACACCCACATGCACACTAACACACACATACACACATACATACACCCCCATATGCACACTAACACACACACCCTCTTATAAACATGTCACCTGCCCAAAACAACAGTCGGCATGGTGACAGACAGGAAAGCATCTGTATCCACTTTATAATTTATATTTTACTTTGGTGACCTGATTTAATTAAACTATATTTTTAAGGACAACATGTAGGTTTATTTAATCCAGCAGAGAACTGTCACATGACATGAGTGACTTTCTCAAGTGTCATTTTTCCATTTCCCCATATTTGTGGCATGATTTATTTTTTTCCTAGTCTCACCCCTTTCCAGCACATGACAGAATAAAGTCTCATTTTCTTTATAGTAAGTACCAATACACATTTGAAAAGAAATTTCATTCATTGTTAAGTCCTGGTCAGCATGTTTTTAGATGCAAAATTACATACAGTGTATCACAAAAGTGAGTACACCCCTCACATTTCTGCAGATATTTAAGTATATCTTTTCATGGGACAACACTGACAAAATGACACTTTGACACAATGAAAAGTAGTCTGTGTGCAGCTTATATAACAGTGTAAATTTATTCTTCCCTCAAAATAACTCAATATACAGCCATTAATGTCTAAACCACCGGCAACAAAAGTGAGTACACCCCTAAGAGACTACACCCCTAAATGTCCAAATTGAGCACTGCTTGTCATTTTCCCTCCAAAATGTCATGTGATTTGTTAGTGTTACTAGGTCTCAGGTGTGCATAGGGAGCAGGTGTGTTCAATTTAGTAGTACAGCTCTCACACTCTCTCATACTGGTCACTGAAAGTTCCAACATGGCACCTCATGGCAAAGAACTCTCTGAGGATCTTAAAAGACGAATTGTTGCGCTACATGACGATGGCCAAGGCTACAAGAAGATTGCCAACACCCTGAAACTGAGCTGCAGCACAGTGGCCAAGATCATCCAGCGTTTTAAAAGAGCAGGGTCCACTCAGAACAGACCTCGTGTTGGTCGTCCAAAGAAGCTGAGTGCACGTGCTCAGCGTCACATCCAACTGCTGTCTTTGAAAGATAGGCGCAGGAGTGCTGTCAGCATTGCTGCAGAGATTGAAAAGGTGAAGGGTCAGCCTGTCAGTGCTCAGACCATACGCCACACACTACATCAAATTGGTCTGCATGGCTGTCACCCCAGAAGGAAGCCTTTTCCGAAGTCTCTACACAAGAAAGCCCGCAAACAGTTTGCTGAAGTCATGTCAACAAAGGACATGGATTACTGGAACCATGTCCTATGGTCTAATGAGACCAAGATTAATTTGTTTGGTTCAGATGGTCTCAAGCATGTGTGGCGGCAATCAGGTGAGGAGTACAAAGATAAGTGTGTCATGCCTACAGTCAAGCATGGTGGTGGGAATGCCATGGTCTGGGGCTGCATGAGTGCAGCAGGTGTTGGGGAGTTACATTTCATTGAGGGACACATGAACTCCAATATGTACTGTGAAATACTGAAGCAGAGCATGATCCCCTCCCTCCGGAAACTGGGTCGCAGGGCAGTGTTCCAGCATGATAATGACCCCAAACACACCTCTAAGACGACCACTGCTTCATTGAAGAGGCTGAAGGTAAAGGTGATGGACTGGCCAAGCATGTCTCCAGACCTAAACCCAATAGAACATCTTTGGGGCATCCTCAAGCGGAAGGTGGAGGAGCGCAAAGTCTCGAATATCCGCCAGCTCCGTGATGTCGTCATGGAGGAGTGGAAAAGCATTCCAGTGGCAACCTGTGAAGCTCTGGTAAACTCCATGCCCAGGAGAGTTAAGGCAGTTCTGGGAAATAATGGTGGCCACACAAAATATTGACACTTCAGGAACTTTCACTAAGGGGTGTACTCACTTTTGTTGCGGGTGGTTTAGACATTAATGGCTGTATATTGAGTTATTTTGAGGGAAGAATAAATTTACACTGTTATATAAGCTGCACACAGACTACTGTTCATTGTGTCAAAGTGTCATTTTGTCAGTGTTGTCCCATGAAAAGATATACTTAAATATCTGCAGAAATGTGAGGGGTGTACTCACTTTTGTGATACACTGTACATAAAATTACATTTATTGTAACTCAATATAGTTGTGTTTTATTGTTGACAAAAGCTAGTAGCTCAGGCAGGTAAGGCAGGTTATGAAGTTTATACTTTTATAAAGCTTTTAGGATGTGACCTTTATTAATACAGCAAAATGGCCATATAAAAAAAAAACGACAATAAAAGTTATTAATGAACACAAATTTGTAAACATTTTTGATGACCGTAGCACTAAAAGTACTTTTTTGTCACTGGACTGGTATCCTCAATGATACATATTTCTTGGCATGGAAAAATACAACATTAAAAATGCACCATTGTGAATGCCACCCTAGCATAAGACAGGAACAGTTTGGTTCTTACACTGGTAAAAATGCATCACTCGGTTCCTGGAACGTCACTTACAAGTGTATGTAAACTTTTGACTACTATGTACCTGTATGTATATGTATCAGTGGTCATTAATTTCTTACATTTTAGTGAAGATCTTATTACATTTCAGGAGCTGATCAAATAAGTCTAGAAATGTGTTTTATGTTATTATTGAATTTCTAAACTGTAGGCTTCAGGTCAAACAGTTTGTAACAAATCAATGAGGTTTCCTAATATGCTAATTAATCAGGGATTGTTGCAACTTGTTGCAAACGTCTAGTCATGTTGAATCCTACCAAGTATGCTTGTGTAAGATCAACTATGTGTAAAATTCTAACTTTAAGTGATAGTGCATGTATGAAGGAGGAAAAGTTTTTAAGGAGATCAGCTGAAACCTGCTTCATGAACTGTACTTCAAATGATGTTGACATAAGGCATGCTGGGATGAAAGAGGACAAACAAGAACATCTGGACTTTATCCATCCATAGTTACATTACAAACCTGCCTCAGTTTTACAGAACTACTAATCGTAAAATATAAACACTGACGTTATAATGCAAGCTTGGATTGTCATGTTAACGGCACCTGCTTCAATTTTCAGTCTTTGATTGTGGGGAATTTAAAATAGATGCACATTGCGACATGCAAAAGTCCAGGGGTTATTTTTTGTTGACCCTCCTAAAATGTCATTGAATTTAATGTCATCAAAGTTTTTGTGAAATCTAGAAAAACACTGGATTCAGAATTTTGAATGAGTATCTGCCATTTTACCCATAAGTATACTTAAATGACTACTTAGATCAATAATTAATCACAGTGTTTTAAAAATAAATAAAATCTCTTAATTTGTAAGTATTCAGACCTCTTGCTGTAGCCCTTCAAATTATGGTCAGGTGCATCCTGTTTGCTTATATTATTTTTGAGGTGTATCTACAACTTAGTTAGACTCCACCTGTTGCCATTTAAATTAAAAGGAAGTTGGTCTGCAAGGACCCCCACAAAGGTCTTTCAAGGTCTGTGAGGCCCCCACTATTTACACAGCATTGTCATGAATTCCAAGGGAATGTCTGTGAATCTCCACAATTAAACTCTGGCAAGGCATACAGCAGGGAAAGATATAAAACAATATCTGTGGCTTTGAGTGTTCCTAGAATCCTAGTAGAATACCCTGTACAGGGCACCCAAAAAGTCTTGTAAAAAGTAGTCTGAAAATAGTGAATGTATAATTCTGTCATCTTTTTATTCACCTGTATTAGACACCTCTGTCCCCCTGTCTAGTGCTCCATTAGTTAAAACCCCTGACATGAAGCATGAAGTATTTAACCATAAAGCACAGTAAGACTCTTAATACACCAGTTTAAATAAGGCCTGGTGTTTTTTGCCTTTTAAACACATTAGCAAATGCATAGCATGACACATAGCACATGGGTGATAGGGTGGCAGTCTATTGCACCTCCTTCAACATAGTCTAGGTCATTGTGACAAAATGTCAATCTTTGTTTTCTCTGCACTGAAAATCCATTTGACAAGGCTTACTGCTGTCTATGTGATCTGCAACGAAATTTAATTAAGTGTAAAGCAGGGGGTTCTTTTGAACCCGTGTTCTAGAAGCTTGTAATTAATGGCAGTCACGATTCCATGAGTCTTAAATTGCCTTTTTTTCTTAGTTTTTCCCCCCTGAACTTGACAATGTGACCACTGTTCCATCTGTTTTGTACTTACAGACAACTATTTGAACATGTGATCTTGGGACCTAAAAATGGCTTAGAAATGGCTCCAGGTTTCAAGACTATCCTGCTGTGACCCTTGTGGTCAAGGCTGATAAGTGCTTTGTTTGTTTGTTTATTAGGATTTTAACGTCATGTTTTACACTTTGGTTACATTCATGACAGGAACGGTAGTTACTCATTACACAAGATTCACATCTCAAGGTTATATCGAACACAGTCATGGACAATTTAGTATCTCCATTTCACCTCACTTGCATGTCTTTGGACTGTGGGAGGAAACCGGAGCACCCGGAGGAAACCCATGCGGACACAGGGAAAACATGCAAACTCCACACAGAAAGGACCCGG
Source organism: Trichomycterus rosablanca (assembly GCF_030014385.1). Lineage (NCBI taxonomy): Eukaryota > Metazoa > Chordata > Actinopteri > Siluriformes > Trichomycteridae > Trichomycterus > Trichomycterus rosablanca. The sequence continues at coordinate 4,778,970 of NC_086010.1, read as the reverse complement.
ACCGCCCCACCTGGGGATCGAATCCAGGATGTTCTTGCTGTGAGGCGACAGTGCTACCCACTTAGCCACCGTGCCGCCCACTAATAAGTGCAGTCAAACTAGTCCTATTTATATGACGACAGCAGCAACAGTCAGGTTGATTAAGAACAGAAAGTGACAGCTGTATACATCATTATTTTTACATTTACATTTTCAGCATTTAGCAGACGCTCTTATCCAGAGCGACTTACAGAAGTGCTTCTATAGTGAACATTTCATTTCTCAAGTTTAGGAAAACAACAGTCAAAGAACACAAATCTGCTAAAACCTGTTATAACCAAAGTGCCTTTTTTTTTTTTTTTTTTTTATGGAAAACAATGGAACAAAATGTTAGTAAATAAGTACAAGTCAGCCTAAGTGTTTAGTAAAAAGGTGATGAAGGTTTTTAATCGTTTTTTAAAGACAGCAAGAGACTCAGATGTTCGGACAGACAGAGGAAGTTCATTCCACCACTTCTATTATAATACCAAAACTGTCTTTTAGTAGTGTATGCAAAGTTTACAGTTGAAGCGTATCTAAAATGCACTGATATTCATTTGGAGATTACAAAGATGTATTTACTTAATGTTCAGGGTGTGGTGCTAAAAATCCTCACACATGCCAGGAAAGTTAAAGGCACAGTACACATGTGCTCTATTACAAAAGTGCTCCATAATGCGTGATCTGTTTAGACTGGAAAGAAAACACGAACTTTACTTTAATCTGCATGAAATATTTAATAAAAAAACACATTGTTGTAATCTGTAAAAATCACGATTTACCATCCATTTATATTAAATGAAAAAATAAAAATGTCACGCGCGGACAGAATTCAGGTTGCCAGCGCTGACGTCACTGCTCAGCAACAGCTGGACTGGCCTCACGATTAACGGTAACGGAAAAATGTCAACCGACAAAACACGTTAAAACTCCTTTTGTCCACTTTAAAAAGTCATAAAACCTCCTTAAACGCGACTTTAACAATCCCCAAACGTTCCTCCTTGCTGTCGTTGTTGTTTTTGTGAAGTAACACATGAAGAAATGATAACACAATATGAAGACGTTCAGAAGAGAAAACAAAAGCGAGGACACGTAAAACAGAATCGGGAGATAAAACTCACCTCAGGCTTTAGCGGGACGGTTTACGGTGTGTTGTGAAAAGCTTACGGTTTCCCAGCCACCAAGAAACCCGTTAGACAAGTTCCAACGAGCTGAATCACGCTGACACCTCCACAGGTTGCTGTGCTAAGTGACTGAGTGAGTGGGTTGAGTTTTTTGAACCGAGCAGCCGAACAAAAGCGAGTACACTTCGTTTACCGAGCGCGCCCACACCAAATAAAATCACAGAAGCACACTGGATCATAAAAGCACAGTGGATCACAGAAGCACACTGGATCATAGAAGCACACTGAATCACAGAAGCACACTGGATCATAAAAGCACAGTGGATCACAGAAGCACACTGGATCATAAAAGCACACTGGATCATAGAAGCACACTGAATCATAAAAGCACACGATCAAAGAAGGACACTGGATCATAGAAGCACAGTGAAGCATAAAAGCACACTGGATCATAGAAGCACAGTGAAGCATAAAAGCACACTGGATCATAGAAGCACACTGGATCATAAAAGCACACGATCAAAGAAGCACACTGATCATAGAAGCACAGTGAAGCATAAAAGCACACTGGATCATAGAAGCACACTGGATCATAAAAGCACACGATCATAAAAGCACACTGGATCATAGAAGCACACTGGATCTTAGAAGCACACTGGATCATAGATGCACAGTGAAGCATAAAAGCACACTGGATCATAGAAGCACACTGGATCATAGAAGCACAGTGAAGCATAAAAGCACACTGGATCATAGAAGCACAGTGAAGCATAAAATCACACTGGATCATAGAAGCACACTGGATCATAGAAGCACAGTGAAGCATAAAAGCACACTGGATCATAGAAGCACAGTGAAGCATAAAAGCACAGTGAAGCATAAAAGCACACTGGATCATAGAAGTACACTGGATCATAGAAGCACAGTGAAGCATAAAAGCACACTGGATCATAGAAGCACAGTGAAGCATAAAAGCACACTGGATCATAGAAGCACAGTGAAGCATAAAAGCACACTGGATCATAGAAGCACAGTGAAGCATAAAAGCACACTGGATCATAGAAGCACACTGGATAAACTGCTCTTACAAACTCATATACCTAAATTTACCCCACAAAGATGAATTACTTCATCTGGACACAAAGCCTGGTGTGGAGATGCATTTCAGACAGAAGAAATGAACTTGGATGAGTGAGGAAACGTATCTCAATGCAAGCCACGCTCAGGGGCCCAACAGTGGCAACCTGGTGGTTGTGGGGTTTTAATCACTCACCTTCCAATCACTATTCCAGTACATTTACATTTTCAGCACTTAGCAGACGCTTTTCTTATCCAAAGTGACTTACAGTACTGTGACAGTATATTGTCTAAGGGCAATTTAAGGGCTTTGCTCAAGGACCCAACAGTGGCAACAGGGCAGTGGTGAGACTTGAACCAGTGACCTTTTGATTACTAGTCCAGTACCACAGAAGTTTGCCATGTTTTGCATACTTTAGACATTGACCTTTGTGTTGAGGTCACTGATAGAACAGTTCACCACCATTCCTGTGTCAGCCAAGCCTTCATGTAGATCCTTTGCTGTCATATGGGGGGGTTTGCTTTGCCTTTCTGACTAGCATGCAAGCATTTTGAGCTGAGAGTATTTTGATTTCAGATCTTGCTTTGGCTTTCACACTTCTCCTTAACTGTGACTTGTTTATGACATTTTGGTCAGCGAATGTCTTAATGTTTTGGCTCACCGTGTGTGCTTTGCAAATCTAATTAACTTTGTTTATATTTATGATCTGTTTTTTTTTTTATTAATTAATTGAATCAGCTGTGTTCTGCATGACAAGTTTTATAAAACTAGAAAATAACTAAGACCAAAGAAGTAATATGTTATAGCTACCAGCATGTCCGTTGTCATTTGCTTCATGCTTAAGGGCATACGAACCAGGAAGCTGAATGAAGCCAATGTTTTACTGCAAATAAAAACAGTCTTGTAATAATGTAGTTATCAGACCTTTTATGTAAACTTGTTTGCCCAAAGCTGTACAAGTTATAAAATTGATTAACTTTGTGTTAGGAATTTTTAAAAGGTAACCTTTTCCTTGTTGATGTTTAAACCAGCTTCTGTTCTATCTCAACCTGCAGCCTGTAGCACATGAAGTTTAATTTGACATTTGCAGCATGGGATTCTGTTATAGGTTTCATAAAAGCATAAGACTGGTTTTTACCGCTTATATTAAAAATAAATAAATAAATAAAACCCCCAGCAGCATTATATGTAACTACTTTATGTTCTGTATGTAAACCTAGATTATTTTAAGTTTCCCCACAAAAAAGAAAAGATCATTAAAACATACAGACTCAGGAAGACTTTATTTATCACTTGGTATATTTTAAGTATTAACCCTGCTAGTGTTTTGTACAGTTTTCCAAAGTTTAAATTATGATAAATAATATAAAGACTGGAAACATTTCATCCCTGGTTGCCCGATATTAATACAACAAAGTAGCTCAGTTAACTACCTTCTTAAAAAAAGAAAAAGAAAAGAACACTCATGTTATCCAACACCCCCAAAATAATGCAGTCCTCATGAGGTAGATCTTTAAATCTGACTGGCGTTTTCATCATTTTTTCTGTAAAAGGCAGAAAGAGAGAGAGAGAGTTCAGCAATGCTAGACTTTATTAATGTAGCACTGTAAATCTGGAAACAGATCATAAAGAAAAAAATCTTTACAGAACTACTTTGCAAGCAAAATGATACTAATAAATACTCATGTATTACAAATAGGTTTTTGAAGTTTGCTGCTTTAATTTTGCACTGAAGTTAAAAGGCTAATCAAGCTAAGAGATAAAAAAAAAAGTATTTTCTAAAATCAAACATGCTATTTTTGATCAAACGTTATCAATGTGAGGGAAATTTAGGGCACATATTTATGGACAGCATGACTCCACCCTTGCACACAAAGCAATGCACATCAAAACATTTGTTCATAAATGTTTGATGAAGTTGGTCTGGAGGAAGTACAGTAGTTTGCACATCTCTGACCTCAACCACTATGGACCTTTGGGATATTTTGCGATATTCATAGCAAGCCAGACATTCTTGTCAGAGATCACTGCCTTACTTCACAAATGCTCCTTTGACAGGTTAGACTAAAAAATCTAAAAACACAAACTACAAATCTTGTGGAAAGGCCTCCTAGAAGAGTGACAGCTATTAGAGCTGAAGAGCAACTTTTTCCATGTTTTTGGAGTGCCCACATACTTTTGGCCTTTTGGTATACGTACTAGATGATAAACTATTTTTGTAGTTGGGGATTATGTAAACATGTTTCTTTAATCTCATTGAAGAATGGCAAGAATGCAAATAAAAATTAAATCTGATAGACTTACTTCTTCCTTCCACATTTGCCATCTGTGGGTGAGAAATGAAATGTTTTCATTAGATTAGCACACAAGAGAAAATGGGATATTTAAAAATGTACAAAGTGTGGTGTAAGTCTATAAAATAAAAATAAGACTTACAACAAAGGGTGATTATGGCTCCTATTACAAGCAGGACTGTGAAGATAATGCCTCCGAGCCTCAGTCTGTCATAATCTAGTAGAAACATTAGTAATGTATTTTACATGCAGGTGGAAATATATTATACAATATTATTGTTCACAATATTATTTTATAGTATTTACAAATTTTAAATTGGCCAATACACACAAATGAGCCAAAACATTATGTATTAATTGCAACACCTATTTTAAAACAGTCAGGCCTTGAAATGTTGAAACTGAACATTGGAGCAGTGAAGCAGTGAAAGTAGGTCCAGGTTAATCAAAAACAAAATTAATACAAAACTAAAAAGGTACTTACTGTAAACAAATGAGTCTGTACAGAATGAGAGAGAAGAAAATAAAGCCATTTTAGTGAGTCATTTTCATATATGCAAAAATCAAGCTTTACGTCTGAATGTCTTAACTGGTGACGGACAAACAAGTCTGACTAGAGAGAAAGTGTAATGAAACACATTTACTTACTGGCTTCAGCTTCACTGAAGAGTGCACTGAGAACTGAGGAAGAAATGGTGTAAATGTCAGAAGCATTTATTAAAAATGTATTTTACTTGTAATATTTTGACAAAAAAATCCAAACATTAATATACATCACCATTAAGATTAGAGCTGCAGGTTTATCGCTTACATCACAATCACAAATAATTATTATAACTATTTAGTGAACTGAGGTTATGATGTAATACTGTATCAGACAACATTAAAAATGATTCCAATCACTAAAAACCTAAATTTTAAGTTCAGAGTATAAAAGAAGAGGGCAGGGACTCAGTCATAAAGAAACCCCATACAGCATTTAAAGTCTGCAGTCCTTCCAGAACAAAAACAATGGCTTTTAGACTGGTTTATTGTATCAGTTAATGCAAACCAAGAATGTTAAAAATGTTTAAAACATATGTAGGAAATGTTATAAAAGTATTTTTACAAGTACAAAAAGGATTAAGAGCCACAACTATTGAAAATGACTTTACCAAGTGTAACCCAGCCAATCATGTCTGTGTAGATGCCCTGCTAGCACTGATAAGATTTAAACCCGGATATCAGGGGTGGTGCGCTAGCATAAAAAACTGTAAATAAGTGCCACATTCATCTTATATAATGCAGTTGTTACAATGATTATTGTAAACTTCATTTAGTGTAAAAATAATATATTTAAAAAATCAGAGTAAAACATAATCCTAAATATTATTTATAAAACTGTGAGGCAGATATGTACATAGTCTTCAGTTAAAACTATTTTTAATACCCTTATATGCCACTTACCCAAACACAACAGTAGTATACATCATAGTACAGTGTTTGGAAAACCACTATTTACATTGGATGCCCTTCAGGTCTCTGGATGAAGCCATACAGGTGACTTTTCCACTGACTGAACTTAGTGCCACAACATAAAATGTGTCAGGATTTACCTGTCAGGAAAACGAGCACGGCAACACGACTCATCTTTCCCACTTCCTGTCTCCTAACATAGAAAAATCATAAATTACACATTTACAGTTCAGTCTCAGTTAATATGAATAATTTAATTAGTGCTTTTAGTGATTTATGGTGAATCCAGTCAACTGTTAGTTTTCATGACTATTTTGGAACATGGCTGATGAGTGACAGTGATGAATAATGAGGATTTGAGCTGTTGGAATTGTGTGTGAGTGGATACAGCTGCAGAAACCGCTGAGACAGCCAGCACTCATGTTTTGACAGTAAACATGAGAACCGTGGATCAGAGGAGTCAGGACACAGCAAGCTCCAGGTTACCCTTGGCTTGTCCTTGTGGTCACATACGAGGGTATCAGGGCTGTTTTGGAAATTGTAGGCCCTCTTGCATAGTTAGTATATCAGCTCTGTGTGTTTTGGAATTGAAGGACGGCTCCTTCTGACTTTACTGATGTTGGTCACGGGTATTTTAGTGGAGGGTGTAAGTCTGGTACAAGGCCATGACATTTTCACATAATCATATCTAAATATAAGCAGCTCTTCTATTTATTATCAAGTTATCAAGGGTGAACTACATTTTGAAAACAGAATTCTGTAAAACATGTCATAACAACAAGTAACATTATATTAATAATATCAGTTAACATTTTTATTAAGCAATTAATAGTTTAATTATTACTACTTTAGATTAAGTTGTGTAACTTATATAAAATCATTGAACATTGTGTCATGCCTATTTAATTCCACAGTAGTTCTTAAGATTAAGATTTACTACAGCTGGAGATAAACTTGACTTGACTAGTTTGACTAATTTAACTGCAACCATTAAAAAGTACATGTAAGTATTTTCTTTGCAAAGGTCAGACTTACAACATGTATCTGGATAGTCAGATGTAATCCAAGAACCACTAACACAGATCTTCCATGAATTAAAAGTTAATTCTAAAACACAGATGTCATTATTCACCATTAGACAAAATTAATTCTTCATAAGTTTGAAAGCTGGTGCACAAAACGAAGCCCTGGATTCAAAATTGTTTCCCTGAAGATCATAGTTCTACATCTGCTCTATTTGTATGGCCACAGAGAATTCATCAGCAATATAAGCATTAATCATCTTTATCAGTCATGATCTCTAACTAGGAAGAAGAATGCCAGGCCACAAATTCAAACACCATTATAAAATACAAAGACAAAAATATTATTAAGTTCTTCGATGTTGCAGTAATGAGGCTGCCATTAAACTGTACGTATGAACACACTTGTAGAGTACGATAACCTTCCCCTCAATATGTTTGATCTCAAAAATGTTATTTTGTCCCATTAAGTACATTATTCTTCTTATAAAAACATGTCACTATCATCACGTATATCGTAAATATCAGTAAATATACATTACAGATATAGTTTTATGTATAAAACTTGTTTCACCTCCCACACCAGCACTAAAGGTGTGACTTCACCACCACCCTGTTCCACCCACAAGTACATTTTACAGATGTGATGAATTCTCAGTCTTATTTTGTTATTGTAAATAATAAAACAGCCATTTTAAACTCTGTTTCGTTTTATATATACGTTCTCTGAAAGGAACAAATTTCATTCGGCTTATTTAATGTCCAGACACACTGTCAAAATGCTGCCCAGCTGAATAATAAGAATGATGATATTAAAATAAGAATAATAAGAATTGTAACAATAAAAAAGAAAGAGAAAAGGTTTTTTACCCTTCCACAGGATGTGATGGCCTTCAGAAAGAGGGTGCGTAGTAATGAGATCGATGCAACGATGGAAATGCACAAAGACATTTCTGTCTTTCCTTTTACCTTGGATCAGAACTCCTCCTTATTGTGTATACATACAACAACTAACATCAGATTTATAAAAGACTACATTTTTAACTCTGATTTAATTTCCTTCTTTCTCATTTTCCTACAATGTTTACATACACTTGTAATGGTGGTAATTCATTTATGTCTTTTCACAATCTTTTTCGTCAAACAAACCATTTATCAATTTCTTATGAACCACTTTATGTCATAAGTTTATGTCAGAGTTAAATTCAAACTGTCACTTAGATTATGAACTTGTTGGTGTGGAAAGTTTTATAAAGCTATTAAACTGCCATGGGCTTCTAATTTCTTGTTAAATATAATTAGGGCTTGCTTGACTGCACCTATTACACTGACCACAAGAATTACAAGGCCAAAGTGTATGAAGCTCTATACAGCAGATAATGAAGCATTACAAGTCAGGAAATGTATTGAAATATTTCCAAGCCACCTCAGGTTTCAAGCGTATTTGTTCTATTTAAGCAGGTTAGAAGTACATTATCTAAAGCTTATTCACATTTGTTATCACTGTCATCACGTTCCAGAAGCTTACGACACAATTCATTATATGGCCAAAGGTGTCAAATCCATGAACATTAATATGGAGTTTTCCCCATTACAGCTATAACAGACACCACTCTGTGATTTTTGCACATGCAGTGTGAGGTCAGTGCCTGGATCACAATAAATATTCCAATTTATTGTAGTCAAGTAGTCAAGTTGGGTTGAAAGCAGCATTTTTTTCCTTCACAGCAATCTCATCAAACTCTCTTTTTTTTTGCACAGGTCCACAGACACACAGGTGCAAAAAAGAGCCTTCCCCATGGATTTATATAGATTTGGTATCAGCTAGCAATGGGGATGCCCAAAACACCTGATCCTAATAATTAAGAGGAATTATCCAAACACTTTTGATTAATATTTTCATGACCATTAGATTTTTTTGTAAACAGGTAAACACGTTTTCTGTTCTTTCCTCTGAAACAGTTAGATTTTTAAGCAAAACAGGCAGCAGTATAATAAAGCATAAAACTAAATTCAAAAAGATCTAAAAACCTTTCCTACCGAGCTGTGGTCGAATAAAACATGAGACGTGAAACAGATGATTTACTGGAGCTCTGGGAGAGCACATACTGTCTAAAAGAGACTAGAGAACAGATCACAGCAGTGGATTACAAAATTCCTTTATCCTGAATCACTTTAACAGAACTGATTAATACAAAATACCTACAGAGAATAATACTGTATCTCTGTTAGAAGATCCTACCTCTATCACCCTTATGCCACTGTAGGTTTTGTAGCAGGACATGTGTATAAGGGAGATAACCTTAGGTAGAACGTTGTGCTCCAGGAGATCATTTACAAATCCTTGGAGCTACACTGGTGTCATGTGAACAGATGCTTGTTTAAGCCCCGGAAATGTCACAGATGCTTCACTTCCAACAGGTGATAATATACATAATAACAAAACATTATGAGGAGAATAGTTTCTGCAGCGTAGTATTAATGAGGTAGCTGTGATTATATTATGGCTATGATATGGCTATGTTAAACTATTTACAATTTCATTTGAAAGGTATTTGCCCCATTCTGATGTCGAAGAAAATGACAGCCATTATTAACATAAATAGCATTTTTAAAGTCATTTCATATAATAAAGGCATATAATAAACAATGACTAAATTATTGCCACCGCTGTTGATTCTCAACATCACTTAAATAGAACATCTCCAGCATTTTGAATTTGGCTAAAAGATCTCAACAAGTAGAGGTAAACTATTTTAACTTTCTGGGACTTTAGCAAACCAGAGTGTAAACTATTATATCTAAACAAAGAAAGTGACTGGCTGTCCAAGAAAAAACATCAAGAGTCTGACTTAATATCACAAAAATTTAAACAACTAATTTTTTCTAATAATTTCTTGATCAGAAAGAGACTGGGTAAAAATGGTATCCATGCTAGAGATGAAAAGCAAAAACCAGTGCTGACTCAGAGAAACGTAATACATGTCTCACATTTGCCAAAACACCTTACCCCCAAGCCGTATCATGTTCTGTGGGCTGATTAGTTGACACATGGTCCAATATGACATAAAGCAAACATAGAATTACACAACAAGAACATGTTAAATAAAAATGTTTTCCCTTCAATTAATGAAATGGCCATTAAAAAAAAGGAAAAGTGCTTTGCATTATCTCAAGTTATTCTGTCAATATTACATTTTGAATGAGTACATGAAACCAATTTGTGTGACAAATATGTAAACAAACGTCTGATTTAAAGCAGCTCTGCAAATAAGAATGGACGGAAATTCTTCCAAAATGATATAAAAACTAAAATTATATTATAAAAGAGTTTGGTTGCAGTTATTACTGCTTAGGTTGTGTAACTAGTTAAGTTAACTCTCTGACAGCCTGTAAACTGTATGCCAATCTCCATGGTTTTGGAATAACAAGTTCAGTTCTTTTTTTTTTTTTCTCAGGCTGAACTTATTACTTAGCAAAGGAGGATGTGTGAAACCAGGCAAACATTAACTATCACTTTTATTGAGTTTCTACAAACATAGCACATCTTTTCACATATTTCATGTACAGTAAAAGTAAACATAGCACAGAAATCATCTGACAAAACTTGTGTTTAATAAAGTTAGTAACCTGTATATTTTGACTGTAAATAGATTTAGAAATAATAAAGTGCTACATGATTTAATTGTAATGCCACTTAAGCTATAACATGTTCACAAAATATTTAAAGTGGCATTTTCAGAGATCAAGAGCTTAAGAAAAGGTGAAAAGTGCATAAAAACAGAGCATTTATTTACTAGTAATTAATGGTGCATATATTTCAGTCCTATCATTCATAACATACTGCTTTACGTATTGTAGTGCATTAATGCCTAGTTTTACCAACATTCCTTCACCTGATCATGTTAATATGGAGTGGGCTTAATGTTTGTAACTAAACTCTGACTGAAACAAGTCTGCATAGTAAAATTAGACATAAATAAACAAAAGGACAGCTTGTTAACATTCACAGGAAAGTCCCGACTACCTATTTACATAAAAGCTTAAATAATTATCTACAGCTTCTGTATGGAACTTGCTTTTGACTGCAAGTGAAATCATGGTGTTGGTCTTCTCAGTCTTCTATTTTTTAGGTCTGATTTAATGTGAGCAGGACAATATTGACTGTATATTGGATTGTATGCAATATTATCACAGCACTTCTTAATGATGCTACTAATGTTGAGGCTGCATTAGTATCATCAATGTTAGGCAGTCAAATGTGGGAAAATTTTAACTTTTTTCAAACCAAAATCTGTAACAGTAGTTCTAGTGGAGCTTGTAGAGTCGATGACAATAAGATTTATCAGCAAATTAAGTTAATCAGTTTTTTCAACTAGCCGAATCAGAGTTTTAAAAAAAGCAGAAACCAAAGATGGCCAGGATGTAATTTTACAGTATAAAATGTGTTTAAAATGTACAGTTTTACTTTTGCCTGTTGACTTATCAAAAAGCAACATGTATTTTTACCAGGCACATTTTTAACAGGTTTTACCTGTTTTCTGGGGTATTTAAAGTTTGAAAGGTTTATTGTCAGATCATCTTGCAGAGGAGCATTTTGTAATATTAGATGTTACTGTACACCCCACCCATTCATACACACATTAATCTGATCTACATTCAAATATTGCTTAATAATGTGACATCAATCAGAATTAATGGATAGGACAAATTCTACTGAACATAAATGTTCATAAATGCCATAATTGTTATTTTATGCCATGAATGTATATTTTATACTGGCGCACATGCAACACATGATATATATTTTCTCTACTGACTTCATTTGTAACATAATTATTTATACTATAAATACAAATTCAATAAATATTAATATATTAATATATTATATAAATATTACTTCTATATGACATTGAGTGCTGGTCTGGAAAAATTAGTGCAAATGTATGATTTCCTTAGTGTGCAAAAACTTACGGAACTTTACTCTTGAATCATCTTAACAAATTAATCACTTTGTTTGAGTTATGATATAAACAGCTGTTTGCATAGATAATTATATTGTATATACATAGAATTTGTAATAAGTAAGTTTAATCTAATTCTAACAAAAGATGTACAGAATACATTAGCTTTACTGGGATGGAGACAACAAGTTTTTCAGACAGTTATTTAGCCCTTAAACTTATTGCAGTTGTATATTCTCCAAACATCCCTAAATGTGACCTGTGTTTTCCCTTGTAAATCGTTTGAGTGCAAACATGAGCTTAAATCATGTCTTAAATAACCAGATAACCATGTGCAGTTTAGTAGTCTTTTGTAACTGTAATAGTCGGATCCTCGTCTTCTGGTTTGCCCTCTAAAATTAAAAACAAAACAATTTTTTAGTCAGTGTTACAAAACAACAGGTCCAATATTCTATATGTCCTAACCATACATATATAATACATCATTTAAAAAAGTAAAGTCCAAATAAGCCCAGTGGACAGTTTGTACAGTAAGCACACAGGCTCTAAACAAACTAAACAAACTAAAACAATGTAAATATCTGTTTAACTATTGTTAAATCAGAACAACTATCTAGATAGAGCGAATCAAGCATCTGGATATTGCTTAAGTATATAAAAATACCAGGAGCGTAATCTGGTAAGTATGACAGAAATGATCTAGCCCTGTCATGTGTGTTTGTTCCTGTACACTGATCCCAGTGTTAAAATTAACAAATTGCTGTGCAGGATTCATTTAACCCTCTCGTTATTTTAACTGCAATATTACAAAGTCAAAACTTAAAACTTCCAGCTACATGGCAACAGTGTGGGGAAGGTCTAGTGTAGCCTTGTGCCACAATAAAGACATGGTTTGGTGTGGAGGAACTCCAGTAGTCTGCACTTATGAATAAAACCTTCTAGTCCAACAGCAGTGCCTGAGAAATGCTCACTTGACTAAATGGGCACAAATTTCCCCAGACACACTTCAAAATCTTGTGGAAAGCTTTCTTATAAGAGTGGTGACTGTTATAGCAGCAAATAAAATGATGGAGGAAAAGCACTTACTGAAACACTCCTGGCATTTTTCTGATCTCTTCAGGATGAAGTAGGTAGCACCAAATACAATCAGAATTCCGAAAAAGCCACCCATGACACAGCCAAACAGCATGGCGTAGTACTTACCAGTTCCTAGACGAAAAAGACAAAACATACAGTGAAACGGACAGTGAAGGGTACAGAGGGACAAGGAAAAAGAAATAAAGAACAGTTGGCATCGACTGTGCCATGGCCAATGTTGAAACCTATAGTTTCATCAAAATTTGGCCATCATTGACTATGGCATGTAGTCTAATTGCAAAATGATTTTTGATGTAAATTAACACTTTTTATAAAACGGATAGTTCCGGTCCTAAAATCTGATTGGCTGAGCCGCGTTCGAAGCCGTTGTAAAATCCCCGATAAACTCACACCTATGACCACCTCACATCATTCCATATTAATACGCCACTGAATAGAAAAAATTAATGTTATTTTCGCCCTCATGTTGCCTAGCAACACTTTTAATCGAACTATTTTGCGTCGCGGAAGAATGCTTTATTGTAAGTTTATACACAATAAATACATTTATGAATTAAACATTGTTGTATTATGTTGACCGCCGTTTTATAAAAGCAATAAGCCACTCGAGGCCGTGCATTACTGTTATGATTTTAGCACGGGGAAAGAAGTTTTAGGCACTCCGCTTCGCGTCGTGCCAAAAACGTCATCCCCGTGCTAAAATCACAGTAATGCACGGCCTCTCGTGGCTTATTGCTTTTATAACATTTCCTTAATATTAAAAATAGTTCATAATAATAATAATAAAAGTAATAATTTTAAATGTATAAATAGCAAAGTTGCCTTAAAATCATACAATTTTTTTTTAATATTTCTAATTATTATTATTAATAAGTCAACATTATGGTAACCTCACAACCCTGCTTAGTAGTTTCATTAGAAAACATTATTTAAAGACACTAAGTTTTAGGACAGCTTTTGAGATGACAATACTGACTTTTCCAAAGGGTGTGTTAAAAATGTACTGGTTTGCAGGTCCTAGTTTGCACCTAGTTTGTTTGAAGGTGAAAGTGACGCAAATGCAATATAATACACCACTTTGTAAAGAAAGTAAAAAGATACTTGATGCGTAGTTTTTACTACTTAAAAAAAAACTTAATACTTAATTTGTAGCTTAATACATTTTAAAAGAGCCACAAAAAGTGCTAAAATCATGTTCAGAGTTTCTCTATTTAATATAGCCTTAATTAATATATGGTTTAGTTAGTAGCACATTTGTATGTTTTTAATATTATTCATTTTTATTTATTTTAAGTTAATGTGGCTTTATAATAGTAGATGTAACTAAAAGAAGAAGTAGTGTTTAGTGTTATTTAGTAAAATAGACGTAACTGACCACTGTTTTTAGGGTTACTTCCTACTTCCTTGTTTATTTAGTGCATACTAAATTCTAAATGAGTTTTGTGGACAGTTTGTTTAAATAACATACCCTCAACAAAAAGGTATGCAGTTGTTGCATTCAGCAAGGGGGCTTGACAGTACAACATGGTGCCATTAAAATCCCCTCCAATGTTAGAAACGTCCCATGTAGCAGTGACAACGGAATTGGTCTCATCACATCGTCCATACAGTGACTGGAAGAAAAACACAGAGGTGTAAAAGCATTAACTTCACATTCTATTTACATTTAAAAAGACTCTTCATCATGACAGTGATTTATAATAGGTACAATCACTTGCTATGTATTTGGACTCGAATATTAAGGTGTGTTTGAGAGAGGAACAGTAAGATTTCGAACCATTGATGGATATCTGAGTTGGTTCCCAGGGCAGGTCAGAGTGTAGTTTTGTTCAGGGCGGCGGATCTGAAAGGTCATTTTGTCAGCTTGGTTGGCTGTTGGGGAAGCGCAGCGAAAGGTGGTTGATTTGCCGACATTGACGGTGGTATTCTGTGGAATTACGGTGTAGTTCAATTCTTAAGGGAGAAACAGAAAAAAAAATTGTAAGATAAAGGAACATTGTGTCAATCCCTTTTGCTGATTTGACTAAGAAATGGACAACTTTTTGACTATTCTAATGTTCTTCGGCCTAAACAAAACTTTCAGCAGTACACACCCTGTTCTAAACAGTGAAGTCTAAGACAATATTACTCACACTTATTCTAAAACTTAATCATTAATATAATAATACTAAAAACTTCACAAGATCTGAGATATGATGAAAATGGTCGCATCTCCATAGTGACAAATCAGCAGCTCAGTCCATTTTAATATTTACTAACTAAAACCAAACCTTTACCAACATACACCCTTCAGGGCACTGAAGTAAGGAATTGTTTTGTTTGGATTATGGCTTGAGGTTTTATGGTTTTATGGTTTTTGCATATTATCATCACACTGTTAGCACTGGTCTGTTAATACAATGTGTACCAGACTAATTTGAAGTGAACTCTAAAGGTTATTATTAATATTGGGTTAAAATGACATACAAGGACGTAAGAGAGAGCTGAGCAAAAAGCAATAACAAAAAAGGTATCAACTTTCTTTTACTGATGTTAATGAAATTATAATGAATTTTATTGTTTTAAGAGTGTTTTAAGTACACAGGATTTTTCTGAAGGCTCCAAAAAATTCTGTGTGTTTCCAGACACCTACTTTGATTGTTTGATTAATCATAATGTGTCAGTAAACATGAATCTAAAAACCTAAAACACCTGATGAATGAAACTGTGAGGAATTTAATATTACATTTTCCTCTAAAATGTTATCATTATTTACATGTTGTTATTATCGGTTTATTGACATTGTTGTTTGACCTGGTTTAAGCATTGTTTTGACAAAGATTATCAAGCTACAATGTTTAAATGCTTTAATGTCTTTAATCTTACAACAAGTACACAGTATTAAATTTGCTCAAAAGGCTGTGATAGGTGCTTCAACTGAAGTTGTACACATTTATTAGCAGGCTATCTTTAGACTATTTTATGTTCACTGACCTAAATATAACTTTTAGTAGTACACACCTAATTTTAAAAACTGTTGAACACAAAATAGACTGATAGACACTTCCTTTTAAGATTTAATGAGTATTTCACACATTTGCTGTGTTACACATTTTATATACCATAATTATGATGATTTATGATACTGCATTCATAAACATTCACTTGTCTAACCAAGACCTTAACCAAAAGTGTCACACATGGTGAAAACTCAAATTCATTATTGTTCAGAAATTTAAATAATTACTGAGTTACACCTTTATCTAAACCTTAAATATTTTAATCAGTATTATCTAGTTTTATTTTTATTGTTTCTTGGAAAAATATTGTAAAATTTTTCAGAAGATGCTACAAGTATTAAGTCTTAAAGTCTTAATATGTAGCAAGTTGTAAAAAAAAAAAATCTAATGTAAAATACCAGACGTCTGTAGGACTAAGGTAAGGTTTGTACGATGACAAATTAGCAACCCTTACCAACCCTGTTTTTGACTATTCTAATGTTCACTGGCCTAAACAAAACCTTTACCAGTACACACCCTTTTTAGATCATGAATTTTGGAATTCTAAAACAGAAAATATCTATTAAAGGAAAAAAAGGGTTTTATTTTATAAATGTGGTTATTTTGTGTATCTATCACTGATTTATTAGCTTTGTTCTTTAGCTTGGATAGTTTTGGTAAAAAATAAAAAAAAGTAAGTATTGAAATGCAATAAGTACCAAGTTAACAATGACTTGTTTCGTATCACAGGCTAATGAAGGCTAAGATGTCAGATGATTTACGGTGGGATTTGCTCCATGATGGACCACTACTTTAGAACCTAATTAATATTAAATTATGATTTAAATCAACATGTAATGGGAGACCCAGTACTTCAATGTTTAAATCCATCAGTATTAAATCTGGTATCTGATATATGAGATATCTTAGCTTGAGCTTGAATTAGTTGAATTGAATCTGGTCACCAACACAACTTGCTTGTATTGTTAGTTTAGAATAATTATTTGGTGGCCTCTTATTCTAGATCTTTGTGAATGTTTTACAGATTGTTTCAGGAGGTTCAAGTGTGATGCTACAACGTTTAACATCATTAACAAACGTAATCAGCACTTAGTACTCAAAGCAAGCACATTTTTAGCTACTGTACAATCAGCAGCCTATTAATAACCTGTTCATTCAGTCCAGAAACCTGTTCAGTTTAGTTACATGCCGTTTTCCTTTCTATTTCTCCACAGTATCAGAGGATACTATCAGAGGATGGGTTGGCCAAAACCCAACTTCCTTAGAAGATCCCTAAAAGAGTTTAGTCAAATTATGTACAAATTTCATAAGTCTACCCAAAAATAATGTAGAAATGTATAAACATACCTATTGCTGAGGTAACCTGCAGCACTGAGACAAAAAGCCATAGCAGACTGATCCCCATTTCTTTTGAAGTTAACATCCTTCTGTTGTCACCAGCAAGCTGAGGAAAGGATGAGTACAATAACTTATCCAAAAAGGTAATAAAAAGGCTCCCGGAGCCTCAGTCCAGGTACACAACGCTTAACTTCGTCTACACTAACTCTTACTTACTGCAGCTGAGCTGGTAATGCATCAAGCAAACTAAAACTACACCTCTCATTTGCAAGTTAGGCCTCTAAGAAAACTTTCCCGAACAGGTTAGACAGGCACATACCTCTTTTCAGTCTTTAAAGGATGGTAGGAGTGAGTCGTGGGTGTTGTTTAAAACTTGCTTTTGTGTGTTGGCGCATCTTTTCCGTGTTTCCCCATTCACGATATCCATGCGTGTACAAGACATTTTACTTCCAAAACATCAGGAACTGCCCAATTTACATTTATTGCGAACAGAGGGCAAATATTTTTCAGCCAGCTTTAGTAAAGGTGCTGGGCCTGCCAATGCTTTAATTTTAATAATGAGGGGAATCCCTTCTATTGGAGCTGCTACAAAGGTGCTGCGCAATTAATAATGTTTGATCATAAATAAAATATTTAGAGTTGACTTTAGTGACCTTTACTACAGTCGGGTTCAGTAATGAACAAATTCAGATTCATACTGTAGCTTCCAATTATTAGATGGCTCATTTAATTATTTTCATCATGATATCATGTTTATATAAATGTGTTTATTTTATAGACATAGTTTTTACATCTGTTGCATATTTTAACACAAACATTCAATTATTTTTTTACATACATAAATGACCACACAACATGAATAATAAATACATTTGTTATACATGTATTAATGACTTTTTAAATAATATCTTCATCCTAGTCAGGGTCATGGTGCCTTCTGATATTACTTGGCACAAGGCAGGACTTACTTTTGAGTGATTGATAATGAGTGATTGCGATGGATTGTTTCTCTGTAAAGAGTATATTTTGACATTGCC
Source organism: Trichomycterus rosablanca (assembly GCF_030014385.1). NCBI lineage: Eukaryota > Metazoa > Chordata > Actinopteri > Siluriformes > Trichomycteridae > Trichomycterus > Trichomycterus rosablanca. The sequence goes on along the minus strand of NC_086010.1, from coordinate 4,760,543 downwards.
ATACTACATGACACCCTTTTAGTCTGCGCCCCATTCCCTCTTTGTAGAATGACCTCTTAATTCCCTATTAGCTATTATGATTGACTGAGCTTATGATGACTGAGCTGGTGGGCCCATGTAAATATGACTAGTTTCACTGCAATCATTTCATTCATACACAAGCACTGCAGGAGAAAAGAACTCATGGAAGCTCTGGTTCAGTTAAACTGTAAATTCTGTTAATGGTCAGAGATCCAACCAACGAACCAAAAGCTTCTTAATGGCAAATCAAGTCCCCTGATTTTTCAATCAGTAAGCAGTCATGGTCAGTCTGTGTGTCAGAAAAGGTGACAGAATTGGAAACAGGATCTGAACAATCACATATTACCACTAAAATACATTTCCAGGTGATTAGTCGCAGGTTCCATTGAAGTATTCTCATTTTATCCAGTACTTTTTTTCCTGGTGTTATTTGAACAATATAATCAGGGCACAGATCTGAGCACGTACGAATTAAACGAGAAATACTGCAATAAATAGATTTTTGTCAGTTTCTATTTTAAGCTATAAAGAGGAAATCAGATAATTCAGTGGTGACGAAGGATTCTTGTTTTTACAGGCAGCTCAGGGCCGAGACTTGATTTACGTCAGAAAAAGGGCACATTTGCATCCACATTTGGACTGACCCATGCTAGCATTCAACACACAATCCAGCTAAGTTACACACTTCTGTGGTGTTGCTAGTCAACTCAAAATGTGTGTTAAAGCCTGAAAAGTGGTAAATAAATCTGTTTATAAAACCCTAAGGAATCCCCCACATAACCAATTGGTCAAATTTATTTTAACCTCTGTTTTAATTCTTTATAACCAAGGTAAAGAACATTTCAAAACCAGAATTGGTGCAATTTAACAATTTAGCTATGGACGTGAATTGATTATTTATTAATTCATGGTAATTTGGACCTCTCAGGTGTTCCACCACCTTTCTTATTTATTATACTTCAAGTAAATAGATCAACTTTAGCTTATTTACATAATGTATTTTCCTTTGTATTTCCTTTGTTTTTATGTATGTAATCTTATGAAAAGTGTTTCCAAACGAGTGGAGGCTGTTATAACCTCAACTTGGAAGTGAAGGCAGGTGGGCTCTACACAGAGTGTGCTCTAGTATAATATGTATAATATAATATAATCTGCATCTTTAAATTTACATTTTAAAATGTACACATACATTACTTATAATTATTATTTCAAATTAAGATTTTATTTCAATGCCCGACATCCATGTATGCAAGATTTACATAAAAAAGATACATAAAACATACATTATTCTAATCAAGAGGTCAACAGGTTACATTTCTTTCATGTACATACATTCACATTCATTACTGCAGTTTTATAAACATTAAGAAAATAAAAGTGCATATGGAGAAACATTTCATCTGATATATAATCCTTTACAATTGGAAACAGATCTCAGTAATCTGAAATTCTAACAAAAAAAAAATAAAGACTGCACATGAGAACTCAGGGACCTTTTACATCCTAGAGCTTAAATAAACAAAACTTCATTTCATTTAGCTACATATATTAGCATTAGCAGGTTTTTTGTTTTATACTATCACGTGTAGAATGTTACAGAAAAACATCAGTAACACTACATTTGAAACGGGACAAGTATTGAACACAATGTATTTTAGCTTTGTACCTATAAATATAAAAATTAGGTATTTATAAACATAAACAAAGATATATTTAAAACATTCAGTCAACATATTACAATATACAAACAACTAACTTAATTAGGAACACCCGTCTTCATGAGCTACACCTACAGCATCATAAAGATGCACTTTGTAAAAATACAATAACCAAATGTAGCTCATTTGCTGCTCTATATACCTTGATAACCTCCTCCACCCCATTAATTTTGAAAGGGACCCAATAAAAGACCATGACTAACTGTATACTTCTTGGGTGGTGGACCATTCTCAGCAACGCAATGATACTAACGTGGTAATGATGAATAAAATCAGGTGCAGCAGTTTTATTGGTTAATTTTGTAATGTTGACTTACTTCCTAGGAACATACCCTGTTAGCACACCTTGAAGGTGTACAGTTACAGACTGGTGCTGTTTACATTTTTCATACACAATTGATCTATTTCTAGTCTTTTATTGAACACTTTCTGATCACATTATGCTGTTGGATTCATATTTCTGGTTAAAGCTTTATTCTCATCCCAGAACTGACAGTGAGGCATTTCAAAATCCCAAAGCATTGCTGCATCTGATGCACTAATACAACTACAACAGACATAAACATATTATTACACTGTTAGTGTCACTGCGGTGCTAAAAATGATCCATCTACCAAATAATATCTGGTCAGAAAAATCCATTGATGGTTCACATAGAGAGGGGTGAAAAAAGTACAGGGCAACAGATGACATCTAGTAATTGTATACCCAAACAGTGCATCTATATGATAGATGTAGCTCATAAAATGGACAATAATGCACATTTCAGATAGATGTTCCTAAAAAACTGATCAGTGAATGTATACAAGTACAATAACATTTCTTATAAAATAAGTCATTGGTCAGGAGGATTTAGAAGGTGAGATTAAGAAGATCTCAGAGAGTTCATTAAAACCTCAAACTGTTTCTGGATAGGAGAACTACACAACCAAGTCTTAAACCAAAATTAAAGAGGATTAAAAAAAGCTAAAAAAAAAAAAAATCACTCTGAGCTGAACTTCAGTGATCTCCATTCTATACCCTACACAAACAGTTACTGAAAAGAAACACATAGTTCATATACAACTATAATAGATAATTCAATAATTCAGCCTGTTATATTTGGAGAAATAAAGGTTTGCATGTGTGATTCCAGGAACTCTAAACCCACAGTGAAGTATGGAGGCGGGAGCATCATGATATGGGGCTGCTGTCCTACAAACCGTTCTTATACTGTGATACAATGTTAAAGGGTAACCATGAGAAAATAAAGACTAAATATTGACTAAATAATTATTTCTCCTATTATTATTATTATCATCATCATTATTATCATCACAGTTCTTTGTTAATGCTCATCTATACACTTTTTTGTTTATAATTATAAGTACAACCACATTATGTGTGTATTCTCAGTTAGATATGTTCACTATATTAAATAACAAAAACAAAGTTTCCTTTCAAATAAAGTGTTATGAGAACATCTAAATTACAGCACAACAACTCAGAACATGATCACAAAAATACAGCTTAATAACAATTAAACATTGTGTCACATAGTAAGTTAGCATTTCATATTTACAATAAACACATTAATATGCAAAAATACTGACTGTCACGTCAATACTACTGCAAAGCAGTCTTTGGTTTATATTACTCAGTTCCTCCACACCCATTAACCAAGAAAATACATTCTAAATAGAACCACTCTGGCAATGATTTTAGGTCCGGAGAGAACAAGCATACATTCTGTGTACACTATTGAAAAGGTTTAAGTAGAAAAACCACAGAAATGTTTAGTTCAACTTGGCTTGTATTATTTTACTAATAAACAGATGGGTGACAAATAAAAAAAAAACCTAACAGAAAAAGTGGAGAAACATAATGAGTGTAGATTCTTCAAGACACATGTAGTGCATAATACAATTACCCATGTTGGCATGGTCTGGCAGTGGTAGCTCAGCAGTTAAGGCAGTGAATTAGTAATGAGAATGTTGTTGGTTCAATCGCCACTACCACTGCCAATGTTGCCAATGTCGCTGCCTGTTAAGCTGATGTTTTAAGGTTCCTAATTTTGGGTTCAGAAAAAAAAACTATTTATTTCATAATTTATCATCAAACTGTTATAGTCATGATAGTATCTAACATGTAAAATGCGTCTCAACAAACAGATCATGTCCACTGTAATTTTTCTCACTACTGGTAGACAAACCAGGTGAGTTTGGGTTTAATTATGACAAATTCAAAAGCTTTTTGGTCCTTATGTGATTGCAGTGTCCACATTCATTTATATAAGAGGACAGTTTATCACTTTGATATAAGCAGTTTGTCATGATGATTTAAAAAAACTAAAAGACCTTGAGCTAAGACCTTGGAATATGAGACAATTTAAAGCCTAAAAATTGGATCACTAGCCAAAAATGGTAAGAAATTCAGAATTAAAGGAATGTATTTTTGGAAAATGGTGTTCTGTTCTCTTAGTACATTTCCAGAGATTCATAAAAACCTGCCAAGGTTCATCAAAGCATCCAATATTCTCTCTCTTTTAATTTGTCACCTATCTACTGTTATAGTGGTTTTCATACACTAATCATGGCAAGTCATTTTATTGGCCTTCTTCCAGTCTAGACGTAATAGAGCTTTCTATAATTAAGAAACCAAACAGATTTAACAGTTCATTATAGCTTTCATTAGTCCAGTGTTCATAATCTGTTAAATTTACAAGTACGCTTGGTTGAAAAGCATTTTTCAAATCCATTGTGTACAAATTTGAATAATTTCAGGACTAATGTTGTGTTTTCAGCTTAATAAAAGTGACTGGACGGATTTATTAATAACGACATACTAAAGTGTTTCATTATCCATTACAATATTTGCCTGGTGTAAACAAAACAGCCTTCTCCTCTAAAAATGTCATTCAAAATGTTTAAATTCAAAGTACGAAATACTTGAAATGTAAGTTGGCCTCATAAGCTTTAGATTTCTTTTCTAAACCCTCCATTTAGGCGTGGCAGTGTGTTTGCCATATTTTTAATAAATGTAAGTGTATAACTGCTGAGCTTTAGCCACTGGTTTAGCCTAATCTGTTTAGTGGTGATCGTTTTAAATTACCGTTCGTCTGCATTAGTCTAAGCCATGGCAAGCCAACAGAAGGTGGTACTAAAGGCCACCCAGTGATGGACCGCGTACATACTGGAGACCTCATGACGTCTGGTACAGATCTGATCTCTGTTCCAAGTGTCAGGTGGTTACGCTGTTGTAGCACGAGCCATTTTATGGACTCCTGGGGAATTCTCATATGTCTGGAAACACACAGAATAAAATCAGGTCAGAATGATGTGTAACATTTAAATTGCTGCCATATTTTAGTTGAACAGCCTTTGCTGTTATGCACATGATCATTTTAATACATGAATAACAAAGCAGGAAAGCTGGGCATGTGGGTAGTGTATGTTTAGCTCAGGCTCCACCCAGCAGCTCTGTGCCCCTCGTCATCAGGTGCACTCGCGTCTGGTTATTCACGTCAGTGCTGACTGTGTGTATATAATGCCTGATTTCCATGAATGCTTTGCAAAGTTTAGTTTATGTGCACTTGTTTCTTTAAGTTCCACTGTTTCAACATTTTGTTGTTAATACTAAAAACAAAAATAATAATAATAACCATGATGATAAACAAGCAAAAACAAAATTAATTATAATAATGCAAATTGTATGTGATGGCAGTTACATTTAGAGGTATCCTAATAATAACAGTTATTTTTATTATTTTATTGTTATAGTTATTGGTTTGTATTATTAATTTTATTACTATTATTACTAATAGTAATATTATTATTATTATTATTATTATTAACCGGTGTGTACAAACAATGCTGGGTATTCGATCCCTGGACCCCAGCGGTAGAGAGCTGCACTACCCGCCTAATAATAAAAATAATAATAATGATATTAGTAGTAGTCAGATAAGTAGTTTTAGCAGTATTAACATAATTTTCACTAATTGATTTTTAATGTTTGCCTTTTACAGGCAGAGGGTGCAATGGGTCTAGTGCCACCCGGAAACACTAAGGGCAGGATAGGAATAAACCCTAAACTGGGTACCAATTTATCATATGGCACCCTACACTCACACATACATTCACTCATTCATTTAGGGCCAATTTAAATCAGCCACTCCACCTTCAGCATGTTTTTCAGCACCCACTCTACCAGCGGTGCCACTGTGCTCCTATTACTATTATTATTATTCAGGTGGCACTGATACTTTTTTTTCTATTTTCTTTACAATACCCGGTACTAGGGCTGAGTACCAGGTGATAGCAAATAATGATCTAATGCTGACGTCCAGGCAGTAACCAGGCAGCCGTTCTGCATACAGCTCATGCAAAACGTTTGCAGCACTTGCTTGTGAAGGCGTGATGGTGGTGTGCCTTCAGACAATTTGTGTCCTGAGTTCATGTGAAGCATTTGTTTTATGCCATTCAACATCACACACATTTACTGTATTAAATACTTTAACATGTCAAAGTGGAACATGTGTGAAATCTGAAACTGGTCGACAGTTTTAGGTGAGTGTTAAACAGCCCTGATAATGACACACTATACAGCCAAAAGTATGTGGACACCTGATCTTGAGCCTGTTGGACATCCCATTCCAAAACATTTGGCATTAATATGAAGTCAATTCTGTTACGGCTATAACAGCCTTGACTCTTCTGGCTTTTCACAAATTTTGGAGTGTGTCTGGGAGAATTTGTGGATAATCAGACAAAAGCACATTTGTAAGTTCTGAAAGTATTGTTAGTAATTGACAATCTAGTTAATCCCAAAAGGGTTTAGTTGGGTTGAGGTCAGGGCTTTGTGCATGCCCCTGGAGTTTCGTCTACACCAAATCATCCAACAAATTCATACTGGACCTCGCTTTATTCATATAATGCAGTCGTGGTTAAACAGGAAGGTGTGTTTTTCAAATTCTTACCACAAAGTTGGAAGCATAGGATTGATTTTATACATCTGTCAGCAACTAGTGTTGCTGAAATAGCTAAAGTTATTATTTTCAAGGGGTGTCCAAATACCTTTGGCCATTTAGTGTACTTGTATTGTGTTACTGGCCAATTCTGGATCTTTTTTACATTTATTTTGCAATAGATACTGATTATTAATTTATTTATTAGGATTTTAATGTCATGTTTTACACTGTTTGGTTACATTCATGACAGGACAGGTAGTTACTGGTTACACAAGATTCATCAGTTCAAGTCTTAATGTCACACAGTCAGGGACAATTTTGTATCTCCAGTTCACCTCACTTGCACATCTTTGGACTGTGGGAAGAAACCGGAGCTTACGGAGGAAACCCACACAGACACGAGGAGAACATGCAAACTCCACACAGAAAGGACCCGGACCGCTCCACCTGGGAATCAAACCTTCTTGCTGATACTGAAGATACTGAAAATAAATTGTTGCTCTGCTTACCCTCATGGCACTGGATATCCAGGGCAGGAAGCGAGACACTCTGGTGTAGACGCCAGGTTTCTTTGCCATGGCGCAGCCTGTGCCCCAGCTCACCACGCCAAGCAACCTGTAGCGACTTGTCTTAGACAGACAGTCTGCTGCCACAAACGGACCACCACTGTCACCCTGATACATACACAATAACAAAATAAAGAAACACAAATAAATGCATCAAGTTTAGTCAGAGAATTAAGGTGTGATGATGTCTGGGATGCTCAGTCCTAATGCAATCTGAAATAAAGGGTTCCATCTAGTGTCCAAACAATGCTAAATTATAATGATACCTGGCAGGAATCAGTTCCCCCTTTCTCATAGCCGGCACAGAACATAGTAGTTGTGACCTGATTGTCATAATAATCAGGGGCATTACAGACAGCGTCACTAATGATGGGAATGTGGGCCTCCTGCAGAACATTCGCTTGCATTCCTAAGAATGAGAGATTGTAAAAAAGCATATGTAACATATATTTTGTTTATTTCTTGATTAATGATAATGCAGGCAGAACTGATTGTTCTTACATCACAGCCCTAACGTCTGGCGACAATATATCTTTTAATATATCTTTTAATATATTATATAATTATACACAAAAATTGCCACTGAATGCAGCCAATGTGACCAATATTTATTTTCCAACAGCTGAAATGTAAAGATGAACAAAACTCAACAGTCACTCACCGTAGTACTCCACATTACCCCAGCCAGTCACTGTTCCTATCTGGCCATCAATCAGCCGTTGACCATAGGTGGGTAAACACACGGGCTGGATGTAGTCTTTACCACATTAGGATTAAGGTTGAAAGAAGAAAAAAGACAAAGAAAAAATGACTTGCTTTGCTTGTAAGGTCAATTACAAAAGGTAAGGTCAATTCAACAGGGGGCAGCACAGTGGCACAGTTGATGGAGTGGGTCCAAAACTTTTACTTGTGCCAATCAGATCTTGTGTTAATTAATTTCTCTGATAAGATGATTTAAGACTGGACTGTTTTATCACTGGAAAGCTAAGAAACACCTGCTGCTACAGACAGATCTGTGTTCTAAAAAGAGACTAAATTCCAAACAGCACAGAAGTCTGACATTAGTGTTTTGTGCTTTGGTGCTGACCTGCCCTTGAGTAAATACACATTTGAATCACAAATCACAAACCCAAAATGCTGCTTGCATTAAAGCTACATGTGTGACTACGACATGTTTTACTCTAAAAACTACATCAATTTATTTTCTAAAATCTATTTTTTTTAAATAAAATATGACAGTAAAATTTGATATGTATTAGTGAGTTTTATTCAGAATCACAGTGATCAGACTGTACTAGGAAAAACAAGACAGTTTGTTACAAGACAGTAAAAGAGAAATCCTCCTTCTTCCTCTTCTGATTGTACTGTGTTTTGTTTAGGTCTGAGAGCTGCTAAAAATGACCCCAGTGTTCTGTTATTCACTGTGGCAACCTGGGGTCTTAAGGAACAAATTACTTTACTATCACATTTACTTAGAATAAACATCAGGAGAGAAATTCCTGTTAACTTCACTTAGAAGAAACTACTTATTACCAAGCAACGGTAAATGTGCCTCTGTTATCATCTGGAATCAGGAAATATTTTAGTAGGAACTTGTGCTGTATTAATCTTACACAATCATTATTAAGCAAGAACCAGATTTTTTTCTATTTTACATTATTCTTTTATGTTTCTGGTCATACTGTTTGAATGATCATTAGAGAACTTGATATGAAAAAAATGGTCAAATACTGAATCCTATAAATATGATTATTAAAAAAAAAACTTAATTTTTAAATTAATCATATCCCACATATTAGTTTTAATGTTAAATGTGGTTTATTTTCAGATTAAGTAACAGTTACCAGAAAACTGCAGGGGTTTCGTCAGGGACAGGACAGCGATGTCACGGCTGTTGTCGTCAATGTTAGCATCAACAAAGGGAAGGTAACTACTGTGATAGACGACCGTATTCACCTCAGCGATCACCACATTCTTATGGATGGGTGTGTTGTAGATGGAGCCCATCAACACCCTCCACCTAGACACATGACGATATCTCCTAATAATACACATAATACACACACAGAGAGAACATTTAAGAAGTTTGTCACCCATAAACTGACAAAACTCTTTAGCTAAATGGCTTTTCATTTGTTCTACTAGCAAATGCCCTGGTGAAATTTTACCCATGGTGCAATACATCTTTGATCTGTCTCAAACTAGGACTGGCTAACAACAGGACATCTGTTAACCAATTCAGTTATTGATTATGTTTCCTAACACTGCTCTTGGCTACTGTGCAGCAATCCTGTACTTTACTGTATGTACATTATCACAAGCTAGATAGTTCACTGCTTTAAATCACGGATTAGTTTCGTAAGACCAGCCAAGATGTCTAACAATATTCTGCCTAAAAAAGTCAGCCATGGTTAAAACGCAAAACATATTTAAACATAGTATGTGTGTATCACTCACTCAGGAAAGCAGTGTGCAGCACTGACAATCCATCGGTCTGATATGATGGATCCTCCACACTGATGAACTCCATCATACTGCAGACTGACCTGCCATGGCCACAAACCCTGCCGTGCATCCACGCCACCGACAATCCGTTCCTCAGGGAGCATTCGACGACCACAATCTACAAGATAGCAAAAGAGAGCATAGCAGTTTGCTTAAAATGTACAGAAACTTACACTTACAGTTTTACCTGAATAAGGGGCCATGTAAAAAAGTATGTATGACCCTTGTAGCATGTTCCACTTACAAGTGCAATATAAAATAAATATGTTAAAATTGTAATAATATCCAACATTCCTACTACAACGTTCAGAATATTTACATTTACATTAATCAATGTTTGTAATTTGTATAAAAAAGGGATTTTGCTACATGTTGATTAGATTTGCATTTCTTTAGACAAAACCTATAGGTAACAAAGCATGCACATTTTAAACAGTCCCTGTATAGAGCTGTATAAAGCTGCATAAAGCTTTATAACAACTCCACATACAGTGGTTTCAAAACGTCTTCAAACCTCTTGACATTTTGCACACATAAGTTCCTCTGTCTGGTTCCTCTTAGACCAGACTTGCCAGGAACCAGCCAGTGGACTTAATGTGACTTTGTGTCTATTTGTAGGCTGTAGTTCATTCTGACGTGATCACAAGTGTGTGGAAAATGTATCAATACATTCAAGTAAGACTAATCTGATTTACCAGTATCGGTGACTGTGTAAACACCGGTTTTAAATGAATGATGTTAATGTGCATTTCAGCTGAATGACCCCTACAAACTGGACCCTTCTGAGTTCTCACTGTAGAGGGTATAACCTGTAGAGAGGTTATGGTGTAGTGATGACTTCTTCAGGATTGACTAAAGCCATACACTACACAGGAATGGAGTTGCAACATTTTTAATCTTACCTTGACACAGAACTTGAACAATCTGTCCTTTTTCACATTGACTGAAACAAAGACAGAAGACAATTAGCATAAATCAGGATGAATTCAACCAAGCATGACACTTCACATCCTGTCATGTTAAATCATGTTTGTTTTTATTCCTTTTTAATTCTATTTACATTTACATAACAAAACGCTCTGGCACTTGAGTTCATGTAAATATTCTTACCATGGGTAGAGGACGGTGCTGATCTTTTTGCCGAAGGTTAACTCATTTTCTTTGACACAGAAGAACTCGTGAGCACTGCTGCTCTCAGGAGCGCAGGTGACGGAGAAATTTATCGCCCTAAAGATAATGTTAATACATGAATCCTTCACTCTCTCACTCGTCTTTTTATAGCATTATTTTTTTTGTCTATCTTGTTTTGTTCTGCTTAATCCATCTCTTAAACCTTACCTGACAAAGCCCATCTCCTCACAGCTGATAGAGGCAAGCAGTTGATTCACACCGGAGGAGCAGACGTGTCTCCACCGCCGCTGGGCAGAGTCAAACACCCGCAGTCTCTGATCTGCCACGCTCACCTGCACTGTAAGATGCGACGATGTTAGTGTAGTTGTGTATTGTGAATTTTGGGTATTATGACTAGCATCACACATCTTATTCAGGACCATGATGTTAGGAATCCTGGGATACTGTGTTTATGTACTGTAAAGTTCATTTGTTCTCTGAATACTTACCATCATATAAACCTGTATCTTCTGCGGCATTTAAGTACACTGCTGAAACACAAACACAATTACAGTTTAAACTCACAGTTGTGCTTTTAGAACATGCTACATTACTATGATACCTCAATAAACTATCATATCCATTTAAGCCTGCAAAAATTAGACACTGATTAAATTCCATGTTTTGTAAATTCTCTACAGATCACACATCTGCAAGTTTAAATGAACAGTTATGGCTTATTTGCTGGATTTAACATATTGGAAGAAAATGAAACATAAAGCATGGCATGTTTTAAAGTCTGATAGCTGCATTTCCACATTGAATTTTGACATAAATGACTAATTTAAAAATCATAACATTTGTCCAAAATTTTTGTGAAACTGTGGGGTTAAGGACTTTGGGCCTATTCTGCTCCAGTTTTACTTTGACAGTACAGTTCTTTGCACCATGCATTTCTTCCATCCATCCCTTGTCATCCCTTGTACCTAAACCATCTTTTTAAAGCTGAAAAGTATTTTTTTAGGTCACATGGGACATTGGGCAAATTATCTGGGGGCACACACATCCTTTTTTTTAAAGGCCTTCTTCCATAGAACTGCTCAGTTCTTTTGGTTAACGTCTCTAGCCAACGCAACTGACTTCTGCAACTCAGTCTGAGTGTCAGTTTCACTATACGACTGGTACATGATTGCATCTACCAGAGCCAATTACTGGAATTTGTTGCTGGACTGCATCATGCCTAATTTGCATACACTTAAGAAAATCTAAGGACACACATGGCTCTTAACAGGCTCTAATGGCTTATCTTTTTTATAAACTGGCATGATCCGGTTAAATGTGGTCTTTCATAACAGTCTTGGGCTAGCCTAAATGCCTACATCTCCTAAACAAAACAGCAGCAAATCTCACCCAAGGCCCAGATGGCAGCTCCCAGTCCCCCCAATACAAGTGCAGTCAAGCCCACAGCAACAGTCGCTCGCCATGGGCTACATAAGGCCATCCCTGCTCCTGTCAGAGAGAAACCTCAGTAAGTTCAAAAGTAATAATGATGCAAACAGAAACAGAGGAAACTGAAATTTTATTGTAATAAAGGGTTTATAAAACTATGAAAAGCGAGGGAGAAGTTAGATGGTGCTAACAAGGAGAAATAAATTAGTGCTGAAATCCAGATTCAGCAGAAGACCGAGCATGATGAGACAGCTACTGCAGAAAGAGACACAACATGAATGAGATCAATAGTCCAAAGTCAGCACTTTCACGGTCACAAAGTAAACTAGAGATTTAATATCTGGTGCCATATTCTATTGCCACTCGTTCTCTCTCTAAAACACACACAGCAGATGGTAAGTGTCAGACTGTCCCTGGATAGGATTTGCCAGATCTGGCCATGGGGTGGTACATTATGTAAAGAACCATGTGCGGCAACATTTGTATACATAGTATACATTTATAACTAACCAACAACACTTTTATTTTGACATTATACGGCCAAATTTATGTATACAGTGGACCATGAGAACTCAGTCATGCCTACAGATGGCCAGCCTTTTTTGGCCAGTGACCGCATTGTAAGGACAGGAGTTTTGCAACCCCACCACAATTCTGCTCCCAACCCAAATTATTTTTGTTCTAGTTCATTACTGTAAAAAAAACTTGTGAACATGTGAAGTGTCAAAGTAAATGTTCTATAAGGAAATAAACCACCTAAGATGATGAAATGAAAAAGTCCTAAAATGGCAAGAAGTCCATATTAATGATTTGGTGAAAATCTTCTCCATTAAAAACCACTGTTTTATTGTTTCTATAACACACACTACCATGCCATTACCACATAAGTATTATTAATCACTGGGGAGTCCTATTGGGGTCCCTTATGATTAATAAATAAGGGAGTTTTAGGGAGTAACAAAGAGACAGATTGCCTGTTATGGGATGATTTACCTGCAGTATGATTAACCTGTCTGCCAGCGTTTGTTCCCATTAGCTTGTAATGACTATGTCCTATGCAGAAGCCCTCATAAAGAGCTTATGTAAAGCCTACTCTGACTCGGCTGACAGCTGTAGGAGAAATAGAAAACTTTTTTTCTTGATTTGTTTTTTTCTTTAGAGAAATAACAATAATACCAATTATTGTCACTTGTGGAAACAAAGGATAAAAATGTCATGATAAGGTCAGGGAACTAAGATAGGCATGGCATGGCAAAAGCCATGGAGAAAAAACCATTAAAACCAGTTAACTATCCAGTTTTTTACAGCAACTCTTAAGTGTTTGTTGCCAAAAAGCACAATCCTTATCTTCTTTACATTTTGCTACAAATAATGTGATGAACAGAACAATGAGAGGATAGAAATGTTTTATCATATGTGGTTATCAATCAAAGTAACTTGTACTGATTTTTAGTGAGTCTTCCTCTGATGGGACAATAGAATCAAACTTCACCCTCCCTTTACAGCATAACACCTAAAGCTCCTGCCAACTAGTTCCTCATAATAAACCATCTTTCAAAGTCACTGAGGTTTTTGAGGCTTGCACTTGAATTTTGATCCAAATCACAGGAATGCTCGGCATTTTTGTACTTCACAGAGCAAAGCAGAATGTGAAGTGCTTCACTGTATCATGCACCACACCTGTCTGAAAGCCTGAACTAAAATATTAGATTTAATGTTAAATAGTCACTTACATTTGGCTTGAATATGTATCATAAGACTTGCAAAGACCATATTATGTTTTCCACCTGTCAGACAAGAACATAATATTTTCATATTCAGAGTCAGACCATCTGAATGTTGCAGCAAAATACTTATGTTCACTGTTTTTGGCTGACAAGAGTGGAGCCCAACATGTTCTTCTACTGGTGTAACTCTTTATTTACACTCACAGAGCACTTTATGTAATCTATCTGGTACTTACAAGCACTCATTAGTTCCTAATAAAGAGGCCAGTAGGTCTGAACAGTATTTAATAACCCCAAAAACACAGAGCAGCAAAAACTGATGTGAAGGAACTCAAATAAAGCACACAGCCCTCTGAAAAGCCTTCCAAAAAGTGGAGGCTGTTATAAATGTAAAGGCTGAGAAACAACTCCAAGTTAATGCTATGATTTCAGAACAGAATGTGCAGGAAGCTTACAGTTACTGACGTCAGTACATAAAAAATGCATGGTAACCAGTATTTTGGAAATGTGGACAATGAGGTCAGATATTTTACCAAGAGTTACCAAGTTATTAACTCTGTAACAATGTGTTATAAAACACTCAGTTTCATAGGCTGGTCCTGCTGTAACCAATAGCCAAGCAGCACCAGATCTGACCTATTTGACCAGTGAACAAGTGATACTTTTGTGTAGTGGTGGGATTGTATGGATGACTAGGCGTCCTGAAGTAACATTCTGGCATGGTGTACTGCCCCGTCATTGCTCGCTTCACACCTAACTTAGTGAAGATCAAGCATTTAGGAACCTAACATGGACTTTAAGGTGTTAAGTCTGTGTAGATGGTACTGAGTGTGAATGGGGGGGAAGTGAGTCTGAAATGAGTCATAGATGTGAGTCATAGGTGCAGCTAAAGCTCGGTTCCAGTAAAACCATTACTATTATGATGTGGAAAAGTTAAATTCACCCAGTCTTGTCAGACATACACGTGGAAAACAGAAGCTGATTCATGTTACAAGCTTTTCCATTTAAAATCTAGGAATACAAAGGCAGGGTTTGGCAGTAACAGTAAAATTATTTAAAATATTCAGTACATACAATATAAATACAAAATAAATAATTTGTAGTCAGAACCAGACACATTTTAAAGCAGCACTGACCATCATAGCCACAGATGATGGGAGGTCCATAGTAACCAATTAAAAAATATATATTCAGCATGTGTCCATATCTTTTGGCTGTAGTGTACATGCTCCATTTCTGGCTTATAATTACAAACCATGCTAACAGTCTGCTGTACTAAAACCCTCAATTACTATACTCTCCGCTACACACCAGTAATAACGGAGAAGGCTAGATGTTGATGTGTTTTAAGGCGGTACTCAGCTACAGTGTGCTGTGCTCAGCAGACACTATAGCAAATGCTACAGACCCACCTTTTTAGTCCACCTGAGGCAGAGATCTATTTTACTTGTTTTTTGATTCAGCGCAGCCATTTTTAAGGTGAGTCTTTCCAGCATGGTTTAGTTCTCACATACTGAAACTTTTAGCATTTTATTGTTATTGTATCGAGTCTTGGTCACAATGGAAGTTTATTATTAAAACAAACATAACCGCAGGCTACAGGAAAAGGTCATTGTGAGCTTGCAACTAGCTTGAGTTGTACTAAGTAAACCTGGAATAGTACGTAAGTGCAAGTTTAAATCCTAACTCGGGGGTTCTTAACATTTTATGGCCAGTTACCCCACAAGAACTCTAAATCAGCTAAATCTCTAGGACTCTACTGAACCACAGTAGTAATATTATTTTTTTATATAAAAAAATCTTTAGGGGCTCAGTAACAAGTCATCCAGGAAGTCACAGACAATTTATCCAGGTGCTGACAAGGGCTTCCTGTAGCTTCCTGTAGCTTCCCTGTAACTGCTTTGAATACTATCTGATTTGAAAATAATTATTATCAGCCGATGGTAAATGCGTATCAGGAATGATGACTAGCTACTAGTAAACAGCAATTTGGTTCACATGAGGTAAGAAATCAAGCAAATGTACTGTAAGACTGAGGCTGGCTAATGTTATAAAAGCATTGGTCATTCATAGATTCAGAGATCAATATTATGTTGTCACATAGACCAGCAACCTTTGGCTTTTTTACAATATTAATAATTAGTTATAACAAGAGTCTAAACAAAACAGGTCTATTCCATTTAAAAGTCCAGCACTGTTAATGTTTAACAGCCGTGTCTGCTGTCTGCTGTCCGAAAAGAGAGAAGAGTCCAGAGTGATGTTTGTGTTTAGAAACTCACCAATCTTCTTCTCTGTCATCCTTCTTCTTAATAAACAGAGAAAAGTGAAAAGTGGAGAACGTGGTCCCTCCTAAATCTCTCCTTACTGCCCCGTTATTCGAATCCCCTGTAAATAATTTATAATGATAGTGTATGTAAGTTCAGCAGCTAATGGACAAAAATGGGTTAAGCAAGTTAAATAAACCAAAGGGCAAAGCCAGTTCTGGACAGCTCAAGTCAGTGGGCCAAATGTTTTTGATGTTTCTTAGCACTGGGGATGGGTGATATGTACAAGAAGCTTTAAATAAAATAAAAATACTACTTCCTAAGTTGGGGAAAAGAGCGAGATGTTTTGAGAAATTTGTATTAAAGGCATTTAGCAGACAAAGTGACTTTCAGTTGTGACTGTATACAAACCAAGCAATTGAGCATTAGGGTTGCCCTAAAATGCTCAAGGCTGGCAGTGGTGGAGCTTGAACTAGTGAGCTACTGATTACCAGTTTAGTACCTTAACCATTGCACACCAGATTAAAATATGGCATTTAAAGTTAAGTTACTCTGTAAATACATAATAATATAAGCCTGACAATTTTTACATTTTAAAAGTGGCACCATGTTTACAAAGGGCAACATCAATGACATACCGTCATATTACATGGCACTTGATACAATAAAAATTAGCCAATATCTAGAAGTCAATTACAATTAAGAAATCAATATGCCATTGTCCACAATTAAGCTAGCTTAACAGCTTTTCTTTGTCTATGTCAGTAATAATTTTAAATAAACACAGTATATTGGCAAATATAACCTTTAAAAAACAGACATTAAGGATGTCCCAGGCCTCCTTTATCAGAGTTTTAGTATTGTCTAATACAGGCACTAATCTGATACAGACCAGGTCAACTTTACTTAGTGACTTTTATGTCCAGAAAGTAATAGTGGTGTGTTGTGAGATAACTTTGTTGTGTTTACATGCACAAACTGGCTTATATTTACAGTATCACACGAATTAAAAGCATGCATACATGGATATAACAAAATATGACACAACCATTTTAATAATCCAGCATTTTAGGCCAGTATGAGCACCAATACCAACATGACACTCATTATTATTACACAACCAACAGATAGACCATAATATAAAGAATTACAGCAGTGATTTGGTGTTTGTCAATGCATGGATAGTGTATTAAAACGGAAACAACAGCAACCAATCCATGGCAATAATTGTGGTTATCAAATAATCCAGATCAGTTTAAAAGACGAATAAATCGATTAGTCGAATATTTAATTAGTGTTACAGTACAAGGTCAACAAATGTATTTCTAAAGAAACTGGCTAATAGTAGTTAAATCACTATTCACAAAACATGTACGTCTTATTACAGATTAAATATATTAACCAAAATAGCAGCTAGTGTTTTATAATTGTTAATTGAGTTATTATGGTGGCTTGTTTTCTTTGTATTTAGGATGAATGTCTCACCTGTTCCTCACAGCAGGTGTCCTCATGAATTCAACCAAGAAAGGAAAGGAAATGTTAAATCTCGGTTTTTCTCAGCACCTACATTTAGGTTCCCCTGATTCCCAAAGATTTTGTTTGAACGTCAAAATAAGCTTTTTCCCCTCAAGCAAGCAGGACATAAGTTGCTTCTTTCGCTCTCTCCACTTTTTTTTTTTCTCTGACCGTTTCGAAACCTGCTCTTTCCGGTCAGTAAAAGGCGTCCCCGGGGGCCAGGTGTGTTTTAAGGGGGCTGTAGGTATTTTAGGCTCTGTCTCAAACCACACTTTAGGGTGCTTAAAATTCTGTCAAGATAGCAGCCTATGCGACCTATTTTGGCACACTATCTAGTAGTGTAGTATACAGTTTGGGACGTTAGCCGCACAGACCGTTAATCGCCATGGCTACGCATACAGCTACATACTTAAACTCAAAGTAGGCTAGTATAAAATAGCCAATATTTCAAGATTCAAGATTCAAATAAAGCAATTATGGAAATTTATTTGTAGTAGTGGTTAGTAGTGGTTCCCTTTATATTACCAGAATATTTTGCTATAATAAAACAATACAAATCCTACAATCAGTAATTGTGGAATGCTGTTCTTAAATAGCTAGCTTTGTTGCATGTAATGGCAGGAGGGCCCCTTTACACTCATGCATGATTGTATTAAGTGTCCCTCTTTTCACTCCCTCTTTTGGATTTTGAAATAAGAGTATGTTGTGGCAATCAGCTACATAATCTGAAAAAAAAAAAAAAACTGTTTTTGAAACTTGAAACTCACTGCCAGGCTCTATACTTGTGGCTTCTAGGGCAGTTTTTTTTAAGGATTAACTACATAAAAGGTTCTTTAACAGAGCCCACAAAGTTAAAATAGACATTCACGTGGTTAACATAGTTGCACTATGAGTCACAGAGCAAAAAAAAACAAACCAAAAACAATGGTAGTTTCTTCTAACAACCACAACATGCACAGAGGAAAAGAAGAAGTAAAATGGCACATCCCACATTTAAAAAAAACAATCTTTCTATTTAGATTTCAAGAGCCAGTCTCAAGGGAGACATAATGGAGTTAAGTCACATTGAGATAAGATGGATATGGGCATTTCTTATCCTTACAGGTAAGAAGATTCATGATTTAAGTTTACATTTGTACTGTAGTCTATAAAATTTTGAGGACAACCCCTTAATATGCAAATACAGAACCTTTAAGTGCTCATAACTATATATTTTACTGTCTCAGAATTATCTTAAACATAGTTAAGTAAAAATGTCTGTTACTTTTGGTGTCTAAGTATTTAAACTGTGCATAAATGTGCGTATTAGCAGTTTTCAATTACAAAGAATATCTCTTTGTGAGGCCTATCAGTTTGGGTTAGACTGTCAACATAACAAATCTGCATAGTACAGAATAATCTTGTTTTTTAAATAAAAACTATTTAAAATAAAGACTGTTGGTGCACCCAGTCCTAATCTTCAACTCATCAAACTTTATGTTGGGTCCTTTAAAGAAATATTTCTAAGAACAGCAACACCTCAATTAATGGCATCTTTATCTTCTTCTTCTGTCTCCCTATGTAGCATTAATACAGGAACGTGTCACTGCCGGTGACTGGGTTGTCCATGTTCCCACTAATCCAATCTTTGCCCCCCGTGGTTCCACTGTGACACTACCCTGCACCTACGATTTCCCGGACGAGTCTGGCAACCGTCATGTGCTGTCTGAGATGTGGTGTCTGAACCACAGCTTGTGCATCACTCCTGACTACATTTACCACAGTGCAAGCATTTTTCCTGAGTTAGGGTACCAAGGCAGGGTCCAGTACCTGGGAACACTTGGCTCTAAAAACTGCTCTCTCAGAATAGATAACCTGAGGATGACGGACAGTGGTGTCTATGTGTTTCGCTTCATCACTGACCACCCTGTGAGAAAGCTGCCCGGCCAGAAAGGAGTTATGCTACAAGTTACAGGTATTTTTGATAAAACATGAAATATATTGATCTAAAGTAGATGGAGAAAGCCATTTGTCTGACACTGATTCTCAAAAATAAGGAATAAGGAACATATAAAAACTCTAAAGATAAAAGATAATGCAATACTTTATTAATCCCTGAAGTGAAATTAAAGACATCAGATTTCCTGAACACCCAGGAACCCCTTGCTGCTGCAACAGTGACTCCTACTATCTCTTCTAGAGTAGCGTGGTCCTCCACATCTGCTCAGACTAACTAATAGTTACACTACCACATTTTGTACTAGAAAATTGTATACAATTGCCTTGCCTTGCCTTGCCTTGCCTTGCCTAACATGTGTTTGTGTTTTAGCAGAAAGCAATTTTCATTACATTGCTGCTATAGTAGGTGGAATCATTTTCTTGCTGATAGTTCTCTGCATCATTGCTGTCTGTGTCAAAAGGTGAGAAATGCATTTTCTATAGACTTTCCTACATTATCCTCTTGTTTACATGATTATACACACTAACATATTTCTTTCTCTTAGATATTGCATCTCAAAATCACATCAGGCAGTTCTGAATGATGAAACCCACCTCTGATATCTGCCTGGTATTGGACAGATCGTCGTACACCACACGAAACCACAGGATCTTTGGATACTTCTGTTTCAGAATTATTGCGTGTTGGATCAATACTTTGATCCAAATGTTTGGTTTAAAAAAGGTCTGGTTTAATTGTTATTTAGTAAATGAACAGAGTTTTGTTATTTATTAAAGCTGCAGAATTGTACAATACGAATAAATATTATGGAACAGTTGAAACAAACTGAACATGCTCATAAGTTTCATCTAACCCCAAAAAAGTTTCCTTCTTAAGTATAATACTCGATATAAGACTAGTGTAGCTACATGAATCTGTAATAAAAATGGTCACACTATACTGTGTTCCTGTTACACAAGGGACAGTTTCCAGCCCAGTTGGTTTTACCTTTAACGTAACACAATGTAAAATGTTCTATGAATAAATGTAAATGTTTGATGTAAATTGTTTTTTTAATTTTTACCTGAACTGAAGTGCAGTGGTATATTTACCCTAAATGTATTTTTTAAATAAAAAACATTTTTTTAGAAAAATAGCAGATTTTATTGTAACAAAATCAATGACAAGCCAATTGTTTAAATATGTTTCTTTGCTTTTTTTATTTAATTAATATTGTAAAATGTTAAATTAATTGGCCATTTGTTTTTTTTTTTATTAAGAAACTATATGCATAACAGCACTAATTGTAATCTATTCATATCTAATGACTAATATAATTCAACTCTGTATGTTATACATTTTGTTTTAAATTTTTACAGCCAATAAGTGAAAACTATCTATCTAAACTAATGTCTGCGTATGAGAGAAAATACAAAATAATATCACTCATAACAAAAAATATAACATAAATTTACACAATATTATGATGTTAGCACAACAGTTTTATTCACAGAAGGAATATTAATGATTCAGTCCATCAAAATTTACTATAATAGTCTTGGTCATAAGTACATCTGGTTTTAGTGATGGAGATGGACATGTATATATCAGATTTCTACATTTATACTGAAGGATGTCAGACAAATTTCATCTGTGCTCTAAAGGGGCAGATCATGTACGATCCATGATTTTAATTACAACACAGCAAACAATATAATATAAAAACAAACTAAATTGAGCTTTTAATGTTGAATATAAATCTACACCGGTGTTAAGTTGTATGTCTTTACTAACACTGTACCTAAGACATCTGGACATGTGGTGTACTCCTCAAAATAATTTAACATGTGTTGAAAGAATTTGGCTTCATTCATTACTGCTGTTTGGCCAGCTCAGAATAAACAACACTGAGTCCTTCTTTACTTCTCTTTGCACCATCCTGTGGTACATTGGTGACTTGCGCTTGGTCCCAACTGAAAGAAAATAATGAATGAATGAATCAGTTCAGAACCCTTAATGTGGATCATCACAGATGAACAGTAATAAACAGCTACATGGTTAGATGCTAAATAAGTCCACGTACTAGCTGGTCTGTAAACAGCACAGTTTATATCAGAATGATGAAACATAAGAGACTGACCTGGCTGTACGAGAATAATGCACAGTAACAAATTTAGGTTTCCCATTGCTGACATCTTTCTTACTGTTTTCCACAGCTTCTTTAAGGGGCACAATGGAAGGATGAGCAATATCATGTGTCTCTTCTGGTTCTTCCTACACCAAACAAGAAGCACGTAATCATTAATTGAGTAGAACCTTAATTCTAGTTAATTTGTTATGAAGACACCCAATGATTGCTAATAACAGGGTGATTAGGATAGCATTATACACATTCGTTATCATGGTGCCTTACATGGCCAAATGTATGTGGATATCTGAATATGAGCTTCTTTTACATCACTTTTAAGAATGTGGTCAATATTGTTAAATATTGGCCGTCTTCTTGGCTTCAACAGCCAGCACTCCTTTGCGAAGACTTTTTGGACTTTTTATGGGAGTTTGTGTCCTTTCTGTCAAAAGAGTCAGGCGTTAATGTTGGAAAACGAGGTCTGCCCTACAAACAACATTTATCTGAAAGGTGTTAAGAAAAGCATTTTATTTACTTTATGTCTCTGATTCTATAGACCTGTTAGGAATGGATGTGGCTCGAACACCTTAACTCAGTTACCTGAAGGGGTATCCACATACTTTTGGCCATATAATATATTTTTTCTTATTAATTATTAAATGCTAGTCATAGTTGTAAATAAGCTTTTTAGTAACTCACTGGAATATCATCCATCTTAGTGTTCTGGGGTTGAAATTTCATTTGGGGTGATTCAAAAAACAGTGTGTCCACTTCCATAGGAGATCCCAGCTATAGAGGTAAACAAATTCAAAATAGAAGTCTAAGATCAGTATTATATTACTAAAAACAATAAATCATAAATCATAAATCATATGAAAATGATGACCTGTTTATCTATATTCAGCATATCAGTGTCCACTCGGTGCATGTTCTTACTGCAGAAAAAAATGGATGTTAGTCTCAGTGCAAGCACAGACAGATCAGGTAAAACAATAGCATCTACATCACCTAATCATGATGGCTACAGTCAGTGTTATGAGTCCAACCGAAACACCCACCGCAGACGCAAGAGCAATGACCTTCAGCCGACCTGTCAAACATAGAACATCTTTCGTTACTTCATGATAGTTAAGGAAGTCACACACACACCACCTGATTACAAAACCCACATTGTGCTGCAAGAACGCCACATTTCTCAAATCCAGTCCTGTTGACCCTTTGCCCATGACAGTTTAACACTTAGGCCCATGGTGGGTCCAGCCCCACCCATAAACACTGAATAAAGACTGGGTTAAAACCTGGTGCTTTTCCATTGCAGGGTAACACACACACACACACACACACACACACACACACACACACACACACACACACACCACACATACACCTGGGGGCAGTTTAGAGTAGTCAGTCGCTCCTGTAGGTTTTTGGAAGGTACAAGGAAAGGAAACCCAGGTCATCATTTTACCTGCTGTACCACCATGCTACCCTGTTCACCCTATTTACCTCTTGGTGTGAGTAAGTTGTGGTGCCATGTCCAGAAAGTAATTGTCTATTGTTTTCACAATGAGACCAAGTAGAATAAAATGATATTCACTGTGTTATTGATGGATCCAAGAATGTCTATGTAAACACATTCTACTCAAGTAACTATGTCTAATTGATTATACAGTAGTTTGTCCTAATTACCACTATTTTAAGTACATATCAAACAAAGACACACACATAGACATTTCCCGTGAAGATGAGGACCTGTACTTGTAAAAGCCACTAACCTCGGACCCGGACAGTAAGGACTGGAGAGCTGTGCACACCATAGCGGTTGCGGGCCTCGCAGTAGTACTGACCACTGGCTCCAGCACTGACATCAGCGATGGTATAGCTCTGCCCGGATCGCATTTCCCAGGTATCAGCGGCATTGATCCGGTGCCAGGTGTAGTTATCCACTGCTGGGTTTGCCTGACTACTGCAGGTCAGGGTCAAAGAGCTTCCTGTCTCAATCACGGTGGATGGATGTGCCAAAATTGAGGTGTTTTTAGGGGCATCTATAGGACATGAATAAATAAAAGGTAAAGAAAGAGTTTAAAAGTCATGAAAAGAAAAGTAACAGTGAGAGGGAGTTAGAGCTTGATTGATTGATTTTTCAAGGACTAATGAAAGCCGTGAGGAGACAAAGCTTCACACTGAGAAACCTGATCAGATTAGATGAGCATAACATTCGCACTTGAGTTCAACACTGCATTGTATAATACAGCTGCAAAATGTTTGTAGTTTCTTTGTATATTTCTTGATGAATTAATTATACAATTTGATCTGATCTTTATCCTAGTCATTTCCCCCATCCTTTATCCTGAAATCTTTCCCCATTATTGTGGAGTTATAGAGCCTCAGAAATGGCTTTGTACCCCTTTCAAATCA
The DNA here is from genome assembly GCF_030014385.1 of Trichomycterus rosablanca. NCBI lineage: Eukaryota > Metazoa > Chordata > Actinopteri > Siluriformes > Trichomycteridae > Trichomycterus > Trichomycterus rosablanca. Next base: position 4,736,256 of record NC_086010.1, on the reverse strand, counting down.
AATTAAACAACAATTTAAGCTTTTTAGGATTTTTTTATATATCATGCATGAGTGTTTCTGCAAAACATTACTGTAGTTTAAGTCCAGTTGGACTTAAAGTACGAGAAGGGAGCACTTACAGAGTACAGACAAGGTGACAGAGGAAGACGTTCCGGTGCCCAACACATTCCACACTATGCAGTAATACTGTCCGCTATAGTGTGAGCGCACACTGTAAAAAGTGAGGTTCGGGAATGAACCTTTGGCCAATGGTTGACCTCCGCTGACCTTGTACCAGGCGTATTTCTCCACTGGTGGATTAGCATTGCTGATGCAAGTAAGATTTACTGTGTGGCCTTCCATGATGTCGCCTTTGGCACTGATCAGGACCTTTGTGTTCTTTGGAGAGTCTAAGTAAGAAAAGTGAGACAAAACCAGTGCAATCAGCCAGGCATCTACATCATACTAATACATGCATACTAATACCTGATAAAGAGAGGCTATTAATTCTTATCCAATTAATTAAATACAACTAATCCTTATATGTCTTTCATAGGTAAGTTAATAATATATGAGATTGAAGGTAGTCAATTAAAATGGATATGAGTACTTTTTCAAAATAACACTTTTTCAATGCACACTTTATTTAAGGCACTGTAGAGTGATACACAGCGCATGATATCAGTTTGTTCAGTCAGTTTAAGCTTCCCGTGTAAGTTCTAAATTTGTATATTTGAACCTTTGCCTTGTGACGTTAAAAACTAAGCCAGTGTGCATGATGTCCTGCCAGAAATAAAGATATTTCGTAAGAACGTATGACCTCTTTTAGACAGACAACAGCTCAGCAAGCTGCAGTAAAATGAAGGAAGGAATCACTTCTTGTTACCCCCGTGCTCAAAGTCAACTTCATTAAAAAAAATCTAGAAAAATCTTACTAGTCTGTACAGAACCCTGACATCAATTCATCTGAACACCTTTGGGGCGAATTCTAATGTCGATTGGAAGTCAGAACTTCTCATTCAACATCAGTGCCTGACCTCACAAATGAGGTTTTTTTTTACTAAATGGGGAGAGAGTCTCTCAGATACACTTTAAACAACACGCTCATGGTCAGGTCTCCACATCTGTGGCTCTTTGTTTAATTACCCCTGTAGCATTGTTTAGTAAAATATTTCTGTAACTGGGTAATCGATTTCAATAGAAAATGCAGAGCAATACCCCACAGTAAAAATAAAAAAACAAAAAACTACACATCCCATGAGCCACCACGGCCATTAGTCTCAGTTCACAACACCTGATCTCAGCACTATTTCAGGTGAGTAACACAGTGCTGAGTCATTGTCAACTGAGACAAAGCTGGTAAGGTAGACGGTTGTATCGAACGATACAAGCATTCCTATAACTTATAGAAAGCTCTCTGCTTCAAATAAAGATTTCTAGAAAAATAACCAGTCGTGACCAGGGTTGTTGTTTGGTGTTCTTAAGTTACTGTTTAAGTGCATTAAGCCACGCTGGGCTTCGTTTTATTAAACATTTAGACTCTCTTGTTACAATTATTTAATTAGTGTCTGTGAGATCATTAACACTGCTGGTGTTAATGCAGAGTGCTGTGTGTTCACGCTATGTCTTCACGCTACGTCTTCATGCTACGTCTTCACGCTGTGTCTCCACACTCTGCACTCCCGGGTCAAGCTTCACTCTTGCATAGTGGATGAAATTCAGCTTTTTTCATTCACAAGCTCAGTGCCGCACTTGGGGTCTCATTTTAAATGATGAAAGCGTCTTTCTAAAAATTTCACCAGCAAACTGCTACAGTTTTCTTAATGCAATGAGACACGCATACATAAAGTTATCAGAACATTGCACCAGCACTATTTACTTACAGGTAACATTGACTAGCACTGGTCGGGAATGGTCGGTTCCAAGGGAATTACGAGCCACGCAGAAGTACTCTCCATGGTCACGGTAGTCCAGAGTCCACAGCCGAAGCTCAGGTTTAAAGCTGTCTGGTACACTGCCACTTTCACCCTCCTTAAACCAGGCAAAGCTCTCCACAGCTGGAGCACCTTCACTGCTGCAGGTCAGAGTTACTGAGTCACCTTCTCTCATGGGACCCTGAGGAGTCACCTGCACCAGGGTGTAACGTGGAGCATCTGGAAAAAATGGAGTATATTTGGGTGCCAGATTTGCATTTACATAAAGAAAGTACACATGGGTAAGTGATTACCTAGACAGGATAGGTACGATATGTAGGTAGCTAAGTGGTAGGTGGGTAGGTAGAATTGTAGTTAGATTGGTGGGTGGGTGGTTAGGTAGCTTAATAGGAGGATGATTAGTGTAATACTGTAAATGGAAGAAAGGTAGGTAGAATTGTAGAATAGGAAAGTAAGTAAGGTGAAGTATTTAAGTAGGTGCTGATGTAAGTAGCAGGTTTATAAACTCACATCCCACAGCCAGTGTGATGCTAGATGATTGTACATTTTGAGGTGGTACAGGTCTACAGTAGTAGCTCCCAGCATGCTGATGGTTGAAGTTATAGATGGTTGAGACTTTGTCTGAGTAGCCCAAGTTCACCCCATTCTGATAGAGGGCAAAAGTCTTGTCTGGAGCTGCACAGCCGCGAGCTACACAGCTGAGAAACACTGTCTCTCCTGACGCAAACATGTTGTTGATTCGTGGTGGATGCACATGGACCTGGAGATCTGGGAGTAGATGAATAAAGAATAAACAGGGCATGTAGTTACAGAAAAGCTTTTGGTGGGACAGAAAAATATTGCCTGTTTACTTACAGCATTAATAAACAACTTTACTCTTAACTGAGTAGGCATTAACTGTTAACCGGATATATTTAAATACTGGAAAAAATCATTTAACAGTAAAAACAAGCAGATACTAAAGCTTTTATTAATTCTATTTCCACTTAATTCTTTATTTTTTATTAATTTTGCGGGACTATTTTGCAAGATCAGTTTGTATTAAAACTGGTGGTCATGCAAAGAGCTTATGTGGCAAAATGTCAGACTAAAAAAAACTGCAAACACTGGAAGAGAATCATCTTCAACGTTTTTGCTTTCAAATGTATTTTAATTTACTTTAGTACAAGCCAGTCAAGCACTTTTGTGAACCCATGCTAGTGTAGCACATGCAAGGTGAGGCCTGGCATTGTCCTGCTGAAAAAACAGTGGACCACGAAAAAGTCTTGATGGCTGCATACATCTTTCTAAAATCCCAATATTTGTTTTTGGCATGGATAACTCATAGGCATCAAATTCAAATCTTATTTATATTTAGAAAACACAATGACATTTCTTCTATCAGTTAAATAAAGGATCTAAAGAAGAAACAATTCAGATTCTTGCCTTCATTGCACTTTAACAAATGTCCCAACTGTTCCAGAAATAAGATTTGTAAAAGTACAGGTATATTTATCAGAACTAAGCCTAGAAAATTTAAATGATCTGGAAAATCTTCCATACCTGTTACTGAAAGATTAACAAAATCAGCTGATGTCCACCTGCCCTGCTGATGGTCTGTTTCAAACCTAAAGTGATACTGACCAGCATCGCTCAGCTTGATGCCTGTGATCTGCAGACTGCACCTCTTGTAGCCACCCATGTACTTGATCCTGTCTCTGTAGGACGGGTTAATAAGGTTGGCATCTGTATGGTAGGCAAAATCTCGTTTGCTATCAGTTGTCATGTGAAACCACATCACCCGTATGGCATTGAATGGTGCTGGGTAGTCATAGCGGCATGGCAGGGTTACTGTGGTACCTGTCCATGTGCAGATGTTATTGCGTGAAAAAGTGATGGTCCATCTGCTTCCAAACGATGCTAAAAATAAAGAGGGTAGAGATTCTTGTTTTAAAAGCCAGTGAAACCAATTTGGGTTAAAGTTTAAAAATAACCTGAGACATGCAAGGGCACCTGGGTAACTTTACACTTAAGAACAGTGCAAGTTAAATGGGGTTTGTTCATTCTGAACCATGCATTATACAGATTGTGATATATACAGTTAAACCAGAATTACCTTGTAGAGAAATAAAGATAACAGTCAGGACAGTAGCAGGTGCCCACATCTTTATTCTTCACACCTATATAGTACATTCTGTCAGTTGCATTTATTAAATACCTATTAAACACCAGCAAGCAAACATTATTAATAACGATACCTGATGTTCCTCAGTCAGTTTAGCACACACAATCCATGCCCATCAGATGCTAATGACCAGCATTTAAGGATGTTATAAAAATATATGGTGATCCAGAGAGAGGAGGTGCAAGTAAAAACGAGGTGAGAGGCTGTCCATTCTTCCGTCTCTGTCTTTTACAGTGTCCCTTCAGCTGCTCCAGAGTCCTGGCTCTGTCTTAGGTGAAACTTGACCCTCCCCTGTGTGCACAGGGCTGCAGTGCCAAGCCGCTGACATCTACAGCCACTCTGTTTACACCACAGACTACAACTCCTGTCCAGATGATGCTTTGGCTCTTTAAACTAATCCAGAATATTCCAGATACAGTCAGCAACAAAAATATTAAAACCACTAGTAAAAATGCTACAACTGTAATGAGTTTGTGTGTATAATTGTGTGCATAAACACAAATTCAGCTCCAGTTTTAAAGTGTCTCACTATTACCCTAACATAAATGATCATTTTCAGATGTGTTGCCTTTTTAAACTCAAGATCAATTGTATCCTCTTTGCTTTACTAGGTTTTCATTATACTACACCAGCATGGGACACCTCATATTTATACCCCAGTAAAACAAGAGGCCATGGTAACCAAAGTGGTTCTACACCCATTATAATCTTTTGAACAAGCAACGCTCAATGAACCACCAATAAACTAAATGTTACTGGTAAACCATTTTATTTAATTAATTACAGTCAGCCCTGTAGAATATAATTATCATTAATCTTAAACCACAAACATTAATGATTGTGTGGAAATGTTTTGCTGCAGAATATGGATAAAGTGTTTGTTTACATGATCTTTAAATCTAAAATTGCTTACAAATGGTCTGCTTTTTGTAATCTGTACAAAGCTTCCTAGCCATATTCACATAAACAGAGTGGTCAACAGCATTGTGAAACATACTCACTAACAAAGAATTCAGTCAATGTGTTATTCATGTAGTCACAGAAAACCATTTTAGTAATCTTTAAAATTCCTAAACTGCCATGACATACACATACTGCCAGAAGTACTGTATATGGGTGCCTGACATTGAACTCCTATTCCAAAACTATGGGCAATATTGTAGAGTCAAAACGCATTTGTGAGGTCATGATATAAAGCCTGCCTAACAATCACCATTCCGATTCAAACTGTCCACAAACTTTTGGCCATATGTTATACAGTGGGGTCAAAAAGTATTTAGTCAGCCACTGATTGTGCAAGTTCTCCTACTTAGAAAGATGAGAGAGGTCTGTAATTTTCATCATAGGTACACTTCAACTATGAGAGACAAAATGAGAAAAAAAAATCCAGGAAATCACATTGTAGGATTTTTAAAGAATTTATTCGTAAATTATGGTGGAAATAAATCGTGTTTGGAGAAAGAAGAAAAACCCAAGAACACCATACCTACTGTGAAGCATGGGGGTGGAAACATCATGCTTTGGGGCTGTTTTTCTGCAAAGGGGACAGGACGACTGATCCGTGTTAAGGGAAGAATGAACGGGGCCATGTATCGTGAGATTTTAAGCCAAAACCTCCTTCCATCAGTGAGAGCATTGAAGATGGAACGTGGCTGGGTCTTCCAGCATGACAACGATCCCAAACACACCGCTCGGGCAACGAAGGAGTGGCTCCGTAAAAAGCATTTCAAGGTCCTGGAGTGGCCTAGCAGGTCTCCAGACCTCAACCCCATAGAAAATTTGTGAAGGGAGTTGAAAGTCCATGTTGCCCAGCGACAGCCCCAAAACATCACTGCTCTAGAGGAGATCTGCATGGAGGAATGGGCCAAAATACCAGCTACAGTGTCTGCAAACCTGGTGAAGACTTAAAGGAAACGTTTGACCTCTGTCATTGCCAACAAAGGTTATGTTACAAAGTATTGAGTTGAACTTTTGTTATTGACCAAATACTTATTTTCCACCATAATTTACGAATACATTCTTTAAAAATCCTACAATGTGATTTCCTGGATTTTTTTTTCTCATTTTGTCTCTCATAGTTGAAGTGTACCTATGATGAAAATTACAGACCTCTCTCATCTTTCTAAGTAGGAGAACTTGTACAGTTATCAGTGGCTGACTAAATACTTTTTGGCCCCACTGTACAGTACATGTCCAGTGTAAACGGTTGATCTGAAGTTCAGCCTGTACAACATCAGTTTAATCAGAGGAAAATTGTAGTTCCGTTTTAAAACAAGTGAGGCACCAAAATCACACAGTAACATTTAGTGTGAGTACAAAATCAGAAGAAGAAAACACCAGCCAGTCTGTTTGTTTGTTTACAATGAAAGTTGTGAGTGTACTGATCTGATTTTGAGATTTGGACCATCAGTAATTCAGTGCTGTTAATCAGACATGTTATTTATTAGTACAGGTAAGTTTACACTTTAGTTCTTAATCCTGAATTACACGCTGGTTAAAGAGATCTAAAGTAAATATACATGTTCATGTGTCTCAATACAAATACATTTTATTTTACCTTCAAAAGAAAATACATTTGAAGTCAAAAGTTTACAGATACTAGAAATGAACATGAATGTGGTAGATTTAAAGTTTTAATCATTAATGCAGCTGTCTCTCTTCTGTGATTGAATTATTAGTACTAAATAGTACACACTGTGTATATTTGGAGTACAGCTGGTGACTTCTCAGTGCTGTTAAGACCTAGTCTATGTGGGGAAAAAGCCTTAAAAAGTACATGGAACAGTGGTCTGGACACGGGTAGATATGATCCAAGAAGCACCAAAACAGCTCTGCCATTAATTAAAGCTGCTGGAACACAGGTGACACAGTCAAGTTTGTTTGTTTATTAGGATTTTAACGTCATGTTTTACACTTTTGGTTACATTCATGACAGGAACGGTAGTTACTCATTACACAAGGTTCATCAGTTCACAAAGTTATATTGAACACAGTCATGGACAATTTTGTGTCTCCAATTCACATCACTTGCATGTCTTTGGACTGTGGGAGGCCACCGGAGCACCCAGAGTAAACCCACGCAGGCACGGGGAGAGCATGCAAACTCCACACAGAAAGGACCCAGACCACCCCACCTGGGGATCGAACCCAGGACCTTCTTGCTGTGAGGCGACAGTGCTACCCACTTAGCCACCGTGCCGCCCACACAATCAAGTAAGATGTAAACCAATCACCCTTGTATTAAAGTCTGTCACAAAAGAAATACGCCACTACTCTAAAACCATTTGAGAGCTTACTGTAAAAAGTACAAATAAAAAATTAACTAAATGTCATGCTGTATGCTTATTATTTAAGCAATAATGTTTACATTGGCCTAGTTTGCCTATTTCTAGATCTGGTTATGGGATGAAAACACTTATAAATGTTTAGGTGAAAAATGTCTAGGTCAGGCATCAATTTTGTGTTAAAAACGTTATAATGTATTGGCATCATAATTGGTATAATTTAATAATAAGATGTATTATTAAATTAAAATGGTAATGTAATTTTTAGTTCAAAAAATGAAATCATTGTAGGATTTGATTTAACAGGTTTGATTGGGTTTGTCTGTTCACTGTCAGGGGCGGCACAGTGGCTCGTTGGGTAGCACTGTTGTCTCACAGCAAGAAGGTCCTGGGTTTGATTCCCAGGTGGAGCGGTCCGGGTCCTTTCTGTGTAGAGTTTGCATGTTCTTCCCGTGTCTGCGTGAGTTTCCTCTGGGGGCTCCGGTTTCCTCCCACAGTCCAAAGATGTGCAAGTGAGGTTAACTGGAGATACAAAATTGTCCATGACTGTGTTTGATATTAAACTTGTGAACTGATGAATCTTGTGTAACGTGTAAATACTGTTTCTGTCATGAATGTAACCAAAGTGTGTAAAACATGACGTTAATAAATCCTAATAAATAAATAAACTGTTCACTGTCACTGGTTTTGAGGGGAGATGGTATTTTAGCCTGTTGTGTTGTAAATGTACTCTGGAGTTGGAGTAAATATATTATTGAGAAGAACCTGTTGTGTTGTAAGTTTACTCTGGAGTTGGACTAAAGATATTATTGAGAAGAACCTGTTGTGTTGTAAGTTTACTCTGGAGTTGGACTAAAGATATTATTGAGAAGAACCTGTTGTGTTGTAAGTTTACTCTGGAGTTGGACTAAAGATATTATTGAGAAGAACCTGTTGTGTTGTAAGTTTACTCTGGAGTTGGAGTAAAGATATTATTGAGAAGAACCTTTTGTGTTGTAACCTGTTGTGAATTTCACCCAGGTTACACCCTGCATGTTATAACATGAACAGTGAGAAGTTAGGAAGTTTGTGATTCTAATAACAGATGAAATAAGGAAGTGGAAGTGTTAATGACTTTCAGTGAATGTTCAGGTCAGATGTTCTACACTGTCACTGCACTGCTTACTGTTAAAAACTGGAATTTAAGCCGGAATAATTTGGTAAACTCAAGACATTCAGGTAAGTTTGTGTAAGATTTTGAGTGTTGCATTTTATCATGGTGTATTCTGTAACATACACTCACTATACTCTCTCTCTCTCTCTCTCTCTCTCTCTCTCTCTCTCTCTCTCTCAGTGACTGAACGAGAGTTGTTGACGCAACATAGTTTAAAGCTTAGAAATGTAAAGAATCTTGTTTAGCTTGTATCGTTTAGCTAAATACGATGTTTGATTAATGTTGTTTTGCTTTCATTTTCTCAGCATGATGTTGTTAGTGCTGTTGGTCCTGTTTTATCCAGCAGAGGGCGCCAATTCCTCAAACGCTTCAATCACTTGTTATGATGATGAAGGAAACGCAGTAGACTGGTGGGTTCTGTTAAACAATATAGTTACATTTAAAGTCATTATTATTTCTATATATAAATATTATATTATATCTATATATACATATTTACTCACATTAGGAATAATAAGGTCTAAAATACTCATATTTGTGTTATTACTTGAATAGGTAGGTAAAATGTTTATGGGGTTAACAATGCCTTTGGAACCTCATTGGCACTGCAACAGCAACTGTTACTGCTTGGTCCATGTGGTAGGTCTGTAAGAATTCGCTGCTAGTCGGTGTGGTCAGTGGTCAGTGGCTTTACTTATGTCAGGGCAGATGTGTTCTGGTCTGTGACCCTTCCTAGCCCGAGTGTTGTGGCAAGTGGAGCCAGAGTGAATGAAAAAAAATCAGATGTACCTTTATTCATTCACACTTAGGGGCAATTTAGACTAGCCAGTCCTCCAATTCATATATTTTAAAATATGGGACTAAACCCACACAGACAATAAGACTTGCCAAACTCCTCAAAACAGTGACCAGAGCTTTAAACCTAGATCCATGGTGCTGTGACATCAACAGTATCAGTCATTAAAACTAAAATATATTTTGTTAATCTCATTTTTAGGTTCTATCTTTACAAACTCCCACGTCATGAAGAACCCCCGCCCGGGGGAGAGAAATACTTGCTGCTGAAAGAAGGAAGCCAGGGATGGGTGGATGGTAGTGGACTGGTGGGAGACATCACAGGAGCTCTGGGGAGAAGTGTTGGGCCTCTTTATCATGTAAGCTCGAACTCTAATGCACATTTAGAATCACAATGTAGCAGGTGTAATTGGTTTCAGTTTTGTGTTTCTATATTTGCTGGAGTTTCTTTTCTGCTCGACAGAGCTGAAATATTTATTAAAGCGTGTTGGTTTAGGCTGAAGCATTTTTGCTTGCTTTGCATTCTGGATTTTGCAGCTGCAGCAGATTAAAATAATTGTCTCATTTTCATCTCCTAAACCATAAAAGGAAGTTAAAAGTTTTGGTTACAAGAGGAGTGCTGTTGCACCCAAGTCCCATTGCAAAATGAAAATGAGGAAGCTTCACCCCTGACGTGTTTGTATCAGTGTTAAAAAAGTTTGATCTGTTTAGTACAGTTCCTTAAAATAATTTGACTATTTATGTATAATGTCTTGAAGTGTCTCAAATCTAAACTCCAGATCCTTTTAGCAGTTTACTAAACATTTATTTGTAGCTTTAATATAAAGATAAAAAAAATTATTTAAAAAACTGTCCCTAAATTTATTTTCTTGCACGTTTGTAAGAAATGTATGGATTGGCTGTATTAAGTTATTTCACATGAGCATATTGCCTGTCTTTTTTGTAAAGTCTGTTAGTTTGCTAGAAGCTGTTTGTCAAAATTAAAAAAGTCAAAAACAAGTAATCAAATCATCCTAAAGCATAAACCTACAGAGGAAAACAAGACCCATCAAAGAAACTAAACATACCTCAGAGATCAGTTTAATCTATTATAAAGAAGGGCACAGATATAAAACTACATCCTTACTGCCTAGATCAGGCTTTCCTCGTCAGTGTGGGACGAGGGATGAATGGTTTTTCACAGCACAGTAAATAATGACTTAAATAAAAGATTCTGTGTTGCAGGGTGATGAGCTGGGATACATCCTGTACAACGATCAGCCACCAACAGAAAACCATCTTGATGATGCTAACAGAAGTGGAGGACACACCAAAGGTGATCACTGGTGGAGTTTCCATACACATTCTAAAAATGTAATGGGTACAAGTTTATTGGTAAACAAAAACCAAACGTATTAAATGGGCAGCACTAAAAAGCATGTATATTAAACTTGATACCCATATCTTTTTTTATGGTTTAATCAAGATAAAAAAAAAAAACCTGCTCTATATTTAATTCTACATGTAGCATCTAGTGACAGTCTGCTGCCATCCGAAAGCCAGTATGGCAGAGGATTTCAATACACAACAGGGAATTGGAAATGACTAGATTGGGAGGGGATGTCCAGGATGCTGTTCATGAAAAATGATATTGTTGTCTTTTTGAAAAACCACCATACCAATCAGCCATTGACGCCTAATAATGTCTGCCTGTTTCAGTTTGGATCCCACTGAACAACTGGTAGCAGAGGTTGTTGCTTCTTCCAAACAAAAATATGTCCAGATGCTTAATGTCCCTTTAACGACGTAAAAAACGACAGTAACTTTAACTTCTCTCTTTTTAATTTCCCATCTCTCCTTTGTTTCAGGAGTCGTTCTGTTTGACAGTAAGCAGGGCTTCTGGTTGGTCCACAGCACTCCTCATTTCCCACCTACCAAAGATGAAGGCAGCTTTTCTTACCCCAGCACAGGGTTTAACAACGGCCAGAACTTCATCTGTGTCACTTACCCTCTGGAGCGCTTTGAAACCATTGGTAAGGTTTTAGATGGTAGAAGATCTTTATTGGCTTAGAAGCTGCAGTGCAGGAATTAAATCAGTACTTCTGCTTCCACATTGTTCATGTGATTTTCAACAAACTTAAGTGAAGCCAGGTCCAGCGTTTCATCCAGCATGACTGACTAACATCACAAGTGCTCTTTTAACTGAATGGGCCATGGGTGTGGCTGAAAGATCAGGTCAAATCACAACTGACATTCTGAAGCTTTCAATTACTGGCACAGTGATTTGGCACATGATGTCAATAATGGAGAACCGACCAGCACAAACAATCAGAAAGCCTCTGGAACACAAACTCACAATGTAATCAGGGTAAAAATGTGATTCAGTCCACCTTAATTGTTTTTTTTATATTGGTACAAATCATAAGTTCAGCTAAGCATTAAAAATCTTTTATTTTTTTTAATAAATTGCTATTTGTGCACATTAAAATGTGCATAAATGGTTGCTGGCACCTTCACCCTGCTCTGCTGTGCCATGTGTGAATCTGCCTGCCATTTTCTCATTGCTTTGTTTGTTTGTGGTTAGCGACCCATAAAATGACATGTTGTGAAATCTCCATTGATCATTTTAAGAGTAAATCAGGCAGAGTTGCCATGGTTACTATGAGAATTATCCGTCTAACTGGCACCGTAACCATAGAGACTGTGACATTTTTTTTTATTATTGTAGGTTATGGCTTTGTTGTCAGGTGAGCATCATTATGTGGATGGCACTTTTAAATTGCACATTCCTGTGGTGCCGGGGTGGAGAATTGACAGGATTTGATCTCTCAGCATTGATCCTGGAATTTAAAATGTTATACAGATGTGTCACAGCACCTGGAGACACACACACACACACACACACACACACACACAATTCAGGTTTGCAGCAGATTTAACTTTCTATTTAAAGTGAGAGCACAAAGCAGAAATGAAATGGCTTGTTACATTGTACAAACAAATGATGTTTAAAACAAGTAATGTTCTCTGCTTTTGCATTTGTTTGGCCATAATCTTGGATTCTAAAGCAGGATTGGTTAAATGGGACAGTGACAGATTAGTAAATGGTAAATTGGATAGTAAATATTTCAATAAAATGCTCTATGCAAGGTATAAATTAATTTACTGCAGGTTAAAACAATTAACATCTAAAAATTACATCCAGTTTTAGTCATTTTAGTTTAAAATGTTTTTTATCTAACCAGCAGGGTTCTCTCATTGGTGCAAACATTCTTTATTAAATCTAATATGTGTTCCACAGGTGAGCAGCTGAAAATAAACCAGCCGCACATTTATGACTGTGTCATTCCTGATTCATTGGCTTCCTCTGTGCCCAGCATGGTTAATCTCTGTAAACTCCATCGTGGAGGAAAAAACTCCAGCATTACACATGATTCTTACTCCACACCTAACCGCAGCATCTCTCTCCTCTCACTGGCTGGGAAAGAGTTCATCAGCTTTGCTAAAGGAGCCACTTTTCAGAATGGTAAGATATTGAGAGGAAAATATTACCACCATGTTTGCCAGAAATTTTTTTTAAATTGTTTTTTTTAAATCAGTTTATTTATGTCTGAGAAGGAATCAGTTGTAAGTTCTAAAATAAATCAACTTCTCCACATCTTTACACTTTAAAACATCAGAACTTTATTGGACTGCACAGAGCCCGGACCTCATTCCCATTAAACATGTTTGAGATGATTTAGAATGTTGTTGAACATTGAAAGCTAAACTTTCCTCCCCACATTTTTAATAAATTGGCACAAACTCTCATAAGCACACTTGCAATAACGCCTTTCCAAAACACTGAAGCCGAATAGGGGAAAATAGTGTATGCATGCAGGTCTGCTAGCTACAGGTCTGACTGTAACAATTAGACTTAAAAATTTGAAGGGATGTCCACATACTTTTGACCATAAAACCTAGTTCTAATTTGAGAGTTCTGTCCAAATGTCCAAAAATGGACTTTGATTGCATAAACAATCAAATGATTCAATTAAATAATTATTGTTGTAAGCAGAGTCCTGCTTCTGCCGTTGTAATGCCTGCTTCTTTGTGCCATCCTGCCCAGACCTGTACCACTCATGGGTGGCACCGGCTCTGCAATCCGACCTGCTGGTGCAGTTCTGGCGTCGATCGACTGGCATCTTGCCCTCTGACTGCTCCTCCGACTGGAAAGTTTTGAACGTGGACCTGATCTCTCTGGGGAAGCAGATCACCTTTAAAGCCACTGAGGATCACTCGAAGTGGGCTGTGAGCGCAGGTGGAGGTGGTTTGAAGGGTGGGGATTGGGTCTGCGTGGGGGACATTAACAGGAACGAGGCGGAGGAGATGCGGGGAGGTGGGACCGTGTGTCAGAGTGATGCAGTGGTGTGGAAGGCGTACCGGGCGGCAGCACAGCTGTGTGAATCCTGTACAGAGAAGGAGGAGGATTGTGAGGCAGCGAGGTTTTACCTCTGAGAGCTCTGACTGAGTGGAAGCAGACAAGGAACTAGAGTTACATTCCAACAGCTGGTTAGAACGTACGTTTATAGTGACTGAGGATGTTTTAGTCTGATACACTGGTGTTGCAGGTCCTGAGTAGAAATGACATTGTTTACATTAGACAAAAGTAAATATGGCATTTGTATATGGCTCTGTAAAAACATAGTAAACTAGATCTGTTTAACTTATATTAATATGAGGGATGTTCAAAAAGTTTTCGCACTTTTATATTTTGGTTGGAGACGGTAAGGGTGGGAGGAGTAGTAATCTATCGTGTCTGAGAGACTAAGAGACGCTTATAGTCTGGATTTAGCAGCATCTGATTTCCACCTTTTTGGATGCTCAAAGAAGCTTTAAGGGGAAGAAGATTTTAATGTGATGATGTGAAAGCAACGTTGCATCAGTGGCAACATTTTTTGCTGATGGCATTAAAAAGTTAGTACGACGCTGGGAAAAATGCATCGAGAGGTGACTGTAGAAAAGTGATGTCATTTGTTTTTGAAATTTGTAATGAAGAGTTTAAAAAAGTGCAGAAACTTTTTGAAGAACCCTTGTATACTGGGAAAAATTAAACAAATGATTAGATGTGGCATTAACCTTTTTGTGCATTAAAATGTGAAGTTTTTTCTTATTGTAAAAATGATTCCCACATAGAACCACTGCTGTAGAGGATGTGTTCACTTATTTTCACTTAATAACTCAACAATTTTCTCATTTGACCAGAAGAATCCAAATTTGCATAAGACTGTATGATTGATGGAAGGAAGGTTGTGTCATGTGTATCATGTTTTCAATTTAATTAACAAATCAGACCCAAATCACACAGAGTCGACATGTATCAAAACGTAAATTTATTGCATACAAGAATAAACGGTGTACAGTGCATATACAGTATCTAGCTTTCTCTATACAGAAGTGAATTTACAACATTAGCTTATCCTCAGCGACACGGCAGTACACACGCGGTTACACTCGCAGAGAAGCGACAGCACCCAGTAACACAAGGCACTTCAACACAAACACTGATAATGTTCCTACAAACATGAGCGTGGCTCCTCAGATGAACCGCTTCAGTTTGTGTTCGACTTCAAGAGCAGTACGAGCAAATGTAAAATATACAAGCTTCATCAGAACAGAAGAGCCAGATTTTAAAGCTGGAACCATATCTGTACTGTACAAGTGCATTCTGGGTGAATAGTTTTACATACATTATTATACAGTTCTTAGTGTTGCATTTTCAGTGAGTGTTCTGCTCTGTGCAACCTACACAGCATCAGCTACCAACCGACCCTGTCCACACAAACACACTTTCATTTTCAAAACTGTTTATCCACATAAAAACATTCTGATTGATCTGCTTCGTCCTTTAGGTCAGAGGTGTCAGTCATTCCAGGGGGCAAAACCAACTCATTTTGACAAATAAAAGCATGAATAAAATAAATATAATATAATTGATATTATCGCAAAAATAATACAATAATTTAAGATCCTTGCTTTAGGTCAAAAGCAAACTTCTACTCTTCAGTCTGATTACGATAATAAAACTTGTAAAACATTGAACCTGATTAAATTCCGGGTGCATTTGGAAGACTTCCCCCCTCAGAATGCTGTGATGATCTCTGAGGTAAAATGTAAACAAGCAAAAGAGACTTCGGTTGTGTCCCAAATGTGGTCTGCAACTTTTTAAAGTGTGGTTCTTTTTTTTGGAATGTAATTTGGGATTGAGTGGTTCTGATTAAATGACTCTGTGTTTATGTTTGTGTTTGTCACTTTGTGTTGAACAGTGTAATCCAGTGACATTAATTCAAATCTCTGCAAAAGAGAGCAGCATTAAACTGTCTCACTACAGTAAGAGTTGTGGTTTTAACTCTTTCTGTGTTGTTACAGATTTTAGAAAAACTGGACGTGACTGTGCTTGTGTTTATAGACTTTTCTAATGTCATTTTCCAGACACAAATCTCATTACAAGATTAGCAGCTTCACATGCAAGACAAGGTTTTTATGAAACCTCAGATGCCGTTTTTATGTCCATGAGAGGTCAAATTCAGGAAAAACCCATATGTTTTTAAAAAATATCTGCGTTTATGTGGACAGGGCTGTAATCACTCTCTGCAATTAAGATTGGACAGTGTTAGTCGATATTTATATTTGAACATTTTATATAAAATGTCCAGCAGAATCACAGTTTTGTCAAACTAGTAAAAATGTGCATTTGTCTGCTTGCATACTTGGTTAGAAAGACTGGCAGTGAGTTTTTGTCATACAAGTCGGTTATCATAATGATGCATTGTGGGAACTGTCCCACGATTAAAGTGCCCCCAAACTCAGAGATCTACTGTAAATTTTTTTAACATTGGATAAATTAAATCAAGGTCAGATTAAATCATGACTGCAATCTGATCATGATTTTTTTTTAATCTAAAACAGTTCAACATAAAACCAGAGTTAAAAATTTATTTTTTGACAATCAAGGACTAATGTATGCTAGGCAAATTAGCCAGAAGCTGCATCTGTCTTTATGTTACTCGTAGTCTTTATTACAAATTGTTTTTAATTTGTTTGGCTAAAATGACGTAAACAACGGCACCAATAGTGAAATAACACATTTAACAGCATTCAGCAGTAAGCATTTTGCACATAAAAATTGCTGTGTGTTCTTCTAGTGCTCATATTTTGTGTACTATATGGTACTGGATGGTAGTATCCAGTATACCATTTTAAACACAGCCTATATATGATGGTTAAAAATGAAAATGTTTAGGAGCATTTTAATTTGGGTAAGTACCCTAAAGTGCTACAAGTCATTTGGTTGTGGTTTGATAGTTGCTTATTACTGATGATTCAGTGTTTTTTAAAATTAGCTGAAGCTAAAGGTATCTGAGGTAGACAGAAGTCCTGAACAAGTTATAACATTAAAAATTAGGCATCGTTCTCAGCTGAATTTAGTAACTTAACAAAATTAATGCAACGATTCCAAAACATGCTGAATATTTAGCTTCTCATTCATGCTTCCTTCAAGTCCTGTTGGAAATACCATGATTTTGGGATCAAAGCACATGAAAACAAGCACAAATACTGCTCAGAATGACTTTTTACTGGGTATAAAAGATTGTGGTGACCACTCATATGGATGTTGCCGACACTTTTAAACAGTAATTTTGTATGCTGAGTCTACAGTTTCAGTTTGTTTTTAACCAACACATCACATTGTACTGATGACTTTGTACTTCCAAAGAAGGACTTGAAGGCAGCATGAGCATTTTTATTTTTCATATTCAAGCGAAAAGTAGAATGGAACCTCTGTTAGGCTGTGGAACTTATAGACAGGTTCTTCAGATTTGTGTTGTCTGAGTGTTAAAAGAGAGTTCGGACCAGTCTCCGGCCTTTGGCCTTGATTCGTGGAAAAGTGGCACTGCTTTCATTGTTTAGTGATGGTGAACCAACTGGTGTGTTTCCCCCTCGTCTCCTTAACAGGAAGTCGACGCTCGCTGAGCTCATGGCGTAAAAGACATTTCCTGTAGCAGGTATTGTCAACTCTGTCAGTAAAACAGATAGAAAATCAATTTTAATAAGGGTTATTAAGACAAGAGAGGCTTCATTGCTTGTGAATAAATATAATGTGTAATGGTTTACATAACAGTAAATCAACTTCAGGATAATAACACTGCAAATTATAATCATACATTTTATTGTTATTGGCTAGATACTTGTTACTCTTAATAGTTCATTTTTATGTTAATTTCTAAAACATTACAGTGTTTAAATTAAACCTGACATGTACAAAGCCATCAAGAAGCCTCTTTAAGTACTACTGTTTTAGGTCAAGGAAAGTCACAGTGTGCAATTGAACCTGAAGCTCATGAGAAAATAAAGTTCTATGTGCCTGCTAGAATAGTTGACTTGAAATAAATGTTAACTAAATACTACACAGATAAACACATGTAAAAGCATTATGGTGTATTTGAAGATATTATTTAGTATGGTAATGTGTTTTTGACCCAGTCTGTGTGAACCTGCAAGAGAAATGTTTTGGCAATGTTTCGCCCTCTAGTGGACATTGCTGTAAATCCTTAAAGTACACAAACGCTAAAATCAGATCAGACCTGTGTGAATATTTCTGCTCTAACAGCAGCCCATTATTTACACTAGGCAGTGATGATTTGGCCTCCTTATTGCTGAGGTTAGTTGTTTCAGCCACACCAACTGCTAACAGGTGCACATATTCTATACATTGCTTATTTAAAAAACAATCTGGGAAAGGTATGTGTCAGCATCCCTGTGCCCAAGAGAGGTTTATAAAGACCTGTTTTGATCAGTTTGGTGTGGAGGAACTCCAGTGGCATGAGCGGGAACCTGACCTCACCCTAACTTAACATATTTGGGGTTATTTAAAGAATGCTGATTTTAAGCCAAGTGTTCTCATCCAACATCCAAATGTTCTTTTGACAAAATGCTCTTCTGACACAAATTCTCACAGACACACTGTAAAATCCTTCTAAAAGTGAAGTGGGGGACTTTTTAATAAAATGGTACGTCTAACAATGTCTCATTGTCAGGTATGTCCACATACTTTTGGCCATATAGTGAATGTGTCAAGTAAACGTCAGCTTATGATAAGTAATGAATAAGTTCATGAAAGCTTGTAACCACTATTTTATTATGTTAGCACTTTCAGCTAATGGAAATAAAGCAGGAATGATGTGAAAGGAAGAGGAATAGGTGTGTTTGTACCTTTTCCTTCAGGAAGCAGTTGGATGAGCTCATATTTGGAAGCCTCTCGAGGATCTTGGTTGTGTTTTTCTAGTGCAGAGCTGATTACAGTTGGACTTTTGTCATTACTGGTAACCTAAGAGGAGATTTTTAAATTATTAAAAACAAAAATAATTCAAATGCTGCAGTGTTTCTTTAAGTCTTAATTCAGAAAGATGCATTGTGTGAATGCATGTCTTTGTTATTACATTACCAGAATGCTTCGATACAAGTTCCCATCCTGTAAGCCCATCCGTATCTTGACTATCCGCATGTCTGGCCCCGCCCCTGGTTTGTGTTTGGGTGGAGCATTGCCACACGAGACAGAGCGGCGATGAGATTTGACGACGTTAACGGGTATGCTCAGTGCAGAAGGGTTGGGATCAGTGGTTGGTGGGGACGACTCAACATCCAGACAGGAAACGGAGGGGGATTTCATATGCTGAAAATCATGGTAACAAAGGGGTAACGATAATTATACTTACTGACATCATTTACAAGAACTTAAAGGTGCTCCATGGAGGCAAAGAGAAAATAACAAGACAGAAGAGCAACGTCACAAAATATTGCTCTTCTGTATATTTTTAACAACTACCACATGAATAACTTGCATGGATTATTTACACATAATAGAGTTAAAATACACAGTGGTCAATTATGCAAGCCAATCACCGCCAAGATCCGGATCGAATCTCAGCAGTGCTATTGACCGGCCGGGCGTGTACACAGACATGATTGCATATGCCGGGTGTTGCTGAGAGTGAAGCAGAAACAAGTCACTAGAAAAAAACCCAACTAAGAGCAAGTTGTACTAAATTATTTATACCAAGTAACAGGAAAAAACAGGTCAAAGTTTGTGCAAAAATAAAACTGATGAATGAGCTTGAAAGTGAACATGTCTTATGCTTGGCAACCAGCAAAGTGTACTTCACTTCCTCATACATATGCAAAAAAGGGAAGATAATACAAAAAGGTCAGGATTTAATATGGTGCACACTTGTTAATGCATCTGTGTCCTAAAAGCAAGTGTACATTTGTACAGCCATGTTGTTGTTTGAAGCGGTTGCCAGTTCCCTGTTTATCCCCCAAAAATTACATTTACTTTTTATTTAGGGGAAGGAAGTAGATTTAAAAATGCTTAGCTGTGGGGTCTGTCCTTTTCCAAACTGTTGGTACAGTAAAATACAATATACTGCATGTAATTGACTTTTATACACCTGTTAGCAATGGGTGTGACTAAAACATCTAAACTCATCAGATTCATCAGATGAACTCAGTCATTAGGGTTGGTGTCCACAAACCTTTGGCACCAACATAGGTTACAGTCCCGGTAAACTGGCTGTTCATTTCAGACACAGACTCATTGATTGTGGTTGTAACCGTTGTAACCAAACCTGTATTATTATTCAGTTCTCACTTTCTGGTTTTATTTACCTTGGTGAGCCTGGACAGCAAATGATTGACAGGTGAAGGGAGATCAAATATTCCATCAGCATCCATGCCAGTGTTTGTCACATCCATAAAAGAACTTAAAACAGAAAGAGAGAAAACAACACGATCCAGTTTGTCAGTAAGTGCACTTAGCATGGCGACTCTTCAGCATGTTCTGTTTACAGATTTATCCTGAACAAACACAAAATCAAGGACTTCCTCTACAAACAGCTCTAATAATAGGAAACATTTGGAGACCACACACACACACACACACACACATTTAAACAAAAATATGATTTTTAGGCAGCACACATTAAGTACTGTCTCAGTAAACACATGAGACAATTGCACTCAGCAACCCACAGGGGTGTGACCCATACTTCAGTACTTTGGGTCTAATAAGTGAATATGTGGCTATTTTATTAATGGAGTCAGTGATTTTATTAGTAAGTGAGTATTATGTATGATTGAGTTTGTAAATAAGTGACTAACAATGAATAAATGAGCGTGTTTATAGGTAAGGAAGGAATTAGGTGACTGACTAAGTAATTGAGTAAGTGTAAGGGTAAGTGGTTAAGGGATTGATTATATGAGTAACTAAACAGTAAGTGAGAGAGTGAATGTGTGACTCCAGCCTCTCTGTGCTCCTGTTATGTGCCCATGTACAGTATGTTCCACACCGTAGTTTATATATCTTGGTCAGGGTATCTTTTCTTGCATTCTTAGCATGTCTTTTATCTATTGTTATTACGAATAAACGTTTTGTAACATCTCTGGGTGTGTTTCTGCCCTTGTCTGCGATCTTAAGCCCATCAATACAGTGAGGTACTTAGTTGAAGTGAGGGGGGCAGTGTTAATTTCGTTGACGAATGATTTTCGTCATAGTTTTCGTCAACGAACCTTTTTTTCATGACGAAAACGAGACAAGAGCTGCGTCCGGAATCGCATACTTAGAGAGTATGTACTAGATTGGAGGAAGCCGGTAAAAAAGTACATACTTCCAGTACAGAAGTATGCAGTATGCACACGACACTGCTACGCACTACATCCGCCATCTTTCCAACGCCAAGTGATGACGTGGGACGTGATGACGTAATATCACCATGGTTACAGACTCATTACAAACCCCACTCGCCAAATTTTTGGATATTTATCATGTTTTTGTTATTAATTCGTCTTTAAAATGTTTTATTTTATTTATCTTACTTACACTTGTAAACAGAGGACTCCGCTATCTTTCTTGTTTCTTATTACGCTTCGAACGCCTACGCAGCTCCAGTTGCATTATGGGATACATTAACGGACCGCAAGTGTGCATCGCTTGCATACTCAAACATGGCTGCCCAATAAGTAGGTCATCCGGGTACTTCTCGCGTACCTCTTTGTGTATACTATGTATTCGGACATACTAACCGCTCTCGCGTCCTCATTTCGCGTACTATTGAGTATGGAAGTATGCGATTCCGGACGCAGCTGATGACTAAATAAAAACTACAAAAAAAGATAAAAACTATGACGAAATGAATCGACACTTTCGTCAACGAATAAAAACGAGACGAAAATGTTTGGCAGGGACGACATCCAATCAGAACTGATTTAGTTTTGTGGAAGGTAGGGACAAGTTAGAAAGAGATCCAATCAGAACTACTTTAGCGTATGTGAAGGGGCGGGACAAGCCGATTAGCCATCCAATCAGTACTAATCTTTTGCAGTACCGCGTTAAGAGCACACTCGCACAAGTTTGATCTAAACCCGGGAAGACCAGACTAGGCTGTGAACTGTCTTTACTCATGGAACTAAGTTAACTCCACTATGTCAACAGTGAGAAAGAGGAGAGTCGATATATGGACACATTTCTCATTTGACGTCGTGAAAAACAAGACGATGTGTAAACCATGTGGGGCGATCTAGGGTAAAAACATAACAGATCTGAAACATCTGGCACCGCTGGCAGTATAATGGCAACATAATGTCACAGCTGCTTTTACGGTACCCAGTTTTATAAAGAATGTAATATACAATTTGTTATGAACAATGCATATATTTTTCAGGCAGAGCAGGCTTACTGGTCATTAATATTTTGTTATTGTTATGCTCAATAAGCAGGTCAGTTAAATAAAGATGTTTGAAATAAGTTAAATCTGGTTTTGTGTGTATTGCACATTCAAACATTAATAATATTCCATAACTGGTTAAAAATGTTTCATTTTGTGTAAGTGTATATAATGACAAATAATTTAAGGGAACTGATGAAAAAGCATTTACATTTTACACCCTTTATATTTATTTTAGGGCGGGTAGCGCTGTCGCCTCACAGCAAGAAGGTCCTGGGTTCGAACCCCAGGTGGGGAGGTCCGGGTCCTTTCTGTGTGGAGTTTGCATGTTCTCCCCGTGTCTGCGTGAGTTTCCTCCGGGTGCTCCGGTTTCCTCCCACAGTCCAAAAACGTGCAAGTGAGGTGAATTGAAGATACTAAATTTGTCCATGACTGTGTTCGATATAAACTTGTGTAATGAGTAACTACCGTTCCTGTCATGAATGTAACCAATGTGTAAAAACATGACGTTAAAATCCTAATAAACAAACAAATATGTATTTTAGTCGACTGAATCGACTGTAGATTAGTCGACTAAAGTCTTATGATAATTAGTCGACTAAAACTAGACTAAAACTAAAACAATTCAGATGACTAAATTATGACAAACTAAATTACATTTTAGTCAAAAGACTATGACTAAAACTAAATCAAAATTAGCTGTCAAAATTAATACTGGAGGGGGGTTAACGAAAGACTGAGTGGGGTGGATAATTGTGTAAGTTGAGGTGAGTGAGTGATTAGTGAGGTAGTGACTGAGTAAGTAAGTTGTGATAGGTGGGTGGGTGAGTGACTGAATGATTTGGGGTGGGTGGGTGAGTGAGTGACTGAGTAACTTGGGGTGGGTGAGTGACTGAGTAACTTGGGGTGGGTGAGTGAGTGAGTGAATGATTTGTGGTGGGTGAGTGAGTGACTGAGTAACTTGGGGTGGGTGGGTGAGTGACTGAATGATTTGGGGTGGGTGAGTGAGTGACTGAGTAACTTGGGGTGGGTGGGTGAGTGACTGAATGATTTGGGGTGGGTGAGTGAGTGACTGAGTAACTTGGGGTGGGTGGGTGAGTGACTGAATGATTTGGGGTGGGTGAGTGAGTGACTGAGTAACTTGGGGTGGGTGGGTGAGTGACTGAATGATTTGGGGTGGGTGAGTGAGTGACTGAGTAACTTGGGGTGGGTGGGTGAGTGACTGAATGATTTGGGGTGGGTGAGTGAGTGAATGATTTGGGGTGGGTGAGTGAGTGACTGAGTAACTTGGGGTGGGTGAGTGAGTGAATGATTTGTGGTGGGTGAGTGAGTGACTGAGTAACTTGGGGTGGGTGGGTGAGTGAGTGAATGATTTGGGGTGAGTGAGTGAATGATTTGGGGTGGGTGAGTGAGTGACTGAGTAACTTGGGGTGGGTGAGTTAGTGAGTGAATGATTTGTGGTGGGTGAGTGAGTGACTGAGTAACTTGGGGTGGGTGGGTGTGTGACTGAATGATTTGGGGTGGGTGGGTGAGTGACTGAATGATTTGGGGTGGGTGAGTGAGTGAGTGAATGATTTGGGGTGGGTGAGTGAGTGACTGAGTAACTTGGGGTGGGTGGGTGAGTGACTGAATGATTTGGGGTGGGTGGGTGAGTGACTGAATGATTTGGGGTGGGTAAGTGAGTGAGTGAATGATTTGGGGTGGGTGAGTGAGTGAGTAATTTGGGGTGAGTGAGTGAATCTTACTCAGAACATTCGGTGATGACCACTGTCGGCTGCATCAGACGCGCTGGACTCTGTTCTGCCTGAGGTTCAATCTGATTGGACAACCTGTAGCTGTAACACACAACACACACCACGTTCAGATTCCATATCCAGATACACACATCATACACAATCTAATAAAGGTGTGTGTAATCCCTCACCTCTCCTCCTCAGTCAGCGTGGGAACACTGTGGTACCAGTGCACAAACGACTCATCCGTTCTGAAGATGCTGTTCCTGCACGAGGACTGGAGGATGCGGATTTTAGCCAGAACCTCAAACTCCTGTCAGGAGAAGAAAGGAAGTGAATTCAGCTACATAATTACAGCTACAGGTCACAAATTATTTCTGACAAGTGCGATGCAGGTGGAGGAGTTTAAACTTACACGTCGCCGCTTGTCAAAGTTGATGTAGCCATTCTGAGAGAAATAACATGTTTTATTTCATTATTTTTATTTTTTTAGGATTTGAATATTAATGTTGGCAGGTTTGATGATGTTGATGGTGCCTCACCTCTAATCTGTCTTTCACTGCAGCGTCCAGCATGGTGAGGTCAGTCAGAAAGATGCCCAGGTACGGTACGGTGCCCTGAGAACTGGACTGCAGGATAAAGAGAGGATTGTAACTACGCTCTGATGAACGTTACCTGACATTAGCTGACATTTTTTCTGTTTCAGTATTACTTACTGTGTGTCTTCTGTTGTTGATTTTAGTGTCTACATTAGCATATTTTGCAGTTCCCTCCTGTAGGACATAAAAAATAATAAAATAATGTTAAGGGCATTTATACTATATTTATTCATTCATTCACTGTCTGCAGAAAACACCACGGACAGGTGTGAACTATCTGGAAAACAGTGGCTAGATCAAGGGAACAGTTTAAACAATTTGATCCAAGCAAGTGTCTCATAAGACAGATGAAACAAACGAGAACATGGCAGACTCCCTTGCTAAATAGCCTTTGCATGCCAATCATTGTATGATCCTACAGCTACAAGGGGAAACATGATCTGCTACTGTAGTTCACCTTGTAATCACAAGAGTAATCAAACGAATTTGAGAAGCAATATAATGCTAGTCCTCACACAAAGTGCTCACAGGAGTTAATTAATGTTGTTTACTGCTTTGAAATGTCTGTGAATCTGTAAAGAAACTGACCAGTATGTGCAAACCGGTCAGTTTCTGTTGGCTACGTCAATCTGTACAGTCAGCATGACTGACACACAAAGCGGCCTTTATTAGGGAAGAGCAAATATTCATATAGAGGCGACACACAAGCCCCTATTGTCTGAGCAGGATGGTTAGCAGTGATCAGTCCTACACTGAGTTCAGCAGGGTGCATCTGTGTTAAAACTGTTTAGAGTACTGAACTTCCTGATCATAAATAAGGGAAATAAAATCGATGACACGTATAGAATAACACGATCAAAACGCAACTGCTGGTGTGAAGGCTAAAGCGATCTTAATGTTTAAAGAGTTTTGCTCTTGATCATGAACAACTGTTTGTAAGTTATAGCTGACTGTATGGATCTATGTCATCAGTTTTGCATACTGCAGTGGTCAGTTTTACTATTGATTTTCTTAAAACGCTAAAACATTCCCATTCCCAAACAAGTCCCATTACATTCCCATTAAAACCCAGGGTGTAGGTTAGTATTAGCCTCTTAAAATCAGCAGTTGAAGTGTGAGGGATATTCTTTATAAACTATGTGGATGCCTGATCATGAGCCTTTTTGTATAAGTATTCCAAAGCAATAGTCATTGTTTTGGAGTTGTCCCCCACCCCGTTTATGATTATAACCGCCTCCACTCTAATGTAAAGGCTTTCCACAAAAGTTGAGTTTGTTTCTGTTGAATTTGTGGCAATTCAGTTGACAAAAACCTGTTGAATGAGCTTTGTCCAGGCCAATTCAGTTCCTCCACACCACACTCATTAAACCATGTCTTTAAGGACCTTGCTGGAACAGGAAAAGGCTTTTCCCAACCTGTTACCACAAAGTTGAAAGCATATGCTTTATTTTATATAGTTAATTTTATAATCCAATGAGCAATGGTGTGTTATAAGGCTTTCAGACAAAAGCACACATTTGTAGCACTGACTGGTGTTTAACTGCATTTACTTAAAGTGGAGGCGTCAACACCAAACAAAGACAAAAAGCTGTAAAATATCTGAATGAGAAACTTCATGGTGAAATGTGACTCACTTCTTTGAGCAGTTCGCGGCTCTGGGAGTAGTTATCCTTCTCAGAAAAAATGGCAGCCAGATCCTCATAGCGCTTCACTGCATCCCTAGTGGCAAATTAAAATATACATTTATCAAAATTATCAAATCAGAATAAACGTACACAATGAATGAGGTTTTAGCCACACAGATTTGTTTGACACTTCTACAGTTTGGTGTTGATGAACGTCAGTGGTCACACAGAGCTCTGACCTCAACCCCACTGAACGTCATTGGGATGATTTGAAACACTGATAGTGAGCAAGGCCTTCATGTCCAACATCAGTGCATGTTCTCATCATAAATCTTTTGAACCTTGGTGGAATTAATATTAGTGTGCCTGGTTTTGGAACAGAATGTCAAAAAGGCTCAAGGCCACTTACTTCTGGTCGTGTATAAGTAGTAAAACTTCTTTCCTGCCTAAGCATGAGATATGAGGGCACTTGATGTACTAAGACATATAATGTATGACCTTATTTGAAACACAGAGCAAAATTAAATGAGATTTATAATTTTTTATATATTTACATATTAGATATTCAGGTTAAAAATAAATATGCAGCTTTAATTCCACTCCATTTTAATAAAGGTGTTTAAGAGTTCCCCTGTCCTAATCTGCAGCAGAATCTACTGTGTAATTAAACACCATCATGAAGATGATACTCACTTGTCTGTCTCCTGCCACGTCTTCCTCAGTCTGTGGATTGGGTTGCTCTGTAGTGCTGACACAATGGCGTATAAAGACGAGAAGTTTTTCCGGGCTCTGCATGCCTACACACCACCAAAATATCAGATAGGTTTTGATAATGACACAAATTCAACAGTTGCTATAAAATACAGACACAGAAGGCCTGGATTATTGGAACATCCATTGCTAAACTGTAAACAGAAATGAGGATTACGTCGGACCTCAGCAACACTGATCCATTTCTCCAGCAGTCTGGATCTCTGTTGTGTCCTCAGTTCTCTCTGCCACAGACAAGAAGCAGTCACGGCATTGGCGAGACGATTGAACTGGCGGACCGTAGCTCTGACTGACCAGCACACCCCCTCTTTGCCCTTTTTATCTCTCTGGGACCACATGGAGCCCAGACAGTGGTAGGGAACCAACTTCAGAAACAGCTCCTGAAATATGAGAGATTTGTTATACTTGAAATGTTTGTATTTGATTGGCTGTAAAAACACATTATTAGAATTATAGCATTAACATTGCAGTGATAACAATGACATTAACAACAGCATTTTGGATTTAACAAAGCAATAATTCAGTATGACTGAAATCTAGTCTGCGGTTATCCTTGGTCAGATTGGGGGTCTCTAGCAATAGAGGAAGTAAAAATTAGAGAATTGGACATGACTATACTGGGGGGTAAGTGTGTTGAGTAAGTATCGGATGGGTCACACATGGGGGTGGCAATACAGTGTTCTGAAACACAGTGTGGTCACCGGAATGACACTACAGATGACATCAACCAAATAATCTGCATCACTGCAGTGCAGAGACCAAATCATGACTTATCTACAGTCCAGTAATGCAAACACTTAAGCCCACGATAGCTAAACTGATTTGTGTGCAGATGTGCAGGACTTTCATGGGCTAATCTGCTCCAGATCTTCATGTTTAGTGACTAAAAACTGATGGCAAAGAATATATAAATTACTGCAGTAAAGGAACTCTACAGTAGAATGAGATCTCCAAGAGGCTCAAGGTCATGTGTACACGACATGGCTTGTTGGACTTCCGATTTCAAAAATCAGTGGTATTATATTGAAGTGGCCTCTATGTGATCTTTCAGCTATAACAACAGTCACTCTACTGAGAACGCTTTTCACAAGACTTTGAAGTATATCAGTAGGAACTGATGTCTATTCAGTCAAAAAAGCATTTGTTTGACTGTTCGACTGGGCACTGATGTTGGTCAAGAAAGCCTCAATTGATGTTCCAATTCATTTCAAAGCTGTTCAGTGTTGCTGAGTTCAGGGCTCTGTGCAGACCACTGGAGTTTCTTTAAACTGAGCTTTTCTTCATGTGTTTAAAGACTTGCTTTGTGCACAAAGGGGATCTTATGGGCCTTATGTTAGCAATTGTTGGAGCGAAATATCCATATAGTGTACTTTAAGCCACGTAATGTGTAGATTCTGATCTTCTGACTCACAGCATGTGAACAGGAGTCAGCAGTGGAACTAAAGACCACTTACAGTCTCGATCTTGGTCAGCTGCTCAGCTGTGATGCTGGAGGGAAAACCCAGGATACTGGTAGCGTCAAACTTTGATGGATCAGGAGAAGGTGACTGGACAGGAGTAGCAGAAGAATCTGAAACACATAACAGTGTGATGAGCTACAATTTTAATCTAATGAATTTCCAGTCAGATTAACTGAATGATTAAAAAATAAGAAATATGAGTGTATTGTTTTTGTATAGTGGTTTAATATGAAACACTGTACTACAACCCCTGGCAAAAATTATGGAATCACCACTCTTGGAAGATGTTCTTTCAATTGTTTAATTTTGTAGAAAAAAAATAAATCACAGACATGCCACAAAACTATCATTTTTCAAAATGTCAACCTTCTGGCATTAAGAAACAATAAAAAAAGAAACAAATATAATAGTTGTGGTCATCTCCCCTGTGCCTTTACCCGACATGCAGGCCCATGTCATCAACAACTGTGGAAATTAACATGTTTTCTTTAGGCAGTTATCTTCATAAATTTCATTGGACAGACACCAAACAAAAGTTCCAGCATCATCACCTTGCCCAATGCAGATTCGCGATTCATCACTGAAGATCACTTTTATCCAGTCACCCACAGTCCACGATTGCTTTTCTTTAGCCTACTTTAACCTTGTTCTTTTCTTTTTAGGTGTTAATGATGGCTTTTGTTTGGCTTTTCTGTATGTAAATCCCATTTCTTTTAGATGATTTCTTACAGTTCAGTCACAGACATTGACTCCACTTTCTGGCCACTTGTTTCTCATTTGTTTTGTTGTGCATTTTCTGTTTTCAAGACATATTGCTTTAAGTTTTCTATCTTGATGCTTTGATGTCTTACTTGGTCTACCAGTATGCTTCCCTTTTACAACCTTCCCATTTTGTTTGTACTTGGTCCAGATTTTAAACACAGCTTACTGGGAACAACCAACATCTTTTGTGACATTCCACAATGATTTATCTTCTTGAAGGAGTTTTATAATCCTCTCATTTGTTTCAACTGACATATCTTGTGTTGGAACCATGATTCATGACAATCTGCTTTGTGCAACAGCTCTCCGAGGTGTAAGCACTCTTTTTAAACTGAAGAATAATTAGCAAATCTAATCTGCTGCAGATGTTTTGTTTTTAAACTGCAAATTACAGAGTGATTCCATAATTTTTTCCTCAGATTTGAGTGATTCCATATTTTTTTCCTCTACTTGATCTAAAAAAAGCAATTGTGACTGACCACAACTATTATATTTGTTTCTTTTTTTTATTGTTTCTTAATGCCAGAAGGTTGACATTTTGAAAAATGATAGTTTTGTGGCATGTCTGTGATTTATTTTTTTTCTACAAAATTAAACAATTGACAGAACATCTTCCAAGAGTGGTGATTCCATAATTTTTGCCAGGGGTTGAAATACTGACTCTTTACAATTATACTTGCATTTTTTGACCTGGCCCTGCACATAGTGTGTGTTCGTGTGTGTGTGTTTTTTTTGTGTGTGAGAGAGAGACCTGTAGTGGAGTCAGTAATCAGGCACTTGTCACTGAGCCCTTCTGCAATCTTTAGCAGCCGACTTTTGATCTCGGATCCCACCGGGTGTGGTATCAGGGGTGCCAGGCGCAGCAGACGTGAGGGCTCACCCAGCGACTGGAAATCCTCTGGGTACTCACTGAGCCATGTACTAAACACAGTACACACTGCCCTGAACACAACACACATAGTGTAAAAAAGTGTGTGTTCCAATCCTTCAGCCACAGATAAAGAGCCATTAGAAAATATATGGCCAATAATATGTAGACATTTGATCATAATGGAGTTCTCACACTTGTTAAACCACATCCTGATGAAAAGATTGCTTTGGGCACAAAGGAACACAGTCATGCTGAAATAGGAAAGTTTCTTTACCAAACTCTTACCACAAAGTTTATTTATAAGATACAGTGCCTTGCAAAAGTATTCAGCCCCCTTGAACTTTTCAACCTTTTGCCACATTTCAGGCTTTAAACATAAAGATATGAAATTGTAATTTTTTGTGAAGAATCAACAACAAGCGGGACACAATCGTGAAGTGGAACGAAATTTATTGGATATTTTAAACTTTTTTTAGAAATAAAAAACTGAAAAGTGGGGCGTGCAATATTATTCAGCCCCCTTGCGTTAATACTTTGTAGCGCCACCTTTTGCTGCGATTACAGCTGCAAGTCGCTTGGGGTATGTCTCTATTAGTTTTGCACATCGAGATACTGAAATTTTTGCCCATTCTTGCTTGCAAAACAGTTCGAGCTCAGTGAGGTTGGATGGAGAGCGTTTGTGAACAGCAGTTTTCAGCTCTTTCCACAGATTCTCGATGGGATTCAGGTCTGGACTTTGACTTGGCCATTTTAACACCTGGATAAGTTTATTTGTGAACCATTCCATTGTAGATTTTGCTTTATGTTTTGGATCATTGTCTTGTTGGAAGATAAATCACCGTCCCAGTCTCAGGTCTTTTGCAGACTGCAACAGGTTTTCTTCCAGAATGGTCCTGTATTTGGCTCCATCCATCTTCCCATCAATTTTAACCATCTTCCCTGTCCCTGCTGAAGAAAAGCAGGCCCAAACCATGATGCTGCCACCACCATGTTTGACAGTGGGGATGGTGTGTTCAGGGTGATGAGCTGTGTTGCTTTTATGCCAAACATAACGTTTTGCGTTGTGGCCAAAAAGTTCGATTTTGGTTTCATCTGACCAGAGCACCTTCTTCCACATGCTTGGTGTGTCTCCCAGGTGACTTTTTATAGATATCTTTGAGAAATGGCTTTCTTCTTGCCACTCTTCCATAAAGGCCAGATTTGTGCAGTGTACGACTGATTGTTGTCCTATGGACAGAGTCTCCCACCTCAGCTGTAGATCTCTGCAGTTCATTTAGAGTGATCATGGGCCTCTTGGCTGCATCTCTGATCAGTCTTCTCCTTGTTTGAGCTGAAAGTTTAGAGGGACGGCTGGGTCTTGGTAGATTTGCAGTGGTCTGATACTCCCTTCATTTCAATATGATCGCTTGCACAGTGCTCCTTGAGATGTTTAAAGCTTGGGAAATCTTTTTGTATCCAAATTCGGCTTTAAACTTCTCCACAACAGTATCTTGGACCTGCCTGGTGTGTTCCTTGGTCTTCATGATGCTCTCTGCGCTTTAAACAGAACTCTGAGACTATCACAGAGCAGGTGCATTTATACGGAGACTTGATTACACACAGGTGGATTCTATTTATCACCATCAGTCATTTAGGTCAACATTGGATCATTCAGAGATCCTCACTGAACTTCTGGAGTGAGTTTGCTGCACTGAAAGTAAAGGGGCTGAATAATATTGCACGCCCCACTTTTCAGGTTTTTATTTCTAAAAAAAGTTTAAAATATCCAATAAATTTCGTTCCACTTCACAATTGTGTCGCACTTGTTATTGATTCTTCACAAAAAATTACAATTTCATATCTTTATGTTTAAAGCCTGAAATGTGGCAAAAGGTTGAAAAGTTCAAGGGGGCTGAATACTTTTGCAAGGCACTGTATAATATATTTTATACACCTAGTAGCAATGGGTGTATCTACAACACATTAACACATATAGGGTACATGTCCCTTACATCTTCATTAATAAATGAAGACTGGTTAAATATATTGTGTGTCAATTTTTGAAGAAATTAACCAAAGAGCTATTTTTTAAATAAAGATTTTATATCATTCTTTAATATCGGAGTAATATCATGAGAATAAGTGATGCTGTTGGTGCTTATTGAAGTAAATGCACTTACTTGTTGAAGGCCTGGCGGGTGGGACTGTTGTTCTCTCCTGGTGGATTCGCCAGTCTAAAAATACAGCAAAGAACCAAAAGTACATGAAATGACTGATATTATACATAATAAGTTAAAAAAAAATAATGGAGGAAAAAAACATGGTGAAATCATAATTAATGTTTGGCTGTTTGTTTTTTTTTCTCTAATGGCTGTTTAATGACATTATTACTAACTTTTCACATTCCATCATACATTTGCAGTGTACCTGTCCATCAGGATGTCCAGCACCCTCTGGGTAGTGGTGAAGGAGCGGAAGGTGGAAAGAAAAATGGAGATGAAAGATGAGTCCCCCATAGAGAAAGACTGGAGTAGGTGAAGGACAAGCTTCTCCTCCGTCCCGGCCTTCACACACTGTGAGCGCTGACCTGGAGACTGAGAGGTAACGTGTGTAGTGTGTATAGTGTGTAAGTTTAAAGAAAAGCTTTTGCAACAATACATTTTAAACTAATTTCCACTGACCCCATCATATAGTAGTTGAGTAGTTTCTGCATTTTTTTTTAAACTCTGTTTATTAAGAATTTCAAAAACAAATGACATCACTTTTCTACACAGTCACCTTCCGATGCATTTTTCCAGCGTTGTACCAACTTTTTAATGCCATCTGCAAAAAATGTTTTTCGTTGAGCGCATAGTTGAGCGCGTGGAAATCAGATGGAGCTAAATCCAGATCACTCTCAGTCTCTCAGACATGAGCAATTACTACTCCTCACACCCTCACCCTTTCCAACCAAAATATAAAAGGGCAGAAACTTTTTAAAGATCTCTTGTATAATATTTAAATTCCTATCATTAAAATAAAATTTTTATGACCTTATGTCTAAAATGCATCCTTCATTACAAGAAATTCTGATGGTCCATTGTACTAACTAGAAACCTGAACTTAGACATTAGAAGGGGGTACATGGGTAATACCTGTGCATAGGGGTCACCATGCTGTGGCTTCACTATCACAGTGTAAATGATGCCATCTTCCTCCTTCTCAGTCACAGTGGACTAGGAACATGACAGACAGAGTTTCAAATGATTATTTTAAACATGGCAACTGCAATTTATTTTCTTAAGCATCAAAACAACTAATCAAAAGTATTTAAATAGGAAATATCTGAGCTCACCAGGTTGAGTGGACAGTACCAGGTGGTTTTCATGGGAGAAGCCTCGACCTAAGAAACACAACAGAGATGGTTTAAATATAAGCACTAAATCATAAACCATGCAGAGCCTCTACAGGGTCATAAATGAATTATGTTTTAAACATTAGCACAAAGAGATATGAACCAGGTATGATGTGTTTTTTCACTGTCCAGTTGAAAACACCTAACTGAATGTTAAGCTAAACTTACTTCTGTCAGCCTTTTACAATGTACCTGTTTTCCTAGAAGCACAACTGCCTCAGAGCATAAAACCATGCTTGACAGAGAAAGCTGAAGGTTGAAATGCCTCACAGCTTCTCCTCCAAACACACCTCTGGTCCTTTTGGTCAAATAACAGATATTCTTTGTTTTATCTGACCACTAAATTCTCCTCCAGGAGGACTGTCTCTGTCTATTTACACGTATCCATGCATATTACATACTATTAACTAATATATTGTTTAAAAGTGTAAGAAAACCAAATAACTTGTAAATAAATATGTGTGTGTATGATTAGTAACACATCACTTTTTTTTATTTAGTAATTTATATGTTTTATATGTTAAATGTATTAAATAAATAGAAATTGTGCACTAAAATTTGCAGGAATAATAGTTTTCTGTAGGTTAACTATAATTATCACTTAAAAATCAACAAAACAAACATAATTTGACCACTTTAATATCTAATATCTATATCTAAGGTGTTTATTGTTATTACTATATATTTAACTAGACATTTACTACACTGTAAATAAACTGCTTAACACGCTAAATATTATGTTAGTGAACATGTGCTGGTTCCATAATCCCACCATTTCACAATTCCCACATTGCTCCAATAAAAGCTTCATTATACAACAGTCACACAGCCACAGAGCTGCATTCTCATTTACACAATTGCTTTATTCACTCTGTTGCAAACACACGTAATGAAAATCGCTCAGTGTTTGGGCGTGAAGACCTTTAATGCTCTACAATTATCGTAAGTACAGTCATGAGGAAAAAACACAATGAACAAAACTGCATTTTGTCTGTATAATAAAATCTTCTAGTGCATCTCTAACTAAACTGTAGCATTTATGCTAATGCTAATATAAGTCAATACGCACATGTGAACTAAAGTTATATTGTCATAATAAGTAATAATTTAGTGTTTTGTTTAATGATTTGAAATTAGTCAGTATGACAAACATGCCAAAGAGAAGAAAAACAAAACTGTTCTGTTTTCACAGAACTGCTGCTAACTGATGCTATAAAACAGCTAACTCTCTAGATTATAAATATGCAAACAATTTATTTTCTAAATTAAAAAGCAATAAATAAAAGTCAGAGAAATAAGAAATGAATAGCCTACTTTTCCCAAACCAGAATTATAGATCCACAGTGATGTTAGTTAAAGGCCGTTCAAAAATCATTTTTAAATAATTCCACTATTTATCAGTCAACTTTTTTTTACACCAATCACATAAAGCGCAATTGTACATTCAAAAAAAGTGAAGGGATGTAAACAAACAAGCTGCTCTAGTGGTTAAAGGCCGTGTGCTAAAAGCAAGTGTTTTAATATTTAAATACAATTAATAAAAGCAAATCTGATAATGTTCAGCACCACCTAGAAACGCTATGCACAGGGTTTTAATCTATTGCACACCTATGCTTATTCATCTGCCAATCCATCTACTGCATGTGTTTAATAGTTTATCAGGTTTTCCAAAAGTAACCTATCCAGACGCTGGAAGAACATCTGAAACTCAACACAGACACTTATCAGTGGTAAGGATCCAGGTTCCCATCACTGTCCAGCATCCACCTGCTGTCACCATGCCACCCAATTCAATAAATATACAAAGTAAAACCAAACCAGACAGACTTCATCTAAATTATAACAAAAAAAAGTCTTGAGAGTGCTGTGATGTCCTTCACTCACCTAGAGAGCTTTGTGAAAATAGAATAACAGTTACAGAATGTTTTATTTTCCCAGATTCACAAAATAAACAAATAAAAGGCTGTTGGGTGCCGGCGGAGGCATAATTCAGAAAAGTGGCAGCACAAAAAGGCTTTAAAAAACCTGTTGGAACTACAAAAATGCACTCATGTGCTGCTCTACTATCAAAATGCTCCGGGCACCGGCCTTGATTTTCCATCATGAACTATTCATGAGACACAAAAGCATGACATCACTTGGCACACACACACACACAAAGGAAAGGCTGAAACATTCGTATTCTGAACATAAAAAGGCTGCTAGAACTTTGCATGTAAAGAAAATAACTATTTCCCAAACAGAGGAGAATTAATGTGAATAAAGTTTTAAAAAAGTGTATTTAACTCCCCATGTTATATATATATATAAACAAAAAAGTGTGTATTTGTAAGCAGTAACAAATATTAACAGATCTCCACAGAGTTTGATAGAGTTTGAGCCACTTGAGATATTCAGAGATTTGCCCTGAAGCCACACCAGTAATGTTTTGTCTGTTGGACTGATGCACTGTCATTCCAGTCTGAGTTTGCATGTGCTCTGAAAGGATGAATAACAAACCTGTAAATAAGAGATTTTAATCACATTATAGCTGATTATGTGTAGCGTGATGGGCAGAAATTGCAGTTATATCCATTCAGATTCAAATCAGTGACACAGTCAAATGTAAAAGTTAACAAATGTCCCACTAATGGATTCGCAATTGTAAAATCCTATATTCCTATTTCTTCTTTTTTACCTCGACATATAAAGTGGATCCAGAAAGTATTCAGACCCCATGTACATTAGTATATTTGATTTTGTTGCTGATTTGAATCTGAATGGATATAACTGCAATATTTCCCCATTAAGATACACCTAATCACCCATAATGTGATTAAAATATCTCATTTACAAGTCTGTTATTCATCCTTTCAAAGCACATGCAAACTCAGACTGGAATGACAGTTCATCAGTCCAACAGACAAAACATGGCATGGCTTCAGGGCAAGTCACTAAATATCTCAAGTGGCTCAAACTCTATCAAACTCTGTGGGGAGACCTGAACATAACAGCTCACATAAGCTTGCCCTTAAATTTAAAGGAGCTTAAAAGGGTCTGACATGTACTTCACACATACAGTTCCATTCTTGTTGAGAATATTGAAGGATGTATTATCTGTCCACTGTGGACCAGTGACCAACTGACCTTATCTGACCAACTGAACAGAGATAGACAGAGATATGTTCCTCCTGCAATCATAATCCAAATTTAAGGCCTGTGGGGCCTGATGTATATAAAGATATACATGCCACATCTTTATCCTGGTCAGGATCCTGGTGGCCTGGTTTCCCCAGAATCACAGGGCGCAATGTAGTAACACATCGTACAGGACGCCAATCCATCACATGGCCCCTCTGCACCCGCCCATCCTTCCCAGACAGAGCCAATCATTTCTGCATGTAGACTGGCTGATAGCACTGCTGGGGATTTGAACTTTGGATCCCAGCAGTAGTGCACTGGCATATTTTATCTTTGTGACACCAATAGGTAAATATGTTGTCCTTAGATCCCCCAAACAACCACCATAAACAAACTGCCCCTGCATCAACACTCCACCACTATCTTGGTTGTTAGCCAGGAGTATTTTTCAGGTATGTTGGTAAGTCTGGTTGTAAATCATTTATGTGCATGTACATGTGTAAGTTTTTACTAGAGTAATAACTGTGCTGCTTAAATCACTCTCTGTGAATGAACATCTATTCATATTAAAGCAAAAAACACTGAGACATGCACGAGTTTCTGACATGCACCATAAAGTTCTGCCTGAATGCAGTACCAATAAATGAGTGAACAGAAAGGGGAACGCTAACTTACTCAACAAGCCCAGACTGGCCAAGGTCTGCCAACTTCCTGAAAATCCACACAGTCAGTAATAAAGGACGGCCTCCACCCAAGCTTTGCTTTAATCAGCCTCCATTATTATTCTTCCACTTTTGTGACTGCTGCTAATTCGAGTTACTTCTTTGTCTAGTCTTTCCTTTCTCTCTTATACACACATACACACTCTGCACAAACACACCTGAGCTGGTCTCTAGGACAACCCACTGATCCACGTCACACAGAAACACCCGTAACACACACACACACACACATACATACACACACACACACACACACTTACCTATGCCAGGCCTGAAGCTACTATGCACACACACTGTCATTTCCCTCACTCAGTCACCCCTTTAATCTGTCTCCCCCCTCAATCCATTTACCCCCTCATTCACTTTTGCTCTATTACCCCCCAGTCAGTCACTACCTTCCCTCTATTACCCCCCTCACTCCTCCAAAGTGGATAAACCTGCTTAACCAGGAAGGAAAATACAAAAGGTAGATTGTGTTTAAATAGACAGAAGTTTTAATCTTCTATTCTTTGGTAATTCAGCTAGAAGGCTGGGTACAACACACAGATAGATCAGATACAGTGTATCACAAAAGTGAGTACACCCCTCACATTTCTGCAGATATTTAAGTATATCTTTTCATGGGACAACACTGACAAAATGACACTTTGACACAATGAAAAGTAGTCTGTGTGCAGCTTATATAACAGTGTAAATTTATTCTTCCCTCAAAATAACTCAATATACAGCCATTAATGTCTAAACCACCGGCAACAAAAGTGAGTACACCCCTAAGAGACTACACCCCTAAATGTCCAAATTGAGCACTGCTTGTCATTTTCCCTCCAAAATGTCATGTGATTTGTTAGTGTTACTAGGTCTCAGGTGTGCATATGGAGCAGGTGTGTTCAATTTTGTAGTACAGCTCTCACACTCTCTCATACTGGTCACTGAAAGTTCCAACATGGCACCTCATGGCAAAGAACTCTCTGAGGATCTTAAAAGACGAATTGTTGCGCTACATGAAGATTGCCAACACCCTGAAACTGAGCTGCAGCACAGTGGCCAAGATCATCCAGCATTTTAAAAGAGCAGGGTCCACTCAGAACAGACCTCGCGTTGGTCGTCCAAAGAAGCTGAATGCACGTGCTCAGCGTCACATCCAACTGCTGTCTTTGAAAGATAGGCGCAGGAGTGCTGTCAGCATTGCTGCAGAGATTGAAAAGGTGGGGGGTCAGCCTGTCAGTGCTTAGACCATACGCCGCACACTACATCAAATTGGTCTGCATGGCTGTCACCCCAGAAGGAAGCCTCTTCTGAAGTCTCTACACAAGAAAGCCCGCAAACAGTTTGCTGAAGACATGTCAACAAAGGACATGGATTACTGGAACCATGTCCTATGGTCTGATGAGACCAAGATTAATTTGTTTGGTTCAGATGGTCTCAAGCATGTGTGGCGGCAATCAGGTGAGGAGTACAAAGATAAGTGTGTCATGCCTACAGTCAAGCATGGTGGTGGGAATGCCATGGTCTGGGGCTGCATGAGTGCAGCAGGTGTTGGGGAGTTACATTTCATTGAGGGACACATGAACTCTAATATGTACTGTGAAATACTGAAGCAGAGCATGATCCCCTCCCTCCGGAAACTGGGTCGCAGGGCAGTGTTCCAGCATGATAATGACCCCAAACACACCTCTAAGACGACCACTGCTTTATTGAAGAGGCTGAGGGTAAAGGTGATGGACTGGCCAAGCATGTCTCCAGACCTAAACCCAATAGAACATCTTTGGGGCATCCTCAAGCGGAAGGTGGAGGAGCGCAAAGTCTCGAATATCTGCCAGCTCCGTGATGTCGTCATGGAGGAGTGGAAAAGCATTCCAGTGGCAACCTGTGAAGCTCTGGTAAACTCCATGCCCAGGAGAGTTAAGGTAGTTCTGGGAAATAATGGTGGCCACACAAAATATTGACACTTCAGGAACTTTCACTAAGGGGTGTACTCACTTTTGTTGCCGGTGGTTTAGACATTAATGGCTGTATATTGAGTTATTTTGAGGGAAGAATAAATTTACACTGTTATATAAGCTGCACACAGACTACTTTTCATTGTGTCAAAGTGTCATTTTGTCAGTGTTGTCCCATGAAAAGATATACTTAAATATTTGCAGAAATGTGAGGGGTGTACTCACTTTTGTGATACACTGTAGATACTTTATTTATCCTGAGGGAAACTATTGGGTCCTGGTAACCTGGTGTGGTGTTAGTGTCCTTCCCCTTTCCAAACAATATGCCAGTAAGTGGATTGACTGTGCTATGTTGCCTTGTAGCTGTAAGTTGGTAAGTGTATGTATGTGTATGCATGCCCATAAAGAAATAAGGGACCTCATCAACTGGGTGCAGTCCTCACCTCTGGTCAATGTCTGTTTTTTTCTAATTTGGCGTGGGTTCACTTTGGGTACTTCAAATTCCTTCTTCCCACAAATATGTCAGTAGGTGGATTAACTCTTCTACTTTGTGAGTGAGTGAGTTATTGAATTTATAAATAAAGAAATGTCTTTGTCCAGATTACTGCCCGGTCCTGGATGAGTTCTTGCCTTGTGTCCAGTGTTTCAAATTCATAAGCCACTGGAACCTTGACCAGGTTAAATTAGTGAGTGCTATTTAAATAAATAAATATAAAGTAGCATGGCTCTTGAATTTGTGCTTTGACTCAGTTCACTGTCTGCATGACGTTTCTCTTCTATTGTTGGTTTCTCTGGGTCCTCAGGTTTGCCCCCACCTCCCAAAATTATGCCATTAGGTGGATTTGGCTGCTCTAAGTTGCTTCTAATAATAAATATACAGGTATATGGATAAAAATATTTCAGGATTTTCTAATCACTTGGCCACAGACTGCACGCTGATGGGCCACAAAGCACCTTCTAGTGGTCCTCTGATCTACATTCAGTTGTCAGTAATGCAAATGTGATTATTTTAGGAAAATTAGGGATAAATAAAATAATAGACAATAAAAAGATCAAGTCTGGCTGCGTACCAGTGAAATTTGTTGAACTGGCTAAATGGGTAACCAGTTACATTTTCACAAGGGTTGTATGGGTGTTGGATAACTTTGTTCTTTAGAATAATGATTGTTTGTGTTTTTCCCACCAGTTTTCTTTGTATGTCTGTGTCAGTTCACGTCAGTTAACTGCAGGACAACACGCAGTCACACAGTTATTTATTTACAATATGGTGCAGATAAGACCAGCCAATTTAATATTTACAGGGTTTAGGAGGTGGGAGGAACCCCGGGTGCCCTGTGCAGAAGCAGAAAACATGCTAAACTTGTTTCTGACCATGAAGGAGCTGGTGATGCAGCACTCGCTCTAGCAGCTGCACTCTAGCACCTTTTGTTTTATGAAGTCTGCACACAATACACATTATTTTCTTCAAGGTCAACAGTGATTATTATTAAGCAAACAAACAACTTCCTGTTTACAGAGAACTGAACCGGTTACACAGTACATATTGACACAGAGAGGTGACTCTCATCTCATGTGACATTCATTTGCATTAAAGCCTTTGTAAGTACAGTCAGTGCTGGTGAAACTCATTTAGCGTGTTGAAGCTAAATGATATAAAAGTACAGCCAGCTCCAGAAACACTGGCAACCTCAGTAATGATGGGTAATTACTGTCATAAACAAACACACTTTGTGGCAATTTCTCCTAATTATTGAGTTCTGTTTTTTTTCCAAATAAATAAAAGGTTTTCTTATTTTTGGGAACAGTTTGGGAACAGGCCTTTTGCTGTTCCAGCATGACTGTGCTCCTGTGCACAAAGTGAGGTCTATAAAGACGTGGTATGGAATACTTTTGTGCCCCACTGAACATGTTTGAGATAAACTGGAAAGATTTTTGCAAACCAGGTTTGTCTAACATCCCTGTCTTACCTTACACCTGCTCTTTACACTGTATTACACACAAAAAGTTACATACTGGACCTTAACTTCTTACAGTTACTGGGATATTGTGTGACTTTCCAAGATTATTATGATTGACCCCCTAAAAAAATCTCCTGACTGGACAGCCACCAGTTTTCTTAAGTTCTCATGTACAGATGTTAGCTTCCAAGCATTATACGAGGGATCTTCAAAAAGTGTCCACATTTTTATATTTTGGTTGAAGACAGTGAGGGTGGAGGAGGAGTAGTAATCAGTCGTGTCTGAGAGACGCTTATAGTCCAGATTTAGCGTCATCTGATTTCCACCTTTTTGGACGCTCAAAGAAGCTTTAAGGGAAAGAAGATTTTTATGTGATGATGATGTGAAAGCAGTGCTGATAATGATGCTGATGGCATTAAATAGTTGGTATGATGACGTGAAAAATGCATTGACTATTTAGAAAAGTGATGTAATTTGTTTTTGAAATTCTTAATAAATAGAGTTTAAAAAAGTGCGGAAACTTTTTGAAGAACCCTCGTACTGAACAAATACATGGCAAATTACTTTAAACCATCAGTGGTGTAA
Source organism: Trichomycterus rosablanca (assembly GCF_030014385.1). Classification (NCBI taxonomy): domain Eukaryota; kingdom Metazoa; phylum Chordata; class Actinopteri; order Siluriformes; family Trichomycteridae; genus Trichomycterus; species Trichomycterus rosablanca. The sequence continues at coordinate 4,694,691 of NC_086010.1, read as the reverse complement.
CTATCTAATACTAATCATTATATAGTAAGTGGCTTGAGACAAAATCTTCCTAATGATGGGAAGAAAAAGATTTTTTTTACAAACATGCCAGCAACACACAACAGTGTATTTTTAAGAAAGCCAAGAACGTCCATATGAACACAGCCTAAAAGTACATTCAGCAGTGAGGACTTTGCTGTGTGAGTTCATTACTGGATCACAAACTGAAAGCCTTTGCATTTGATTTGTTTATGTGCAATAAAGGCTGCTACAGTTATATTAAGCTGAGCGAAGTCAAAAAGCCCCAAAGACCACTTACAGGTGTTTGTTTCTTCCTGAAGGTTCTTGTTCTAATTATGGGCATATCTCATTTAAGGTTTAATCATTTTAATGCTATTTTAATGTGGTATTAATGCTGCAGCTGATAAAACAAAATAAAGATGTGCTAGTTTTCATTTATATAAAAAATACTTCATAACTAATGATAATCAACCAAATCATACACTGACCAATTTAGCAATGTTAATTCATGGCCAAATATAATCTTTCAAGTTAACTCAGTTTAAAAATTCTATCATTTTTATTAATGCTATCTAATCAGGGGTGCAATAAAAAAACACATACACACAGAGCCAAACAGACTTTCCCCTTAAGAGTTTTTTAACTCATCCCAATTTATGCCGCTCAGAAAAGAAAACACATCAGACTCCCTTGTGAAATAGCTTGAATTTTATGATACTGTGTTACTGTGATATATTACTGTGGGGGAAAACTCGTTCCGCTGCTGTAATTTTAACAACATCTTGTTTTATGCCTGAAAACAAGAACAATTTTGCTGTCTAAGAACCTGACAGGGGCATAAAAAGCTTTGGGATTAGGCACCAGCTCAGAAACCGACACTGGAACTATGTAAGCGACTGAGCTCCTCAAAAAATATGATTCATTTTTACTTGCCGCTTCATACTGGTGAGGGTTACAGTGTTTCCAGTGCTGCGAAACCGGAAAACCCTGGATGGAGGGCAGGAATACATCCTGAACAGGGTGCCAATCCATCAAAGGGCAACACACACACACACACACACACACACACACACTTACTCATCCACATGCAAGTGGAAGGAAATCCAACAAAATTCAATAAAGTAACAAATGGAAACTTGCAAAATCCCTCACATATTCCTTCTCATTTACTCTACCAGCTGTGCCACCATGCATCATATTAACAATTGTTATTAATGCCACAGTTTATGAATGTGGGTAGTGATTCATAGATTAGAGATTTGTTGGTTAAGGGTGCAAGCCATTATTACCAAAGCGTACACTACTGGGCAATTAAACAAGGACCTTAACCCTGAATTACTTAAGTTACACGTGTGCCAATTGTGAGTCACTTAAAACTAATAAAACTGTCTGCCAAAAGTCTACATGCAAAATGTAAACGTGCAAATAAGTGTCTACAAATAATAACATTGGCAATAATAAAAGTTTTTATCCTGCACCCACCTGCACTTGCTGTTTGCCTGCCAGCTTATGCCCCCTACCCATCAAATCAGTTCCAAGCTACAAGCTGTTGGTCAGGATTTACACGTCTCATTGGATTCCCATGATAATTTGGACCTCTAGTTCACAACATGAATACTTTTGACTCTCAAATTACTGGGCACATTTACATTTTCTGGGTTCCATTTAAAAGTAAACACAGTGCTAAACAGACCAGCCTTGTGCTTGTGTTTTCATCTTTTGTCTCAGCCTGCAGGAAGTGCATAATAAATTGTGGACAAACACAGGAAACAGGATATGCTGTTGTGTCATGGTGCCTATTCCCTCCACCCCCTCTCTCTCAGAGCTTCGGGCAACCTTGGGGCAAAAACAACAGGAAAAAGGTCCTGGAACTTTTTAAATATGACTGTGACTCATGCTAGAACTACTTTTTCATTTTTCATTAATATGATCAGAATAAAGTCACTAACACACTTTATATTTCTGGTCATAAACTCACTACAAGCAGATGAAACTAACGTTTGTTCTGTCCCTCTTTCCTCTCCGCCTTCCTGTCCCTCGTTCTTCCTGTCTTTCTAAATGGCTATTTGTAACACTGAAGCTTTCCCCCTAGTTTTTTTCCCTCCTGGTGACCAACATTTATCAAGTATATCAGAGTAAAGTGCTCCCGAGGCAGCCACCATGGAGATCTGTGGCTCCCTCACTACCCGCTGTGCCACAATGCCACCTTCATTCGTCTTCATTGACACTCACTTACACCTAGGCCCAACTTGAGGTAGCCCACACACTCTACCTGCCGGCAGGTCTTTATGTGTTACTCTTTTAGCAGTTAGTGTATTTAGCAGTTAATTCTGTGGGCGTGTGAGCAGCTTAACGCTTCATGGCTGAGCTGTTGTTAATCCTAGATGTTTCCACTTAAAAAAAAACAGCTTCGAATAAAACTTAGTTTTGAATAAAACTGCTCTGGCATGGCAGAAATACGATGAACTGAGATTACATACACACACTTCTAGTCTTTGGATTTTAATGATGTTTTGACTAAGATGGATCAACTACTTTACCCCTAAAACATTTAAGTTCTTTAAAGATGAACCTTAATCTGTCAAACATATACATACAGCAACTTAGTTTATGTATTTAGTGGTGTTGAAAACTCTATAAAGTTATTCAGCTTTGTGTTTGTGTTTTGCTTCATAATGTCTTGTTAGTGATTATGATTGACCACAGCTGGGGACTTCTCTGTGTTCATATAATGAGCCAGTAAATCTGGGTTATTGCAAAAGATAAATGACAACAGAAGATAATCTTAAAATGTTTACCTGGATGAAATTGGGTGTTCCAGCAAAAACATGCCAGAACTGGTTCTAATATGGTTAAATTAGGCTGAAATTAAGTTTTTGCAGTGGCTGTCCAGAAGTTGTGGCCTGAAGCCTATTAAGAATGTGTGGACTGTGCTAGAAAGTGAAATCTGTGCCAGAAAGCCAACAAGACTTTGGTTCAGCTCTACCAGTTCTGCCATGTAAAGTGGTTAAAGAGACCAGAGATGTGACAGAACCTTGTTGGTGGCTTCCAAAAAATGATTAGACTATTATGTGTGCTGCATGTGTTTTTACATGAATTTGGTCATGTTGGGAAAAATCCAACAGTAAAACATAAAAAAACTAAGTAAATTAATAAAAAAGTCTAATAAATTAGTGTATGTAAATGTTTGACTTTACTTATACATACGCGCAGCTAAGCATTGCTACAGCGTTTATATTCAGCCTGGCACTTTCATTACTGAGATGTAGCATCCAGTTTCAGTGTGGTGACTGTTTAACCCCTGACTAAGTCATCTGAGCATGCTGCTTACAAAAGAACCACTGTCTGATATGATTTACATCATTTTTATTCTAATCAAATCATCCAGTGACCCCTTGTGAACTGTGGATTAAGGTATTGACATCCTGTTGACATCCTGACACTTTTTTTTAATCAGAAAAAAGTGGACCCAAAACATACCAGCTAAATTTCACCCAAAACATGCAACTTTGTCCACAGCATAACAGAGCTGCCAAATGTTTGTACTGTAGGGGTCAAGCATTTAGTCCTGTACTGTTTTTTGATACATGCCACACGTGCACTGTCTATTGCAATGATTAGATTTTAATCCAGTTAAATGCCTGTAACATTATGGATCACTGCTTAATAGAATTGATTTATTTTTATTAGTTTTTGTAACTACACTAGATAGATTTTTTTTATAAACCTATCCTAATACTGTAAGGGACCTGAGAGGTCGATCAGCTTTTGGCTGCTGTAATAGCCCAATGTTTTAAAATGCCTAAAAAACACTGACTGATCTAGGAGCAACAACAGCTCAACCTTAAGGAAGAAGGCTACACAACCTCACAAAAGGACTCTACCATGTCATTAAATGTCTAAAGCAACAAAACATCTGTTAATAGTTTTTTTTAAACTGCTACTAGCTGCAATGTCAGCACAGGACCTGCTCAGAAGAAATATATTGGACGAGGTTTATGTTTTTATAACAGAGAAACACAAGGCACACAAGCTTTAAATCAACATGTCAGTGGTGTAAAGCACAATGACGTTGGACTAAACCAAAACACCTGTTGTCACGCTGAATTGGGCGTTTAGCTTGGCTCTCTTTGCTCTTTTGCTCATTGCTTTGTTAGAATTTTCTATTGTTAGAAGCACTAAACAAATGCATTTGAATAGAATTTGAAGGGAATTTGAATGCTGTCTGTTAGGTTAAACGTATTGGTGTGAATATATTAAAACCCAGGAATATTGTTGCCATGGTAACTGTAGTATTGTTAAATTGTTTTTGTATTTGTTGTTTTATTGTTTAACAACAATACGTGTGGTAGAATTATTTGGCCAAAAGCATTTAAACACATTTTTTAAATATTGAGTTCAAGTGCTTTAGCCACAGCCATTGCTAGCAGGTGTATAAAATCAATAATATACTTCTTACTTTGTGTCAGTGGTATGGGGAAGGCTCTCCTCTGGCATGGTTTGTTGAATTTGCCATAAAGGAACTTATAAACTGTACTAATTCACTCTACACTTTATTGAATTGTAGCAAAAGGAATTTAATTTAATTGTAAAATAAAGTAATCAATAAATAAATCAGTGTTGTGGCCGTGTGGACTCCACTGTAGCTTAAGCAATCCTCTGTAGTTTCATGAAGAACACAGTAAGGCAGGAAAGTTTACGAGAAATGCAGATATTCCGATATTGTAATCAAATGTAACACCTCATACAGAGATAGAGAAACGTGTTCTGTATTTAGTAAGAGAGAGGAAGTTACTGTTGTGATCACACATGGCTGCTCATGCTGGGTGTTTTTTTTTCTCTTCACCCCTCTGACAGTAACTCAGTACAGTTTCTTTTCAGCTGGAACGATCCAGTGTTTCCTCTGCATTCAACACAGCTGCTCCATTCTCACACTAAAGGTGGAATTGTATTTATAATCCACGAGCCAGCGTCACAGCTTCAGCAGGACAGATACAGTTCAAATGTTTACATACACTCGTAAGAGACAGTAGTAACAGTACTGTGCTTTCAATTCATTCTGTACCTGTATTATTTTTTCTTCGAATGCTCGATACTGACTATTGACTAACCCGACTGTTTAATTATAATTAGTAACATGCTTCAGTCACATTATGTGGGTGGCATTAATTTATTAAATTTACTTTAATTACATGGTACATTCACCCACAACACAAAGTAATTTTTCTTAATTGTTTCTGATACATGATGAAGCTAATTAAGTACCATTTCAATGACCTATTTTTATAAGAACACTTTTGATGGTTTACATTTACAGCATTTAGCAGATGCTTTTATCCAAAGCGACTTGCAGTATACAGTCCAAGCAATTGAGGGTTAGGAGCCTTTCTCAAGGGTACATCAGTGGCAACCTGGCAGTGGTGGGGTTTGAACCCCAGGAACCTTCTGCTTACTTGTCCAGTACCTTAAGGCTAGGCTACAACTGCCTTTTTAAAATCATACAGTGCAAGATATGCTTGCATTCTTGAGTTGATTCATGAACTTAATTTGGATCATATTTAAAATATTGTGCATTATTGACGTGAAGTCGTAATTAACAAAGTTGACACATTAACAAAGTGGGTTCATAATGCTCATCAGGTGCCACTTCTTGAACAGTTCTTTTTTCAATGCTGCTCCTAGACACCTACTGACACCATGAAAAAACAGCTTTAGTATTACATTATGTGGCCTGTATAAATCATGTATATACAGTGTATCACAAAAGTGAGTACACCCCTCACATTTCTGCAGATATTTAAGTATATCTTTTCATGGGACAACATTGAAAAAATGACACTTTGACACAATGAAAAGTAGTCTGTGTGCAGCTTATATAACAGTGTAAATTTATTCTTCCCTCAAAATAACTCAATATACAGCCATTAATGTCTAAACCACCGGCAACAAAAGTGAGTACACCCCTAAGAGACTACACCCCTAAATGTCCAAATTGAGCACTGCTTGTCATTTTCCCTCCAAAATGTCATGTGATTTGTTAGTGTTACTAGGTCTCAGGTGTGCATAGGGAGCAGGTGTGTTCAATTTAGTAGTACAGCTCTCACACTCTCTCATACTGGTCACTGAAAGTTCCAACATGGCACCTCATGGCAAAGAACTCTCTGAGGATCTTAAAAGACGAATTGTTGCGCTACATGAAGATGGCCAAGGCTACAAGAAGATTGCCAACACCCTGAAACTGAGCTGCAGCACAGTGGCCAAGATCATCCAGCGTTTTAAAAGAGCAGGGTCCACTCAGAACAGACCTCGCGTTGGTCGTCCAAAGAAGCTGAGTGCACGTGCTCAGCGTCACATCCAACTGCTGTCTTTGAAAGATAGGCGCAGGAGTGCTGTCAGCATTGCTGCAGAGATTGAAAAGGTGGGGGGTCAGCCTGTCAGTGCTCAGACCATACGCCGCACACTACATCAAATTGGTCTGCATGGCTGTCACCCCAGAAGGAAGCCTCTTTTGAAGTCTCTACACAAGAAAGCCCGCAAACAGTTTGCTGAAGACATGTTAACAAAGGACATGGATTACTGGAACCATGTCCTATGGTCTGATGAGACCAAGATTAATTTGTTTGGTTCAGATGGTCTCAAGCATGTGTGGCGGCAATCAGGTGAGGAGTACAAAGATAAGTGTGTCATGCCTACAGTCAAGCATGGTGGTGGGAATGCCATGGTCTGGGGCTGCATGAGTGCAGCAGGTGTTGGGGAGTTACATTTCATTGAGGGACACATGAACTCCAATATGTACTGTGAAATACTGAGCAGAGCATGATCCCCTCCCTCCGGAAACTGGGTCGCAGGGCAGTGTTCCAGCATGATAATGACCCCAAACACACCTCTAAGACGACCACTGCTTTATTGAAGAGGCTGAGGGTAAAGGTGATGGACTGGCCAAGCATGTCTCCAGACCTAAACCCAATCGAACATCTTTGGGGCATCCTCAAGTGGAAGGTGGAGGAGTGCAAAGTCTCGAATATCCGCCAGCTCCGTGATGTCGTCATGGAGGAGTGGAAAAGCATTCCAGTGGCAACCTGTGAAGCTCTGGTAAACTCCATGCCCAGGAGAGTTAAGGCAGTTCTGGGAAATAATGGTGGCCACACAAAATATTGACACTTCAGGAACTTTCACTAAGGGGTGTACTCACTTTTGTTGCCGGTGGTTTAGACATTAATGGCTGTATATTGAGTTATTTTGAGGGAAGAATAAATTTACACTGTTATATAAGCTGCACACAGACTACTTTTCATTGTGTCAAAGTGTCATTTTGTCAGTGTTGTCCCATGAAAAGATATACTTAAATATCTGCATAAATGTGAGGGGTGTACTCACTTTTGTGATACACTGTATATATATATATATATAATAATTTTATATTTAGTTAACGGGCATTACTCTTCCGTAATGTAATGACAAATTATTGCATATTGATCCACTGTCTTTCACTCTTGTGTGTTATTGCACTTTTCTTTTTTGCATTGTCCCATTTTGGATCTATGTAATTCCCCTGTGCATTCAGAATTACAATTGACCCAAGTTGTCTGTGCACAGCCCTGTTTATCAGTTTTGATGATTTTTAAGATTATTGATCCAGTCACAGTTCCATGACTAGATGTTTTTACACTTCTTGATAAAAGCAGTCTCACCTGTTCTCCAGCGCTGGCCTCCTTCACAAACTGCCTTTCCGTCTCCGCCGGTAGAGGCCGATATCCAATAAGAGGAACATCCTTTGACCCCACTTCCGGCAGCTCCACCCCAGCTGTCCTCATACTCCGGTGGAGCATGGCTGTAGTGGCTGTGGTGCATAAACACACACGCTATTTAGTGTGGTGTGGATAGTGTGTGATAACACTGATGAAGAGACTGTCACACTGTGGGTGCTGGTACCTCATTTGTTTACATGATTTACAGTGGACCACCAGCTCACATTTGAATTCTGACCCCTCCCTGTGTTTTCCTGTTTTCCTTTCTGTGGTATTTTGATTACAGTGCTGATAGAAATCTCTTCTGAGTATTTAAAAATAAAGAGAGGCCTCAGCAGTACATTATGGAAGCACTGCAAAAGTGCAAAGTATACTGCAACTATATATTTAATTATCTGTTCATATTTGCAATTCTGATTAAACTGCATTTAATGGCACAGCGAAATGACATCAGACCACACAAGTACTGACTGGCTTACTCAAACACAGAAAGCACTTTGTACATTTTGCCTTGTAATACATCGAAACAAGTACAAAAACAATATTTTACATAATGAACTTATTGTGAATAAAATGCTATTTACCAAATCTGTTGCCTCAAACACATTCCAAAAAAATCAAGTCATGATTGATTGGAATGTCACTGCAGAGATCATTTTCATTTAGCTACAGGACCATTAGTGAGATTGGGTACCTGACTTGCCTGGCTTGCGATTGCCATTTCTGATTAATTCCAAATAAGTCATAAGTTAGGAGTGTCACTATGTGCCATGCAGCTTTTAAAAAACTTCTTTAAAGGCCAAATGAAGTTTGTTGCTGATCAGATGAACAATGAAAAACAGAAGCCTTATGTACATGGTGATGTAAAGCTTGCATTTCTGTGAACAGTAAAGCCCATGTTCCAGTAGCTCCTAATTCATGGAAGACCTGTTACTGTCCATCTGGACAAATTACCTCTTAACATGAGACCACTGTTCCATTATATGGACAATTGTTTGTACAGACAATAGTATGACTTTAAGTTTTGCTTAGAATGACTTCAAATAACCTCCCTGACAATTTGTTGTCCTAATGTTGTGCTTAGAATGTATGTGTATAGAATGTAGCCCTGTTAAACAAGCAAGGAGAAGTCATCAGCAGTAGTCAATCGTAATCATTAACGTTAAATTAGAAATCCATGTAACAAATATACATCTATAAAGTCATCTTTATAGCCCACAAAAAATGTAAAAGATTTTGTCACAGAAAAAGAACATTCATAGCCATTATAAAGACATACACAGCCCACAAGCATATGGTATTACAGAACTTTTAACATCGTCAAATAAACCATTTAGTTTGCTTTTCGTATATTTGTGGAACAGCAGATTTGGTCATATTAAAAAAACCCATTAAAAACTCAAATAAAACTTGGGGCTATCATTTTTTTTTGTCACAGAACAAGACCAGTTACAGAAAGCATTGGAATCCCAGAACAACTCTGCTACACATCATGTACTGCCTGTAGGAGAGCAGTTTTCAGGAGCTTGCTGAGTCTGAATGCCTCCTGTTTATTTCTGTATGTTTGCTAATAACTGAAACTATTTCTGCATGAGTTGGCAGCTTGTGCTCAGCAGTAGCCAAATTACTCTGGGTCACACCCCAAATTTATTTAATACCCCTGAGAAAGATCAAAGTGTCTACTGGGTGTCTAGTTCACAGTGGAAGGTGATAAATACTCAGTGTTGTATTTTATATAGCAGATCGATCTCTGACAGACATATAAAGAAGAGAAAAGCAGACCAGGACGCGTCCTGAATTATAATGATTTCCTCATAATAACACACCTGATGTGAGTGTAGTGCACATGACCGCGCCTACAACTTCATCAATAAGCTCAATCATACACACTTAATGTGTTTTTTAATATATAGTATTTAATATATACATATTCTACCTGCTAGTGTTGAGGCTCCGCGTCCATCCGATCCTACAGTCGGTGTATCTCTCGCTCCATACCTCTCTCTCTCACACACACACACACACACAACTGATCTCTCTCCAACTGATCTACTGTCAGCTCTTATCGTTCTATTGCACACACACACACACACACACACACACACACACACGAGAGTGCGCACGCACGCGCACACACGCTGCTATGGTGACGGCGCACTTCCGATCTGCTCTGTGTTAAAGCAACACGCTTGGCAATCAGCCGGTTATGAACTGCCAAAGGGGTCACAAGAGGGAACTGTTCATTCATTCACTCATTCATTTATTCACTTTCTGTTTTACCACCCAATTTATCCTGGTCAGGGTCGCGATGGGTCTGATTCATTCGAGCGAAAGGCAGGAAACACCCTGGAAAGGTCACAGTGCACACACACCCCTTCACACACACTCACACTTGAGAAAATGCAAACTCCACACAGAAAGGACCCTTGTCGCCCGGCCAGGATCAAACCCAGGCCCTTCTTTTTGTGAGGTAATAGCACTACACAATGTGCCAATGTGCCACCCACAAGCGTAAACTATCACTTTTAAAACTCTTGTGACACATTTAAGCAGTATATGACAAAAGATGACGTCCCTTTTTTGGGAGCGAATCCACCCGTAAAACCACTGGCACAGGAGGCATCAGTTGGTAGGGTAGAGGTTCGGCTCATGCATAGCCAAGCCAGCAAGTTCTGATGAGAACTCTCAAGATTCCTTGTATGTTGTTTCCATGGGCTAATTTGTCACAGAAGGCCAGAGCAGCCTATTCTTTTGTGACATCCAGTTCTCTTTTGCACTATCCCTGTTATGTCCACTTTCTCTGTTGCAGGTTGTCTACTAATTAGGCTGCTTATTTATTTGCAACTGTCCCCTTTTTGTTAGTGGCTTTTAGTCACAGTATTGTTCTACCTTGATTACATTTTGGCACATGGACTCCATTTCCATTTTTACAGGTGTGTAAAATTTGCCCTGCGCTTTCTGTAGTGAGACTCATTCCCCATTACAATGATACCAATCATGATACCATCACCTGTTACCAATTCTCCTGCTTGTTGTGGATTGGTTCAAAAATGGTGCAATTTTAATATTCTATAAACTGAACTGGTATCATGCATCTGTTCCAATCTTTTTTTAATGTGTTGCAGGCATCAAATAAAAAAAAATGTAAAAGATTATTAATGAAATACAATCAGGTTGGTCAACAAGGCATTAAAAATCATTGTTGTACTTTTTCCAGTTAAATAAAGGTTCAGGAGAGTAACCTAATCACAGATTGTTGTTTTTAATTGTATTGTCAGAACATTGCCAGAGCAAATGTCAGGGCTCTGTGTAGGCCATTGAGGTGACTAAATACCAATCTTATTAAACCCTGTATTTGCTTCCCCATATTGTCCTTTTTATAATCCACTGGCAATGTAAAGTTTATTTGACTGTATACTGTGTCACCTGTGTTCCAGCAAAAACTGTGTATTCCGACTTTTCTGAGTTAAAAAACAATTTAAGTTTCATTTATAAATATAGTTTTAAAGATTGCATTTGTTCCATTTTTTAGTTTCCTACCTCACAGTTCTGCCTGGTAAGCAATTCCTCGTAAAGTGATTATCTCAGTGTAATCCTCGGTTTTTACTGTAAGCAAGATCTGCACTTGGTGTAGTAAAATCCCATGGAAAGCTATTTAAGGCTGCTGCATTCTTTGAAAGACAAGCTCTTTAACTTTGTGAATGGTTTCTTACGATCACTGCAGTTCTGTAGAAAATTGTGAGAGCTGGTGATGTGCAGGGTACAATCGTTCATGCACATGTACAAAAAAAATGATGACAGAATGCTAGACCAGTTTTACAACATATCATGAAAACCTGTATGCATTATAAACCATGACGTTAATGTATTTCTGACTACAGCCTTAATTGGGTTGTTTCTAAGTATACTACAAATACTCCCATCTTAGTCCTCACAAAGCCCTGAATTGTAAAACAACTCCTTGATGATTAGTGAATTCCTCTGAGCAGGTTATACATTAAAACGTCAGCATAATTAATGGGTGGAACAAAACAAAAAGAAAAATTCTTGGTATGAAAACAGACAACCCAGTATCATTGTCTTTAGGCCAGGGGTCTGAGCAGGTCACTGTAGTTACTCCACAGCAAACACACCAGACACATCAAACCAAGTCATTTTGGACTTCAGGGTAAAGCCATGCTGAAACATGAGCCATAGTAACACTAGAACCCTAGTAACATTTGTTTTACAATATTTTATTTTCAGATTAACACCCTTACTTACGTTCATCAAATCCAATTTGAACAGAACAAATTCAGTCTTGCAAATTTAATTAAGTATTTTTAACTCTTTGACCGTCACTAAAGACCGACTGGTTAATTTGCAGATATTTCCACTCTAGGTTCTGTTACTGAATTCAACAGAATGTTTACTCTGTTCCTTGTTTATTACTTAGCTGGTCTGATAATGTACTGAACTGTCTTACAGAGCTGCAACTGCTTTTTTCTGAGAGGAAACAGTGAAGGAAAGTCAGGGAATGTTAAAAGAAACACTGAAATGTGCCAATATGGCATTAATGTGATTTCTCAGTTTTAATCTGGAGTAAGTGTTCTGTGTTTGCCCTCTGGTGTGCTAATAAGGAACTGAAATGCTGCTGTCCAGAGGCCATTTTGAAAACAGCATGAAAAGCTCTGAATTATATGATGCAAATGCTTGAGGGGCAAATTATATATTTACGTTCAACGTTACTGCTACTACTAGTACTACTTTTACTACTGTTACTACTACTGTTACTACTACTGCTACTATTACTAATATTGTTGCTCATACTAATACAGCTGATACTACTGCTTCTACTGCAACTAATACTGTTACTATTACTACAGCAGATATAACTACTACCTACTAACTACTACACCTTTTTACTACTGTTTTTACAACAACAACTACTACTATTACAACTACTTTTACTACTGCTGCTGCTACCATGACGACTACTACAACTAGTAATAATAATAATAGAAGGCCTTTATTTGTCATATATACATATACAGACGTACATACAACAAAATTATTTTTCCGTATATACCAGCTTGTTTGGAAGCTGGGGTCAGAGCGCAGGGTAAGCCATCGTACGGTGCCCCTGAAGCAGAGAGCGTTAGGGGCCTTGCTCAAGGGCCCAACAGTGGCTGCATGGCAGAGTTGGGATTCGAACTCTTTACCTTTCAGCTGATAGCCCAAAGCTCTACACACTAGTCTTCCACTGTCCCAAATAATAATAATAAATAATACTAATAAAAACAACAAACTGCTACAACTGCTACTACTATTACTACCACTAACAATAATGAAAATAAGAAACTGCTATTACTACTGTGATAGCTACTTTTGTTATTGCTACAACTACAGCTGCTTATACTGTTTAACTCATGGTCAACCCACCGTGACCATGACCAGGATAAAGTGATGATAAAACATTTAATAGTAAACTTGACTACTGACAGTGACACCAGTGTTACCACAGCTTCTAGATTACAACTGACCATCTGAACAAATTTGCTCTCTGCATGAGGTTGCACTTTGAGTGCGGTCCAACTAGTCCTATTTATATTAGTGGACAGTGGTAGCCTAGTGGGTAGAGCTTTGGGCTATCCATCGAAAGGTTGACAGTTCAAATCCTGGCTCTGTTATGCAGCCACTGTTGGGCTCTAGAGCAAGGCCCTTAACCCTGTCTGCTCCAGGGGCGGTGTACAATGGCTGACCCTGCGCTCTGACCCCAGCTTCCAAACCAGCTGGGATATGCAAAGAAAGAATTTTAGTTAATTTCCCCAGGAGCAAGCCGTAGCCCGAGGAGCAATCCGTAGCCTAGTGGGTAAGGTACTGGACTAGTAATCAGAAGGCTGCTGGTTCAAGCCCCACCACTGCTGCTGGTTGCCGTTGGGTCCATGAGCAAGCCGTAGCCTAGTGGTTAAGGTACTAGGCTAGTGATCAGAAGGTTGCTGGTTCAAGCCCCACCACTGCTGCTGGTTGCTGCTGTTGGGTCCTTGAGCAAGCCGTAGCCTAGTGGTTAAGGTACTGGACTAGTAATCAGAAGGTTGCTGGTTCAAGCCCCACCACTGCTCTGACCACTGCTGCTGGTTGCTGCTGTTGGGTCCTTGAACAAGGCCCTTAACCCTCAATTGCTCAGACTGTATACTGTGACTGTAATGTAAGTCGCTTTGGATAAAGGCGTCTGCTAAATGCTGAAAATTTATGATCAATAAAGTCTTATCTTATCTTATATGGGCACAGAGGAGTTACCAGCAATGGTCAACCACTGGAGCCCAAAGTTAGATGCTACTAAAAAGCACAGTGCCAGATTCTGTACAGTGCACTCTCAGAAATATAGTGGTTGCAAACTTTTCCACAAGTCCAGTGGACCAATTAGGACAGTCCGTAACTTTGGCTAATTAGTGCGGGCGCACACACACACACACACACACTGTGGAGGAGGGAGCAGAGCTGTGCTTTAAAGGCGCGTGCAGCCTGGAGCATCAGTACAGATGTGAAGGTGTTGATGTTCCTCCCGCCCCCTCACTCCGTTGTACCCGCTCCTGTTTTATGTCTGCGTCACAACAAGTCCGCGCGCCAGAGAAAGAGAGAGAGAGAGAGAGAGAGAGAGAGGCGGAGGTGATGGCGTCTCTGGCGGGATCGACTCTCTGCTGACAGCCGCGTTTGATCGCACCGGCGGGGGGCAAACGGACACCAAAAGACACCGGAACATGAAAGCGCGCGCGGCAGGACAAACAGCGGCGACACAGACAGAGCGGCTCGCTCACTGACTGAAGCCTCGCGCCGCGTCGCGCGCCCTCACCTCACCGCTTATCAGAATAAATTCATATTGATTGCACCTAGAGGAACAAGTGCGGGGGGCTGGAGGCAGAGCGCGGACTCAGGACAGAGGTTCATGTCCAGCACCGGAGGAGATCTCAGTGACCCCGACACAGAGGAGCACCACTTTACAGGTAGCACGAGCCCTGTCTAGCCTTCTCACTCTCGCGCGCGCGCATTTCTGCCACGCTTAATTGATTGATGAGCTCGTTCATGCCGTCATCGCGTGTCGCGCGCCTCCAGAGTTGCAGGCATAGGTTAGATGAAATCAGATCAGTGCAAATGCACGCGCTAATGCACGTCCGCACGCGCTGCGTGTTAATGGAGCCAGTTATAGTGCTGACCTTATTCCTTCATCATAGTTTCTCATGTGTGTATGCGTTCGCGTTGCATGCACGGTACTAATGAAGCGTTCTGACGGGCCTGAACTGAGTGCACGCTCTGTAATAGGATGTTGCATAAGGATGAATGCATTTGATCATGTGTGGCACTGCATAGCTGATTAGCTCGGTGCACACTGGCTCACTGCTGAATGATGCTGATCATTCAAAGCTCTTACTGTATCCTGTCGCCATGCACAGTCTGAATTTAACCCTTTAGGCTGCACATCACAAAGCCCTTGGGGCAGGAGCACAACTTTTGTCCTGTAAACTTGAAGCAGAAAAGTACTAAACTGAAGTTTAGGGAACTTCTGGTCTGGTACCTCAAAAGCAGAGGCACTTAATCCTCAAAAACTTGTCTACACAGCAATGTTTTTGCTTCAGGGTTGTGATTCAGAGCAGCAGGGTGGTGCACCATTTGGAGAACTAACTGTGGAATTGGGTTCAAACATTGCCAGCAACAATTATCAGATTCTCTCTGTATCCGTATTTTTTTTGGGGTGGAAATTATACTTATGTATTATATTGTAATACACAGTACTTT
This sequence comes from Trichomycterus rosablanca, assembly GCF_030014385.1. NCBI lineage: Eukaryota > Metazoa > Chordata > Actinopteri > Siluriformes > Trichomycteridae > Trichomycterus > Trichomycterus rosablanca. The sequence continues at coordinate 4,679,170 of NC_086010.1, read as the reverse complement.
ATGTAATATTTATTACAAAAACATATATATATTATACATCCAGTGGGTATTTATACCTCTAGTGGGCCACAGCCCCCTAGTTTAGGTTTGAAAGATAAATCTTCTGAATGGTAGAGGCAAGACACCAAAATGCATTTTGTATCCAATCATAGGCTATATTTTATTCATTTTAGTCATGATAATGATTGTGGATTACTACCAACTATGAAAGCAGCAGGAACAACAGTCTCACAAAAACAATAAGCAATAAACTGCACAGCAATCATTTTATTCTATACACCACACAGAACTCTTAACCTAATAAAACAAACAAAAACAACAGAAATGCAAGTTTTAAGTTTTGCACTTAAAAGGGATTTGTACAGGCCAGTGAAGTTTGTCCAAACCAAACATGTCAAACTATGTCCGGTCATGCTGAAACAAAAACTTTTGGACACAAATTTAAAGCGTATGACAAGTTTTATATGATTAATTTAATACACACGTAAGCAGTAGATGTGGCTAAAAATACTGAACTTAATAATTAAGAGAGGTGTCCATAATTTTAGCCATGTAGTTTATATAAAAAGCTCATGGCATCAGAAAGTAATTCATTTAAAATTAATCTGCAGTGTGTTGTGCTTCTCAGGGAGTGAAACATTTTTATTTTCAATCTGTTTCAAACAGTTTAAGGATTTCCCTACTCTAACACAACCACTCACACGTAGAAGTGATGTAGGCTTCGGTTATCCTGCTCTAAGAGCCTTATTTAGACTCTCATTAGATTTTACATGTGTATAAAATAGGTTCTTTTCTAACTCAAACTGTGTGTGTCCTGTGCTCTCAGGATGGGGGTGGTCAGTGAGGGAGAGGACGTTCTAGCACGATGGAGTGACGGGCTGTTATACTTAGGCAACATCAAAAGAGTGAGTTTCATAATCGTGTTCATTGTGTGTAGTTAGAGATACACTAACATGCAAATGTACAAAAACGTCCCTTTGTTTCTCAGGTAGATCTAATCAAGCAGTGTTGTTTGGTCAGGTTTGAGGATAATTCAGAGTTCTGGGTCCTCAAGAAAGACATTCATTTATGTAAGTGATAAAAATAGAACCCATTTTTTTCATGGCAACTGAACTCAACTGAATGCTGTTTTCATATGCTTTTTAATCCTCCTGTTTCTTTGTTACAAAGCCTGCCTTCAAGTGCACCAATAACTGACAACCTTATCTTTTATGTTAATTTCCTAATAAACATGAAAACTTGATCATTTTTTATTTTTATTACAAAAGTTTTTATTTTTAACATAGTGCTGTTCAGAATAATGTTGTTTTTTTGTGTAAATTAGCATAATTGAAGAATAATATGAAATAATATTTACATAATGTTTAATACTACCATTGTGTAACTTAGAAAACATGAAAATGTGATTTGCATCCTAAATTCAGTTCAGATTCTAAGCATCTTTCTCTCTCGTAGTCTCACCAAGTGGAGAGGAAGTGTGTTGTGTCTGCGATGGTCCACCTCTTAAAGAGCCACTCATAAACTGTCTCAAATGCCGCCATGGTAAGCAAACTAGTAAATACAGTATTCTTATTAAATGAGCATTGAGAACTTTTGTGTGTTTTGGTCTCATAAAGAACAGTTAATCTAGCCACAGCTTCTTAACAAGATTTAGCTTCTAGGAAATGTCATTTAAGAAGTTGGCTATGAATGGTGCTGAAATTGTGCATGGACATTAAAACTTGTTTTAACAGGCAAATGAATCTGGTATTTGTGACGCTCCAGACTCAGTAAACATTAAAAAACAAAATGACCACCAACATCCAACCAGTCATGACAAGGAGACGTCTGAACTGTCATTCTCAACATGTTGTCTATTAATACAGAGATTGAGCTGATTAAGCAGAAATGTGCTGGTCTGTGTGTTTTTCTGTTTATAACAATGATGACAGTAGTGCTTGTCAGTTACTCATGATTATTAGTATTGATTATTTAAAAGTGACATTTTGAATCTGGCATGAACAACATTATACTATTATAGTGGATTATACTGGATGTGCAAAAATGTTTTGATGGATTTTGCAAAAAGATGATTTACATATTTCTTTCTACACAGTGAAGCTTTAAATATGAAGTGTTTTTAATAATGAAAGACTTTAGTGTTGATTCCTGTCGTATCTGTAAGATATTTACTCTGTTTGATCAGATTCTCTCTGCAAATCTCACTTGCCCTCTGTACTTCTATTTTTACTTGTACTTTGTACTTCAACTTCACCTGCTGTACCAATATTGAATGGATTCATAACATTTCTTGCTCACTAGGGGTCTTGACCCAGATCTCAGCAGAGATATAACAGTAAGACTATGACTGAGAATAACATTTAATAAACCAGTGCTTTAGTTATTAGACAGTTTGTTATAAATAAAAATATCTATGTAAGTTCTAGAAATATATTAATACAGGAACAGACAAAGCTAATGAAAAGAAAAATGAGCAGAAAGGAGGAGATGACATCACATAGCTACAAGTGCATTTGAATACATATATATTTAGGTATAATTGTATGTTTTTATTTACATAAATAATCAGAAAGCATAAAATTCAATCCTAATTTATGCTTACATGGTAAATCAGTTCAACAGGATGAATGGAGACCTGATGACCACTTGCAGCAACTTGGCAGCAGATAATCTGGTTTTGGGAGGCAAAAAATTAATATGCACAAAACAATCTGCTAATTGTCCTAACCTGCAAAATATTTAATGAGGAGCCAGTTTTCGTAAATTTACTGCTATTAATTGTTTGCTTATAAAGATTGCTCAACCTAGTACCCACGTGGGGTAATACTTGACTTAAGGTTTTTACAAAGAAAATCTAATACATTTACTAGCCAAACTGTTTTAAACCCTTGGGATGGGTTGGGATGATTATTCATCAGACAAAAAGCATTTAAACCAATTTTGTGAGGCATTTAAATAAATTTTCTCTTTGCAGGTTATCATGCACAGTGTCACACTCCAGCCATCGATCCAGAAGTGGAGATCGACTCCTGGATCTGTCGGCAGTGTGTCTTTGCTGTCGCCACCAAGGTTGGATTTTGACAGATATTGTAGTTGGTACTGGGTAAAGCTGGAAAGAAAATTCTTTTCGAGCTGTAAAAAATGGCACATTTTATCTCTCAGTGAATGTTCTTCGATGCAAATTTCTACTTTTAGCATCTCTTTGTGAATGTCCATGAATTACTTATGCTGCACTGCTTTTTAGGTAGAGTGTGATGCCTGGCAGTTCTTTAATCTGTCTATCATTTCATTTTGCTGCATTCAGCTACAGAATGTTATTCATCTGACCTCTGTTTCTAAAAACACCCAAATTCTCTTTTGGCTGTTCTTCAACCTCAGTCTTTAAATGCACGTGGTATTTTACATTTACATATACTCTTTCAGCAGTTGCTTTTTTCCAAAGTGGCTTTTATTTGACACTTTTATTGGATCCATTTAATATATTTAATTTATAAGTACTAGGATTTGAATCTTTCTGCTATTTTGGCTATAGCTTTTATTTTCCCTTTGCTCTGTTAATTGTGACTTTTTAGCAACAGTATTGTTCTACCTTGTTAAGCATCCTGCAGACTGCTTCATTTTCGGTTCTTGCAGGTTCGGGGCTACACCTGGTACTTCAGGCCAGGGCGCGATCCGCCCCATTACAGATTATTAATGAAACTTTGTAGTCAGTGCATGATTTAACAGGAAGTCAGTGTGATCTGGGGTAATATTAATTCATTTTGCTGTTCTGGTGAGAATTGAACATTCTGGACTAGTTTATAGTATTTGGCACAAATGAACTATTAAAATTAGCAATATAATAGATACTCCTCACTCCTCACTATAATAGTCTCATCTCACTAGGCTTAGCGTATATAACTGTGCATGGTATTTCATGTATTTAATGATTTTGGTTTGATCCTAGAGAGGGGGAGCCTTAAAACGAGGTCGCTTTGCTCGGCTCATGCAGTTAATGAAGGTGGGGCTGCCCTATCAGCTTTCAACTTTAGACTGGGACCCACAACATCTGACTAACCAGCAACAGTGTTACTGCTACTGCGCTGGACCGGGAGAGTAAGTCAAACCTTCACTGTAATTAAAGTTAATTTAAATTTCTGGAGATTAATATAATAATAAATAATAATAATAGTAAAATAATAAAATTTTTTGGAAAAAAACAACAACAAACAAACAGTGGTGGCACTCAAAATGAGACCAATCAGCATCCTACTGGCCTGTATAGCAGTTCCAGCTTGTGTGTGTTTGATCTGAGACGTTATCTGAAGCTCTGAATGGAGGGCCTAAATTGTGAGGCTGATTTTTAAAACTGTTAGATCAGGTAAAAGCACTAGGGGTCTACAGACACCTCAGACATTTTCTTTAAGTGGTTGCCAGAGAATCTAGCAGACGTCTATACATTCACTTACAATTATATACGATTTGTCTACAAATTACCTGTCATGTTTAAACTGTTGAGGGCTTTTTAAATCCATTCATATTTAATAAAAAAAATAATGGAAAATTAATAGAAAAAGTTAACACTATCAGATAAGGCAAGATATTGCAAAGTATTGCATTATTAGTTCTATCCTTCTGATTAACCCATCCTCATTTCGAATGATTTGTTCATTAGGTGGAACCTGAAGATGTTGCAGTGTAATGGTTGTGGTCAGTGGTTTCATGAAGCCTGTACGCAGTGCCTGACTAAACCTCTGTTATATGGAGACAGGTGAGTGCAGTGGGGTCATTAAAACACTTAAATACTGCACCACTGATTTTACACACTTATCATTTTCCAATCTTCCCTCCAGGTTTTATCACTTCCAGTGTTCGGTGTGTACAAACGGCCCTGAAACCATCCAGAGACTCCCGATGACATGGTACAATCTACTTTCTACTCATTAATAAGCAAATAAGTGAAACTAATAAAGCACCAGGCTTAAATTGTCTTTTATAAGTGATGATGTTTTATGATTTATTCCATCTTTCCAGGGTAGATCTGGCCCATTTGTTGCTCTATCATCTGTCACTGTGCTGCAAGAGAAAATACTTTGATTTTGATCACGAAATAATGGCCTTTGCCAACGAGAACTGGGATTCTTTGCTCTTGGGCACGGTAATGTAAACAAATATTTACATAACCATGATTAGCATGTTGTATAAGCATGTCTGTAATGCTGTGAATATGTAATTGCTCTTATTCCAGATTTCTCTATTTCATATTTATTACACTAAATTATTAGAGATCATTATAATAGATAATAAAAGAAAATGCAGCCTCTTCTTTAGTGCAAATGGCACTACAGCATTACATGCCCTTAAAGGAAACCTAAAGGGAGTGATGTACCGTGACATATTAGATGAGAGTTTAATCTCATCAGCCAAAAACTAAATTTGGACGTTTTAACAGGACAGCATTGCCGAACCTTAAGCTTAAGTAACTCAAGACTGATTTAAATCCCGATGACAATTTATAGAGGATTTGAAATCGTGACTGCAGGATTTGTCCAGAGAAATGGCTTAAAATTAAATCACTGTGCTGCAAAATGTATAAATGTGAAGGAGATATATGCACTGAAAGTATAATAAATTACAAAAACAAAAGTAGTCAGTTACATGTTTTAGTCTGTGTATGAAAATAATATTTTTATTCGATGCATGTTTTTTTGATCAGATTGTAGTTTTAGAAGCATGTGTTTAATTCTCAGGAGTATTTCCTGTACTGTACAGACATCCCAATTAAAACATATTGTAAAAGTAAAAACAAATACAGTACACTGAAACAGCCATATTTTAATCACCTGATCATCCATGTTTTTCACAATGCAGTCGAATTCTGCTGGAATATGTAACAGACTGCATGAATTTAATGGCCTACAGTTATTAATATGCATGTGACATTTTCTCTGTGTTCTTAGCTGTCAGATACGCAGAAGCAAGATCGCTCCAACAGTTTGCTCAATGCTTTAAATTCCAACAAGGACAGGTGAGATACTTCTCATATTCCACTGCTTTAAGTCTGCTTATAATCATTCATGAACATGAACCGCTCTACTTCAGCGGCAATGTGTTGATTTAAAGTACACATGAGCAATTAATGCATTGCTTTATGTAACCCCAACCTAACATATAAGAACAGCTGAACATTTGATCAGAGTTTATCAAATATGCAACGCTAAACATTTGAAATATATAAATAAGAAATAGGATTTCTTCTTCTGAGAAGGTTTTCCAAGATTTTGGAATAAAATCAGGCTCTGATTGCATGAAAGCTTGCATCAAAATGCCTGTCCTTCAAACAACATCCCAGTTTATCCTGAAGGTGGGAGTTAAGGTCAGAACTCTGTGCAGGATATGTTTTAAAACCATGTTGTTTTGTTTATTTTGCTCTGTGCTTTGTATACATTTATAACAATGGGTGTAATGGCTGAAATATTGAACTCAGTAATTAGGAGGGGTTTGTACATACTCTGTGACAAAAGGTACAGAACATAATCAGCATAACCATTGGTGTATTTAAAGTTGAATCTTTGTAAAATCACTGTATTTAATTTGAGAAAAATGCAGAATAGAAGTATTTTCACTGTGTGTATGTGTACCTGTGTTTCTGTGTGTCCATGTGTGCGTTTGTGTGTTTGTTTATGTGTGTTGTGTGTACATATATATTTCTATGTAATTACATACTCACTGAGTATTTTTCATTATAAAGGTTTGTCTCTGGGAAGGAGATCAAGAAGAAAAAGTGTCTTTTTGGGCTTCAGGTTCGGGCTCCTCCTCCACTGTTGTCTGACTCCTCACCCCTCATTGCTGAACAGCCCATCAACATCACGCACCGTAAAAGGTCAGTGTAATATCCATGATGGTCTTCTGTCTCATTCACCCAACTAACCTACCAGAGCACATTATTCTAAAAGTTCTGATTTGTTTATGTAGCTTAGTGAAAATGTTTTTGGGCTGGGTTAGGAACAGATATATCGTGGTGCAGTTAATTACTTATTAAGTTTTTTGTGTAACTTTTGTTCCTGCTGCTTTTAGATCATCCTGCAAATCATTTTTTCAGTTTATAAGTGCTAGTTCCTGGATTACTTTTTCATTATTAGTCTGAGAACACCTGTCCAGGAATGATTTATGGTTCCATGAACACTTTGGACAAAAGGGTCTGCATTTAGCGGGTTAAGGGCCTTGCTCAAGGGCCCAACAGTGGAAACCTGGCAGTGGTGGGCTTTGAACCAGCAACCTTCTGCTTACTAGTCCAGTACCTTTGACTTGCAAATTATTGAACCGATGGGACAGTATGGAATGTTGACGGTGTTTGCCGTGGCTCTTTTTGTTTTTCCACTTAAGTATTGCTTAATAATTTAGTCCCTAAACACATGTGATTGCTGATGGTCTTATAAAATGAAACCAGGTGCAATAAGCTTGAAAACATCTTTTATTAGTAGCATTAGTATGTTACATAATATTATGTAACCTGTATAAAGTATGTATTTTTTAAATGTGTTAATTTAAAGTGGATAAATGCACTGAAAGAATAAATAACAAAAATAAATCAACGCTTGTTTTTAAATTAGTAAAGATCTGGCTTTTTTAATAGATGCTGGTACCCACCTGTATTTTAAATTCACAAGCGTTTCTGCTGTGCTTTATTATGTCACACTGCTTAGATGTTGCACTGTAGGCCTTTAAATCTGCTAAATATTTCTTGTTAATTTTAAAACCGCGAACTGCCGTGTCATAAAAGAATAACAGAAGCATCAGGTAATATTCGACTGTATCAGCAATAAGGAAATGAGATTTGTCTGCAGAGCAGCTGCAGTCTTTCTTGGAAAATGATCAAACACATTATGCACAATTTCAAATGGCATTTTCACTTGAAGGACAACAGAAGCCTCGGTTAAAAAGAAAATTAGAAACCAGAATCGTGGGTTCCTAGTTCTATTCACCTTATTATTTAGACCTATTTACCTATTTATGTGCATAATACAATTATGATGTAATTGGTATGCAAAAGAGAACCAAACAGAGATGCTTATGGTGGGGAGATCTGAAATAAGCAGCTAATTTAAAGCAGTCGAGCAAATAAGAGTGAATAAATCAGTATCAAAGTATAAAAAGCTGCAGTCTTTGCTGGGAAATGTGGTACAACAAATTATTAAATAAAGGGGCAATTACTCTTTACAAGGGTGATATGAGTGTTGGGTAACTTGTTTCTTAAATAATGGTCTGTTTAATAATTTTACCCTGGCATCCAATGACATTTAGGTGTTTTGGTCATTGCTAAAATCAGTTGTATGCTTATACGTTTGTAGCAACAGTTTGGGGATGGCCTTTTCCTTACCCAACATGACATTGCGCTCAAAAGCAAGATCCATAAATGCTAGTTTAAAGGAACTTCAGTGGCCTGCACAGAGCTCAGACCTCAATCCTGCTGAATACCTTCAGGATAAATTGGAACATTAATTAATTAATGTTAATTGACATTAAATAACATGAATTAGTGTCTGGCTGGTCTTGCTTTTTTATGATGCTTATTGATCCTAAATGTTCTTTAAAATAAATGTTATAGCAGCAAAAGGGTAGGAAAGCAACTCCATATTTACGTCTGGTGGTTTTGAAATGGTCAGGTGTCCACACACTTTAAGTCATGTAGTGTCTGTAATAACTGATGCAGTGTGGAAAGGAAACAGCTTTATATCCTTTGTTTTATTTCCGTTTCATTCAAATGTAAGTTTCTGTCATTTTTAAATCAGGTTTCCGAGGTAAAATGAGCTCATTGGAAACTCTAGTGATATTTATTGCCTCATTTCTACCATGCTGGCTCCATGAAAAGAAACCCATCAAGGTGACTGAATGATCTTCTGTCATCTGGTTCACAGCCCGCTGTCACTGCCATGCCAGAGACGAACGGTGGGGCCGGACTCTCGTAAATCAAAGCGGCGCATCATCGAGACACAGGTCAGCACTGCTGTCTTTATAACCACAGATCTGTCTGAAATCAGGGGCGGAGATGCTACATTCACCTGCATTAAAAATGAGCTGCTCTTAAACTTAAAAGTGACCCAGTCAGGCCATAAGGTTCACCAGTTACTGTGTGTATGGATTATTTTTATAGACTTGCTCCTGGTGATAAAATGTTACTTTCTGGAATGTTTTATATTTATTGGCTATACAGTAGTGCTCCATAGTTATGTGGCAGATTTATTGTCACACTATGTGAACAAAAGTATTGGGACACCCCTTCTATTTTTTTAACTTAGGTCTGTAAAGGCAAGAAGAAAATCTCGGTTTAAAAAACCAACAGCTTTGGAATGAACTGGAACACCAGTTGAAGCCTTCTTGATCTACAACGGTGCTCAGCCATACAAATGCTTTCTTGACTGTATAGGCTCAAATTCCCACAGACATACTATAAAGTCTTGTGAGAAGCCTTGATCACAAGCCTGGATATGGTATATCTGAAACACATGGATGGATGGATAATTAGACAGACAGACAGATAGATAGATATATAGATGGACAGACAGACAGATAGATAGAATATTTATCCCAAGGGAAATTATTGAATTATATAATTATCAGCATGACACAAATCTCACTTAATACTATTTGTTTTTAAAATTGGATGCCCAACAAGCTCATGGTCAAATACTTTCGGCCATATAGTGTATCATTACAGGGAGATGAAGATCTGGTTGAGATGCACAGTCTGGGATTGCAATCAGTTGCACTTTGCAGTTGATTATAGTCGTGTGGAATTGGCACACTGACAATGCAGGTGTTGCTAAAGCCTGGGCATTTAATGTGGCATCATGTGATCAGTATTTGTGCTGTAATGTCTGTAGCATCGTCTTCATGCGACTCTAGAAAGATCTGCTTGGCAGAAAAAAGGAAAATAAAATGAAGGAGCTATAATTCAGTACAGTAAAAATCTTTTCTGTGTGATAGAGTATCTACAGCGCTTCTGACTTTGATGTGTTCTTATCTATATTCATGTCTCAGTGAGATTACAGATGACTAGAGACGCTGTGTTCTGCTGCTATTGTGAAATGAATTTGCAGAAAGAAATGCAGCACAGAATAATGAAATCATTTAGATTCTGCATGAGTGCTAAAAATCTGAAGCTGTGCTCCAACGCCGCTGCCAAGTAAACAGCAGATTTGCCCACTATATGCCCTTGCTTACCTCATTTTAATGACTTTCATAGGTTCCCTAAACAAATCTGATATTAATATTTCAATCTAGTAATTAGGTCACTTCCAGCCATACCAATGTACACTTTATGGCCAAAAGTATGTGGACAACCGTTCTGATTTTTGAGTTCTGGTGCTTTAGCTGTACTATTTGCAAATTGTTTGGCTATAGTTTGGGGATAGCTCTTTCCTGTTCCTGCACATCTGTGTCCCTAAGCACAAAGTGAGGTCAATAAATGCATGGTTTGACAAGTTTGTTGTGGAAGAACTCCAGTAGCCTACACTGAACCCCTTTAGGATGAATTGGAACATTGATTGCAGTCAGTGTCTGACCCCACCATTTAATGCTTTTTTTTTTGACTGAATTGAAAGAGATTTCTACAGACACACTGCAAAATTTTGTGGAAAGTCTTGTTGCATCTACTTGCATTTGCTATCCTGCTGCAGGTTTTAAAATGGTGTCCACATACTTACGTACAATATATTTATAACTGTAAAGCAGGAACGTTCTTATCATTTAAACTATATGATCAGGCCGCTCAGGTGGCGCAGCGGTAAAAAGAAACGCGCTGCAACCAGGGCTGGATTCTGAGAAGCGTGGTATCGAATCCAGCCTTGCTTTACCGGTTCGAAGCTGAGTGGCTATATGAGCAACGATTGGCCGGTTGCTCATGTGGGGGGTGGGACAAAGAACCGGATGTGGGTCTCTCTCTGTCAGAATGCGATTGCGTTCTCTGCCGGCTGATTGGAGGCGCTTACACAGAGATGGGAGAGGGTGCCCTTAGGGTGTGTCTCTCCGCATGCAACGCTAGGTGGCGCCAAACTCGTCAATGTGTGGGTGGCAAAGATGCATCTGGCTGCTGCTCGTGTTTCGGAGGGGATACGGGTTAGCTTCAATCACCTCCGTCAGGGCAGGGTTCGGCATAGACAGAGAGGAAGCACGATGCTAATTGAACAATTGGATGCGCTAAAAGGGGAGAAAAAGGGGTAAAAATTAAAAACAATAAAATAAAATAAATAAAATAAAATAAAAAAAAACTATATGATCAGTAACTGCGGTGCAGCAGGTAGAGTAAGTACCTCATTTTCCCGAGGTCTGCTCAAGTTTCCATGTATTCCCTCCCAGAGTCCAGTGCTTCTGGTAGGTGTTGGACTCTTGGCCCTGATCAGGTTAGTATTAAAACTGGATCAGTTCATTTACAGTAAGCATTAATGTTTCTGGCTCTGTGTTTCTTTTTCCTTACTGTTCTCTTCAGTCCTGTTCACCAGAAGTTCCTGCAAACCACATCAACCTGGTGCCATGTTGCCATGAATGTGTAAACGGGGCAAGCGTCTACAACTCCCGGAAATCAGAAGAGGAATTAGCAGTGGGGTTAGTATCACAGCAGTTTGCAACATAATCAAAATATATACGTTTGCTTTTGGGTTTTATTTTACTTACTGTCCATAATATGGTCATTTATTTGCCTGTATGTTTCATCTCTGGTAGTTCTCATCTACAATTGGTTAAATACTCTGGTTTCAGGTTTCAGGCATGTCAACAACAAATGATATCATTTGATTATAGAAACTAAAAAATGTGCCCGGTTTAATAATGACTAACAACTAACTAGTTTGGTAATAATCTGTATTTTAACAGATCACCACCCAAGAGAATGTTTCCCCTGTATCACTCATCATACAATGGTTCTCAGGGTCTGCCTCGATCTCTGCATCACTACAGGTTTGTGAACAGTGGGAAGATTTACAGTACATTACCAGCTCACTGGATGTATTTCTCACCATAATAATGACATGTTAGTGGAGGCTGTAGCTGAGATGTTTGACACATAACATTATCATGTAAAACTATGTAAAATATATTATAAACAAATTTTACTCAATCTACATGTCATCTAAAATGAAATAGAAGTTTAAATGAAAATAGAATTTTAAAACACATTAGTCTAGTATGCTAGCTCATCACTGGGAAGATTTGTGTTCAGTTCTTAGGCGTGCCATCGGCTTGGTCAGGTGCTCAAGCATAATTTGCTGTGTCTGAGGGAGGGAAAGTTAAATTGGGGAGCCAGCTGTTTGCACTCAAATCATATAGTCAGCAATAATTTAAGTGAAAAATCAAATCTTAAATCTTATCTTTTCTTCAATTCATCCCTCCTTTTATAGTGCCGAGGACCCTTGTAGACTTCCAGCCCCCTGCCTGCCCTGCTCCATGTCGTCAGATCATTCGCCTGTCGAGAAGTTTGAGCAGTGCCCATCACTGTTCCTGCGTGATGTTGCACCCTACCCCAACGGAATGGATTTAGAGGAGCACACAGCACGAGGCTGGGGCGGAGGAGAGGCTGTGAGGATACTGGCCAAACGTATCACTCCAGATGGAAAGGTCCAATATTTGGTGGAGTGGGGAAATGTTAAAGTTTACTGACGGAGAGGTGACAGTATATATACATGGTAGGAAGAGAGCAGGAGCGAATGACTGAGTGAGTGAGTAGACATCATTTGAAAGTAGAAAAGGACGAAGAACAAAACTGCCTATATTACATTCAGCTAGAGCAGATTCTCGAGGAAGACAATGATGAACTATACGATGCCAGGTTGATCTGAACTTTGACTTCCCTTTTTGAAATGATAGATTATACTTTCAGATCTTTTCCCCTTGACAGCGTCTTCTATATTTTGAATACTGTTAGAAACACCTCTAGAAGGCCTTCAATCTTACTGGTGTAATTTGTAATCTATATAATATAAACTCTTTATGGTATTATATGTTGTTCATGCAATCATTCCAGTGAGAAACAATGTTCACCGTTAGGAGGCCGTTACAGCCAGTTTGTAAGGTTCATTATGTTATGAGGGACAAAGAGAATGTTAGAGAAATACTGTTAATTAGGCAGAAAATACTGTTCGTTCATTTTTTTTTGATCGATGACCTAACAAGATCGTCATAGCACTGTTATTATTTACTTTACTTACAGCCACAATTTATTCATTCAATTTGGTTTTATAATCATGACAATATGTGAGTGATGACAATATGTGAGTGTACTTAAATATCCTCTTTAGTCACTAGATCTGTCAAAGCACTTCTGAGGGCACTTCTGTGTTTCTCTAGTATTCTTAACAGAATGTTTCCAAGATCTTGTAAAATCCATGCCAGAAAGAATGAAACCCATTCTAAAATCGAAAGCGGGTGTTAATCAGTATTGGTATGGTGTTTCTAATAAAGTGGCTAGTGAGTGTATACATAAACAAATAAAGCAAGTTTTTACAGAATGTAGCTAATGCCACTTTCATGTGTACGTATTCTGACACACTGTGAAGTATGCAGCTTTTTACCACTATCCACCTTAGCAGGCTGTGAGCATTGGTCATGGGTTCTTTAACATTCAATATAAAATCTGTGATCACAAAAAAATTTATTATTTGATTTTATGAATTAATGATTTGTTTAATTATAGATTCATATTAAATATATTATGGATCATTATGGATTAATGGAGACCATGTTGGCACACATCTAACAGAGTTTCTGGGGCTCTCATTATTAATTAATAATCTGAAGATCTGGTGTGTTATGTAATTTTACATTTTCATAATAATAAGACATGTTTTAATTGTTGGGTTTTTACAAATCATTCTATTTTGTTATGACATTTTTATAACTTCATTGTCCAACTACAACATTCACATGTCCATAAATGTAAGGATGTCTTTGCATGGTCCTTTTAGGAACAAAACAGTATTTTTGCAGATAAGAGACAAATTATTTCCTTTTAACTGGAATCTGAATATTTTGAGTCTGAGAAAGAACATAATTTATCAGTGAATGAAACGAATGATTGTATTTTCTTTTACTCATGATGAACTGTGTATAAAGCCGTGCTGTGTTTAGATTAGAAACCTTCAACAAACAATTCAGGGTTAAATCTAAAGTCAAGGGACAACACTGTTTGAACTTTATGACTTTTAGTTAGCAGTCACATTTATACAGTGTGTACAGTATTGGTCTGTGTAATGTAATAAACTGTTTCTCATCACATTGTAAAAAGAATCTGATTAAGAAGCGTTTGATTGTTCATATCCATATCTTACATTTCTTAAGGGAATATTTGCAAATCTTTGTGAATTAATCAGAAATTAATTCAAAAATAAAATAAAAAACCTTGGCTGCATCTGAATCAAAAGCATAAACACTATTTAATTCTGTTTATTCACCAGAAATAATAAATACGGTCAGGTTCAGAAATTAATGGAAATTATTTTAATCTTCTCTTTTATATTTTATTTCTACTTTCTGTTTTTCAAAACATGAATTATTACATACTGGGGGACTAAGTAGCTGGTGTTATGATAACTCATTCTTCACCCCTTTTTCTTTTATTTTATGCTTTGTGCATTTCACTGGGGGCATGTTGTTGATGTCTCTGTTGGGTGAGTTTTTGGTTGGCTGAGTTTTCTTTCGTTTGCTGGTGACAGCATATGCCTGTGTTCTTGTGGCGTCCCTTTTCTGGGTTAGCACATAGAGTGTGATATCTACTGTTCTGCTAAGGTCTCCTTATCCACACACAGATACCACATCCAAAACTGTGTTCTCAGCTTTTTGTGCCAATTTTCAGGGACAATTGGGCAACATTTTGCAATAAAAACACTTTTAGGATCGAACCCTGATGCCGTGTGGCACCCACACAGTGTCCAATTTTAGTGTCCGTGTTTTGTATCATATGTTTTGCTGGACTTGGTTGTTAAACATTGCCCGTCGACTGTTAAACTGGATTAAAGCCACCAGATGGCACCATGCATGAGCATCTGAACCAATCCGCACCATATTTCACTTATTAATGAATGCAAAAGGGATTTTCTTTTTTCAACCTTCCGGTGATGCACTGAGCCAGTTCTAAGGCAGCGATAATGCGGTATTAGGGCGGAATTAAGACATTTAGCAGAGGCGAAAGAGTTGATCAGATTTTAATAAATCCTATAAGCTGGAAACTGGACACTTGGCTGCTGTAGCGCCATCTTGGCTCCGGTTACCATGGCACACAGCCTCAGCTTCCGAGTGTGTGAGGAAGCACCAGGAGTTGGCTCTGCTGATTCAGATACTGGAAACTGTGTGTGTGTGTGTGTGTGTTAAATTATTTCATTACATTATGCCAAACAATATTCAAACCAAACCAAACTCACACATACACTTCATGATTAAAGTATGTGAACCCCTGACCTTGAGCTTGTTGGTCAGAACCATGATGGCCATTATTTGCATTTTCATGGACATGAAGTTAAAGCTAGGGTGGCTCGGTGGGTAGCACTGGCACCTCACAGCAAGAAGGTCCTGGGTTCGATCCCCAGGTGTTGTGTGTAGTTTTATGTCAAACACAGTCATGGACAATGTTGTATCTTTAATTCACCTCACTTGCATGTTTTTGGACTGTGGGAGGGAACTGGAGCTCCTGGAGGAAACCCACACAGACACGGAGAGAACATGCAAACTCCACACAGAAAGGACCCGAACCGCTCCACCTGGGAATCAAACCCAGGACCTGTGAGGCGACAGTGCTCACTAGTGTTCTCAGACTTTTGACTCTGACTCTATATTAATCATTTTTTTCCCACATTTTTTTCCTAAATGTATTTGTGTCCTGCCAGTTGAGGCATATTAGCGTATTTTAGATTGCTTGAAATGTTCTATTATGGTGTTTAGATTAAACAGGGATGCAGTAATCAAGCCTAGACTTTATGAATTCCCTGCTCCATAATTTCTGTATTCTTCCTTATTAACATTTTACATTTTCAGCATTTAGCAGATGCCTTAAGCAACTTACAGCACTGTGACAGTATACAGTGTGATGGAAATACCACCAATCCAGACTGAATTGTGAGTAGAAAAGTTTTAATCTTGTCTGCAGAGAAGAATCACACTGACCGAGTCTCACACAGAGGCTCTGTGGATGCGATAACAATAATAATAACAAACATCCTTATATATCTTGTTGGTGACCTTTAGGACAGTGGAAGATTCCACTCCTTGTTTCTACACTCACTGTCCATTTTATCAGCTCCACTTACCATATAGAAGCATTTTGTAGTTCTACAATTACTGACTGTAGTCCATCTATTTCTCTACATAGCTTTTTAGCCTGCTTTCACCCTATTATTTAATGGTCAGGACCACCACAGAGCAGGTATTATTTAGGTGGTGGATGATTCTCAGCACTGCAGTGACACTGACATGGTGGTGGTGTGTTAGTGTGTGTTGTGCTGGTATGAGTAGATCAGACAGCAGCGCTGTTGGAGTTTTTAAATACCGTGTCCACTCACTGTCCACTCTATTAGACACTCCTACCTAGTTGGTCCACCTTGTAGATGTAAAGTCAGAGACGATCGCTCATCTATTGCTGCTGTTTGAGTTGGTCGTCTTCTAGACCTTCAGCCGTGGTCCTGTGGGGGTCCTGACCATTGAAGAACAGCATGAAAGGGGGCTAACAAAGCATGTAGAGAAATAGATGGATTACAGTCAGTAATTGTAGAACCACAAAGTGCTTCCATATGGTAAGTGAAGCTGATAAAATGGACAGTGAGTGTAGAAACAAGGAGGTGGTTTTAATGTTATGGCTGATCGTGTAGGAACTGGTCTAAATCAGGTAGAACTGGGTTTTGGATGTCATACAATGCAACTGATGCATTCTTATGTACGCACCCAGTAACATTCCATTGTAGCAGTATTCTTGGAATATGACTACTGGCAAAAATGCCCTTAGCATATCTACATTTTCTAAGTAGTATCTGATCATATGTTAATACTTCTTGTGTAAATTCACATTTTTCTGTCACAACAGTCTAAGTAATCGAGGGCTAAGGGCTTTGCTCAAGGGTCCAACAGCAGCAACCTGGAAGTGGTGGGGCTTAAACCAGCCACCTTCTGATAACTAGTCCAGTACCTTAACCACTAGGCTACAACTGCCCAACTGTCCTTATGCTGTTTTATCGGCAAAGAACGGGTGAACAAAGTAGTAAATGCTACTCAAGTTAAGAGTCAAGAGAGGTTTATTGTCATTTCAGCTATATACAAGTACATATTGAAACGAAACAACGTTCCTCCAGGTCCAAGGTGCAACATAGAACAAAAAGTGCAAGACAGTAAAGTATAGTGCAGGTAGACAACTTACAATAATACGAGCATGCTTAAAATAAGTAAAGGAAGACGAGACTAGAGACAAGTGTTGGTTAGTACATGGTACTGAGTAAATAATGGTGAGGTAGATTATACACAAGATATGTGTATCAGTCAAGTTAAGTCAGACTCATTTATATAACGCTTCTTACTATGAACATTGTCTCACATCAACTTTACCTCTGCTGAGCAAGCCGAGGGCGTCAGTGGCAGGAAAAACTCCCTTAAAAATTACAGTTAGAAACCCTGAGAGGAACCAGACTCAGCAGGAACCCATCCTTCTTGGGTGGCCTGGAGGAGTTCTTTATTTTTAATCCAGTCTTTGAAGAATACATGGACATTATAAGTTCTGGACATTTTTGTTGCAACATGCCAGATTCCCGTCCCATCTAATAGGGGCACGCCAGATTTTTTTGTTGCCGTTACACCGCTATAATCTCGTTATTTTACCATTATTCCCAGTTAAAATGTTACCGGGGGGGGCGTAGGGGGTCTTGAATTAAAGGCTGAATTTTTCAGACTAAAATTAAGCTGATTCACCAAAATGTGAGTTACTTAGAACCTTATAACCCTTCATTACTAATCTGTACCAGCAGTGCCAGTAGTTGTGGAGGGGAACGTATGCTCATATATGGTCATGTATAAGATGAGTGAAACACTGAAACACGTAAGCGGCGCGTGAGCGTCTCTGTGCGCGCGTGCGTAAGGTGCGTGCGTGTGTGTGTGTGTGTGTGACAGAGGGAGTGCGCGCGTGCGGGGGAGCGCGAGAGAGAGAGAGAGCTCGCGCTTCAGCATCCTAACGGTCACTCGGGCAGCGTATTAGCTCGCTATGTAACATTTTAACTGGGAATAATGGTAAAATAACGGCATTATAACGGTGTAACGGTGAGGGTAGAGAGTACTGGGAGAAAGATGTAGCGAATATATGTTTAATTACAGTGGAATACGGAGAGATACTCGTTTACAGTCAGTCCTCCGCCCCCTATCTCTGCCTTCACTATCGATGAGAGATACTATTTTCTCAGCTCTTCTCATTTTAACTGACTAGTTTTGTGATTGCGTTTTTTATTGCGAGACTGGAATATAATTTCTGTATTTTTATACGTTCTCTTTCTGAACACCGGAATTATTTCTGTGCGTCGGTGTGAAACATGAGCGGCGGGTTATTCGTTCATTTTTCTCCTCGGTGCTGAGGGATCATTTTTAGCATGCTAAGAAACTGACATGCCGATGGAACATGTCCTATGTTCCCTTTCAAGGTAAGCAGTATGCATACTACATTATAACACTGCATCTCGCCTTCTCTGTTTTTCTTTCTGTTCTGTCTCTGTCTATCTTGGTTTCTTTTTGCCTCTTTACCTGTTTGCTCCTGCACCAGTGAGACCATCTAATAATGTTGGTTCATGTTTTACTCGCAGTCTTTCCAGGGTTAGCCTTGTAACACTCATACTGTCTTTTCAAAAGTATGTACATTCACCCCTCACCTCCACATCTGACTTTTTTTACATGCAGTTGAGGATGAACAGTTGAAGTCCAGAGCTAACATACTTCTGCACGTTTACATTCACATTTGTGGCATTTAGGAGGAGACGCTTTTAAACAAAAAAGTTCAACTTGGCAGGCATAGTACATGAACAGGCAACCTTCTGATTATCAGTCCAGTCCCACAGTCCAAAGATATGCAAGTGAGGTGAATTGGAGATACAAAATTGTCCATGACTGTGTTTGACATTAAACTTTGACAGTGAACTGATGAATCTTGTGTAACGAGTAATAACCGTTTCTGTCATGAATGTAACCAAAGTGTGTAAAACATGATGTTAATATCCTAATAAATAAATAACGCTTTCAAACAAAAAAAGTTTAGGGCCCAACAGAGTCAACTTGGCAGTCATAGTGCATGGACAGGCAACCTTCTGATTATTAGTCCAGGTGGCTCGGTGGCTCGGTGGGTAGCACTGTCGCTTCACAGCAAGAAGGTCCTGGGTTTGATCCCCAGGTGGGGTGTTTGCATGTGTGGAGTTTGCATGTTCTCTCCGTGTCTGTGTGGGTTTTCTTCCAGGAGCTCCGGTTTCCTCCCACAGTCCAATAAATATGCAAGTGAGGTGAATTGTAGATACAAAATTGTTTATGACTGTGTTTGACATTAAACTTTGACAGTGAATTGATGAATCTTGTGTAACGAGTAACTACCGTTCCTGTCATGAATGTAACCAAAGTGTGTAAAACATGATGTGAAAATCCTAATAAACAAATAACGCTTTCAAATAAAAAAGTTTAGGGTCAACTTGGTAGTGATAGTGCATGAACAGGCAACCTTCTGATTGCTGTTTAGCTCTCAGTGCCAAATTGGAGGGAAAAATAGGTAGGAGGCATGCATGATTTAGCAGTCTTAAAAGTTCTGTGATTTATGTTACTGTTTTTTTCTGTGAATAAAACATCTGAGCACATACCATATTGTATAAACATTTTTACACACTTACTGTGGGTTATATGGAAATATGCTAGGTTACATGTATAAAGTAGCATATATCATTAATTTGGTGTAAAATACCTTATGTTGTTTTAACTCGACAGCATGACCTCTAAATTCCTCATTAGTGCTTATGATTGACTACAGCAGGGGACTTCTCTGTACCCATATAAATAGAGCTAGTTTGATTGCACATATACAAATTACATTAACAGTGGTCAGTTTGCCAAAGTAAAAAAAACCCACATTGTCACATTATACACATTATACAATAAGAAAAACAACAACTGGTCTACTGTAACTTAGAAGCTATAGCAATACTTTTCACAGCCAAGCAAGAGTTTAATCACTACAGGTTTAGATGCCGCCATTCAAAAGGCCCTTTTCCAAACGTTAGTACTTTAGGGCTTAATAGAATTTGTTGCAGATCACATGAACAAAGAAAAAGCAAGAACAGAGGCTTCTTACTTGTGTGACAGACGTTTTGGCTATGGTGACAAAAAGCTCGCTTGACTGTGTACAGTGTCACCCAATTGTTCCAGCAACCTTTAATTCATGGCAGTCTCACAAACTGGATTGTTTTTGAACATAAAAATAAAGCCATTTCCTTAGGGGATTTTGGACACATTGCAGCCACATATCAAACTAAGGTAGATGCAGCTGTCTCTTGAAGACACATTTGGCCAAAATCTCACACAAGATCTAACCGGTCCCTGCAAGCCTGCCAAACAATAATGAAGAATGTGTAATGAACGTGTTTTTTGTACAACCAGAATCCATCCACAGCCATCATCTTATTAACACCGAGTCCAAACTTGACAAGACAAGATAAAGTTACTACTATTAACATAGCAATCATCTTTAGCAATTAAAGTAGTAAACCAGGAACAACATAGATAGTAGGTGGTTCATTGTTATGCACTGATTTTCACATTTTAATCCTGATAATATAGGTTCATTAGCCCATTAAGTTTAAAGGCATGTGGTTCAAATATTATCAGGATACAAGATGCAAGAAAATAGCAAGTATAAATGGGGTCTAGGCAAAGTAATGTGTTGTGGTACATAAGATTAAACATTACCTTACTACTGCTTATCTAGAATGCAGGCTGAACACAGTACTACAGATGTTGAGTGATTCACTAGTGTCCCGCTTTTTAAGGTGTCTTTTTATTCCATGTGTAGCAAAGTAAAGAATCGTTAAAGCTAGACTGTCCATGTTGGAAATCTCCAGTATTACAACCCTTAATGGACAAAATAGGGAATAGACTGGCTAGGGTTGGTAAATTAAAATTTTACACTATTTTGAGAAAGTGAATGTGGGGCTGGAGTGGCAGTGAAACAGACACCATGAAGTCACTAGCTTGCATTTTGTTGGTAAATCATTACTTTTTTAAATAAAGCTGTAGCATTATTAAACATTTTCCACTATTGAAAATAGCCAAATGTAAAGGTTCTACTTTAAGCACACTTAATTTTGCTTTTCTGTCTCTGTGGTTTATATTAGCTAAGTAGTGTCCACTCAGGAGAGTACATCTGACAAAGAATGCACTCCAATCCATTTGTAAAGCTATTGATGCACTTACATCAGCACTTTTAGTCTCTTTAATAAAAAGGCTGTTTTCTAGCAATATTGTTAAAATATTAAATACAGATGTTGGTGCAGGCCTTGTACTGTTGTGGTTCTGTTGTATAACATCAGTTATTTTACTATTGGTAGTGCATTCTGTAAAACTATATTACTATCACAGCAGAGGATGAATGACGGAAAAGCTAAAATTGTACTTTATATTCTGTTGAATTACTCTTCATTCTGTATTCAGTAGTAAATACATTGCTAATTATGCAGCTTTGTATTGTCATCTGGAGGATGGTATCTCTAAGACCAGCAATAGGTGAATATCTTGTCATGTGTAATACACAGTGGTGTAAATACTTAAATATCTTTTTTTTAAATCTCTTCTATTGTTGCTTAATATTAGATAAAGAGCTAAATACATACACCTGAAAACAAGGTTACAAATCCACTTTAAGGCTTTTTAAGAAACCACAGTCAAAGCCAATAATAATCTCAAAATAGAAGAAACTCGTGAACACTGATGAATCTACCCAGAAAAGGCCACCCTGCTGTCAGCTCAGAAGGCTTAGCAATTACTTGATTTTAGAAAAACATCTTAAGTTTCTGCTAAGATCGGTGTTCATGACAAAATGAAAGAGACTAAGCAAGAATAAGAATTATGAGAGGATAAGAGAAAAAACTTTGCTTCAAGAAACTAAATCCAGTACACAAAATACGCAAAATGAACAACTGAAAACACCAAATGAAAACAAGGAAACACAATGGACTGAATCTCCCCTCCGAGCTAATATGCTAATTATTAGAACCTTGACCACTAAAACCATGTGAAAAGATGAAATGATCTGCTGAGGAGTAAACCAATTCAGATTTGCACATGAGAGCGTTTAGCCTGAAGCATAACTTAATATTGCTTGGCAGAAGAAACTGACTCAGCCATTTGATTTAAGTTTTCAGTGTCTTTTGACCAGAAGGTCATTCAGAACTTAAACACATGGTGATGATACCATCTTGGCTCTAAATAAATTACAAAGAGAATTTTTATGTTGGCACTGGCACAGTTTTAATATAAGGTATTATCATAAGACTGTAATATTATCTACATAATATGTCCAAGAGTTTGTAGACACCTGACCATGAGCTTGTTGGACATCCCAATAATATGGAGCTGGTCTGCTCTTTGTTTCTTTAACAGCCTCCACTTCTGTGAGAAGGCTTTACATTTTTTGTCACAATAGCATTTGTTAGGTCAGGCATTAATGTAGATGTAGATCAGGTAACATTAAAAGATGGGCGGCACGGTGGCTAAGTGGGTAGCACTCACAGCAAGAAGGTCCTGGGTTCGATCCCCAGGTGGGGCGGTCCGGGTCCTTTCTGTGTGGAGTTTGCATGTTCTCCCCGTGACCCCGTGGGTTTCCTCCGGGAGCTCCGGTTTCCTCCCACAGTCCAAAGACATGCAAGTAAGGTAAATTGGAGATACTAAATTGTCCAAGACTGTGTTTGATATAACCTTGTGAACTGATGAATCTTGTGTAATGAGTAACTACCGTTCCTGTCATGAATGTAACCAAAGTGTAAAACATGACGTTAAAATCCTAATAAACAAACAAACATTAAAAGATAGGCCATTAAATACATTAATAATTTATATGTGGTAATGTGTGGCGCATAGCTTAAAGGCCAGCTGGTACAGGTTAGAATTGTTTAGAGTTTCTGTGGACCTTGTAAACCTCTCAACCTTGCTGTTTGTTTGACAGAGTTGCTGTCACAGCAGAAAGGAGGAGAATCCTAATCCAGCCAGTTGTATCTGCTGAGCGTTCAAACAGGCTGGTAGCACTACTGAGATTCAAACTTGAGACTCAGTGATAGGCTAGCATATTAGACTACATCACCACCTGAGTCTGTATGTGTGAAAGTTGTTTAAGAAATGCATTTATAGACCGTAGGACATAATCCGTAAAATTTCTATTTACCCATGGTCATTATGGCGTTAGTGGTTAGCATTCAATTATAACTGGGCTTAAGGCAAAATATTGGAATTGAGTTGATAAAGCTGATAAGCAATACAGCAGTAAAATGCGTATTAAAAATGTGTTAGATCTGTTGTGTACAAATACTGCGTCCTATGAAGTTCACTCTTGGAGTTCTATTTGAGCTAATGACATGATGCTGCTACATCTGGCACCAGCGGTTATTACTCGTTCATTCTCCTGCAGCAACGCTGAGTGCTGCCACAGCAGAAGCCCCGGGTTTGAGAGGAAAATGTGCTACAGTGGAGGCTCTGAGCTCAGGGGTGTGAAGAGATGCAGCAAATTCTTTGCTTCTCTGTGACTGAAACATTTTACAGCAGAGGCTCTGAGAATGTCAGGGTCTAAATTCACTTTTATTCAACACTATTTAACACTTCTTATTTAGCTTTGCCTTATTGATCAGCATGCTAGCGGCTGTGCTTCATTTGCATGCTTAATGCTAATATTAATCGTATGAGATTAAAAAAGAGAAGCTTGACTTACCAATAGCGACCAGAAACCCTTTTATTTAGCGTTACTGTGTGCCCCAGTGGGCTAATTCCACAAGATACAACATGGACATAATTGTCCATACTTTTTTCTTTTATCTTGAACCACCCGCTTAGTGGCTAGTTAAGATCCAAGGGGCACCTTTATTTTGACAAAAATACCCAAGTGTGTAGTAAGCTTTGCTAAAAAAATGTGATTTTTTTGCTGTGTCAGCAGCCAGGAGACTAAAAAGGCTCAATAACATAGATGTGTTTTTGTGCTTGTTAGAAAAGCTATTGTCTCACATGCTTACTGCATTTAGAAATGACTGAAATATTAATATTTAACTCCATATTATTGTCTATGTTTTGGTATGGGATGTCCAATAAGCGGACTATCTGGTGACCTCATATTTTTGGCTGTATAGTGTAAATATATGTAGTGCATGATGAACATTAATGTAAGTACCATTTAGTACCATGGCCCATTTTACCCAAACCTTATTTAAATTTAGGTTAATGTGTTAATTTGGGGTTTAATGAACATTATTAAGAGTTTATGTTTTTTTTTTTTTTTTTTTTATGATTATATTATATTTTATGTGCTCATTTGGATTTTTAGTGAATCCTATTATGATTTTATTAGTGAGGATTTAATGGGTTCATGTGTTGATACTATGTTGATTCATGACCTTTCAGCCTTACATGGGATTTGCTGTCGAGCTGAGCAGAGCAACTATTTAATGCATTACACCCCCCCCCCCCCCCCCCCACACACACATTCAGATTTTCCCCCTCAAGTGCTCTCTCTCTCTCTCTCTCTCCCCCTCTCTCTCGCTCTTATTCTCTTTTACACGCTGTGTACCTATGGTAGGACACACTTGGCATGATGTCCTCCAACTGCAGAGTGGTGACTGATGTCCAAACACAGACCTGGCTACTGCTGTAAGCCACCTGCTCCTCTATCATTGGTTCTGTAGTGGAAGCCATACTGTGACATAGAAACGTTACACAGGCCTCCACATGCCACTGTCTCTGAATGTGGCATCATAGTGACAGCTTGCTTATCTGGTCATGTAACCTTTCAGGGTGGGCAAGCATTTAAAAGAAACATATTTATTCATATTAAAGAAAGGTTTTTAATGAGTAATCACTTTTATGATTGTTGTATCACAGAGTTTATTGCAGGATTATTTATACAGATAACTACTCATCACTTTATTAAATACTTATATCGGATATAACCACCCATCTTACAAGGTGTTGGGATTTACAGACACAATACTGATCAGCCGTGGACACAAGGTTTTAAAATAATTTTGTGTGCTTTACTTGCAGTGGATTGGCTTAATTACTTTAAGGAAGTTTGTATCATTATCGATGTTAGCATTGGCCAATAATCAGAGCTTTCAAAGATATTATATTGCAAAGAGAAATATGAGGGTTGCAATTCCATCAAACAGCTCAAATATAAATTAATATGAATGGAAAAAAAAACAATTTAACACAAATTTTAGCTTTCTTGACAACATGAAGTAAACTGACGTGCAGAAACTTCCACCTGCTAATGTTGAGTGAATATAGCTGGTGCTTTAATTGGTGCTTTTATAGCATTTTTTAAAAGTCCTAACAGATGTATGACAACATAGTTTCTCTCAGCTGAAAGTTTGTTCAGTCTCAAAACATTATTTTGACTGTGTATGCGTCTGTATTAAATACAAAAATCATGTGTGTGTGTGTCTGTGTGTGTGTGTGTGTGTGTGTGTCTGCTGTTTGGCCTGAAGGTAATAATATAATGACACAGTTCTAAGTCTATCTCTGGATTGAGGACAGATCATCAGTATAATTGTTCTTTATCTCTAAGGACATGGCGTCCGGCCAGTTTTCTCAGCGGAGCATGCAGCGCACACACATGAAGACATGAAGAGAATACACAATAAAATGATACAAACTTAAACACGAAAACACTTACAGATACATTTAAACGTGGTTTAATGAATTTAGTGTGTATAAACTCTGGTGGTCTGTATAGAGCCCTGACTTGTGTAATAGACACCAAGTTTAAAATGTCTTAATATTTACAAAATGCAACTCAAGTTGGTCAGCTGAAACATTAAAAGGGTTAAGAGGATGTGTAATTTGGAGGTGTTTGTCCAAGAGAGGTGCTTGGTCTGAAAATGTTTACTTTTTTCAGTCAGAAAGTCTGCAAGAACTGCAAATTTTAATCATTTTAAAGCGTTATGAAACCCCCCCCCCCCCCCCCCCCCCCCCCCAAGACACACACACACACACACACACACACACACAGAACATGGTACTATGCACACAAGCAGGCACATACACACCTTGAATACAATAAAACTAAACACACACACAGTAAGCATTTTCTGTAAATAAATGCATGCGTTTGCAGAGTGATAATACTGTGGGAATGACAGTGCTGTATTCTAAATATTCCATTCTGGACAGAAACGCTGCACAGTGCAAATATGCAAACTTCATTCAGAACTCGTCTCTCGCTTGCTGACACTTTCTCCTGAAAGCACTGTACACTAGCAAAGGTGGAGAGAAAGAGAGAGAAGAGGAAGAGCTTTTGATGGAAGGAAAGAGAGCAGAAGTAATGATTAAGGGGGTCTATGAGTAGAAAAGTAAAGTGTTGGGATGCATTGTACAGTTGGGTGATATGACAGCATATTCCAGCAGACATTAGAGATGTGTTTACCAGTGAGGTTTGGCTCTAGCATTTATACCACTGTGTAGATTGATTTTTAGAGCTGTGCTGTAAATCGGTGCTGCTGATCTCAAATGATTTTGATTATTTCTATGTAAGAGAAATAATGAAGCGTGGTGAAAGAAAGTGAAATGTAATCCATAGAGGACTGCACTCTAACTTTAATTAAAAGGCACACCAGATATTTCAGGGAGGCATGGTGGCACAGCAGGTGATGTGGGTGCTGCAATTTAACAGGCTCAGGGGTTAAAATCTCTCCTTCAGTTACTGTCTGTGAGTTTTGTCATATTTTCACTAAAACATGCCAAAATTATTGGCTTCATTTACATTTTCAACATTTAGCAGACGCGTTTATCCAAAGCGACTTACATTACAGTTACAGTATACAATCTGAGCAATTGAGGGTTAAGGGCCTTGCTCAAGGGTCCAACAGCATCAACCTGGTAGTGGTGGGGCTTGAACCAGCCACCTTCTGATTACTAGTCCAGTACCTTAACCACTAGGCTACGACTTGCCCCGACATATATTGAGTTTGTGATCTACTTTCCATGGTGCCCTGCCATGCCCTGCTAAAGCACCAGCTGGTATGTAAATATATTTTCTAAATATAAATAGAGCAGAAACATGTAACATTATCAATGTTTTCTACCACATTTGTACAAAAAGTATTTCTCCTGATGTAACAAATTCCCACAGTCAGACTATAGTTTTTGTAAATCATCCTAAAAGACTGCAAGCTGTTATAGCATTAAGGGTAATAATGCACTAAATTCATTGTTAGTTGTTCACATAGTACAGAAGGCAGCATTTATATGCAGAAGTTTGGGGAAAACTAAACACTTTTAGGTGTCACTGAAAGCAGCTTGATTTTGTCTCAGCCTTTTCATGCAACACTTACAGAACCTGTGATCTCTACTGGCTGTGAGGGACTTTTTTTTTAGACCTGAGCATGTTTTCACATGATTGTCACAACATATAATAAAGACTTCCTTATAAAACTAGCCAATATATCTACATAAAAATACAATTTCATTTTCTGGTGGATTGATTCAAGATTTATTTGTTATGGTTTTTTAATGAACCCAAATTTCAGGTTCCTGCTGTTAAAAAGCATTTTGCAAAATTGTGCAAACATCACTATACTTTTTACTATTCCACTTCAGTTAACACATCAAGTCTTAATCAGTGACTTCTGTAACAGTAACCATTTTAATAAGTGCCATTCTGGTTTGTTGAGTATGTTTAGAGGGTTGGCCTGACTTAGGCAGTGTGGTTGGAGTTTTATATTGTCCCATGTAAACTCAGAGAAAAGATTCTTTATAAGCATTTTGGGGTAATGGGTCAAAATATTGCTTAATGCCTATTTATGGATGTTATAGGAAAGCACTGTTATAAAGGGTGGTAATAAACCGAGGTAATTATAGTGAAGGTTGTTCGTGTCTTTAATCAGATTATAAACTTGTATATTAGATTCTCCCATGAGTCAGACCCAGGAACTCTGTTGATCAGAATCCAGATTTTTTAAATAGGTGTTCTATAGGTTGTATCCATTTTTTTAAAATAGGTGTTTATTGTATCCACCCTAAACCTGTACATGGTTTAGTAAGTCGAAACAGATATCTGCCTCATGAGACCAATGCGGTGATTTAATTCAGTTTTCTGCTGATACAGACATGGTCGATATCATCATGCAGCCTAGCAAGCAGCCAACATTACAGAGTTTAACGGTCGCTTTATGAACCCCATTCTGTGATGCTGTTAACAGCTTCTGGTACTCTGCATATATTTTACCTTCTGTAGGAATGAGCTTGTTTAAGAGAAATTGAGATACGAAGGGAGGGAGTAAGTGGCGAGTTTTTATGGGGAGCAGAAGAGAGACAGATGGGTAGAAGGTGGAGGGGTTAGAGGTGATGGGAAAGACATAAACGGAGGCTGCCAATGAGTTTGCTGGTTGGTTCATTTTTCTTGTTTTTATATCGATGTTACATTGTGTGTTGTTTACAACACTTTCTGCAAAACAGTGTATTAGCTTTCTTTTCCACTCCTGTAATGTTATATCACATTGAAGCATTTTAATTTCTCACTTATGGTTTGTGCAACTATACAGTTTTGACAGATTTGTTATATCATAACAACTGGACATACATTAGCACTGTCGCTAAACTAGCTTTGTTTCCTGTATAGCAGCTGGTGTAGATTCCACTACAATGCAATGCAGATTGACTGATTGAGATGAGTTTGAATCATTGTCTTGCTTACTTGGTTACTTTTTGGCAAAGTAAAGTAGGTTTTTAGCCAAGATCTTTCATTACTGGGTAGTACCATACCTTTTTTCATCAGTCCTGAGCCGACTCTTGTATTTTATGATATTTATTTATGCCATCAAGTCCATTCCAGTCATGTGTATCTAGAAAAGTCTGCCTCTGGTTACTTAAGCTTCAAGTAAAAGGTTAGATTTGATTTGGTCAAGGATTCATTTGTTTGTCATCTTTGCCGTTTAAGGAATTCTCAAAAGTTTTTCACCAGCACCGAAGTTCAAAGGCATCAATATTCTTTCTGTCCCACTTACAGCTTTCACATCCACAAAGAACTAGAGAGTTTGTATAAATAGCCTTTATTGTTTATATGACATTAATTTACTTTCATTTTCAAGTTGTTTGCCTCTCATTATCACCTGTTAAAATCTGATTAAATTAGAGCTTCTACAGGAGCTGCTCTTGTTGTGAGAGTATCAAATCTTAGAGTGGCTCTTAAATCTTGTCAGATTTAAATCAAGTCAATAATAATTTCCAGTGAAAATTCTAAAGTGGTTTTACTTTTGGAACCTCACTTTTGAGCTCTATGGTATGAGTGGGCCAAGCATGATGGCTTTTTTTCTCCTGCCTGTTCTACACTCGCATGTTTCGTATGTAAATCTTTGACACAGTGTACACACAGTGCTATATAGGAATAAGGAGATGCTGGAGAAAATGCCAAGAATCCGATGGTGAGAGCGAGCAAGCTGGTATTTCATGGAAGGCTAGGTTGCTATGGGAACAAGTCATGGTATCTCTTTTCCCCCATAAAATATACTTATTCTATCTTTCTTTACTTCTGTCCTGTCTAGTTCCTTCCACCGAATTTCAAACTTCTTCACATCGTCCCCTTTACGTCACAGTCTTTTCCTCTTAAACCCCTGCTACTTGATCCTCTGATCTTGATCCCCTGATTGTCCTCTAGTATTTTTTTTAGTCTCTCACGTTATTTCTCTCCTACTTGTTCTGTCGCGCCCTCTCTCTCTCTCTCCATCTCTCTCTTTCTCTCAGCTGCTCCTTCTCTCTCTGTCCAGCTCTTCTCTATCCTTTCCTTCCTGAGTTGATCCTCTCTTGCTTTGATCACACCTCTCTTTAGGGCTCACTTTTATTCTATTCTTTTCTCGGTTGTCATGGCAATAAGCTGGGGGCGTTCAGGAGCAAGAGAGGAAGCGAGAGAGGGAGCGAGTGGGTGTTTCGGAAGTGACATCTCTCGGGCAGTCACCTTATTTCCTGTATGCAGAGTTTAGGAAGTGAAGACTGCAGCAACAGCGATGCCGTGTGGCCAATCGCCTTCAGTGAAACATTTTAATAAACAACAGTGGATCAGTAACCGCATAAATCTTACATCAGTGCATTCACACTCTTCAACACTTCCTGCAGGATCAAAAACTGTTTTTCATTAACAGTGGTGTTTAATCAGGCAGCATCAGAGTGCAGCCATACAGGTCCAGTGACCAAGACCTAACTTGTTAAATGTAAGATATGTAATAGAATGTATATATATTTAAAATAAGCAACACACACATATATGACAATTTTAAACCTGATGTGAGGTCACATATCACAGATCTTTCAGTTAGCTTTACGCTGTATCACTGTTTCCCTCATGTTGTTTACTAACCTCTGTGAGACGCATTTTAGACCCATTGAGAAAACCTGCAGTCTTTTTCTCTGCTCTGTTGGATCAATAATGTAATGAGATGTGTTATTTTAGGGGTTAAGAGGAAACAAGCTCTGCACGTTCTGCCTCCACAGTGGCCGCAGATTCTCTCGTAGTTGTATGTTATTAGCCCCGGGTGTGCAGAGCTATTGCATGCGTATTTTTAGCCCAGGTTTTGGAGTGCAGTGATGTAGATAATCAACCTTCCCCCCAACAGGCACACTAATAACATTGTTAAGCGAGACCTGCTTTGAAGTCATCTCTTTTCCTTCCAACCCACACAAACTGCAACAAAACTACTGATGAGAGATGCACAGAGGACGCATTGATAGTAATTTCTGTACATATCAGCTTTCTAAATGATAGGATTTTTCTTTAAGCACCACAAAAGCACTACAGTAAGCAGTCCCTGTTATCTTGTGCTCCTGAGCTTTTTAAAACTTTTAGAGTGTGTCTGGGTTTATGTTTGTGTTAGATTATTTTTTTCCAATATATTTGTACCTTATTTGAATGATCAGAAACAGTAGAATATTGGCCCTGAACTGGATTTTTTATGGAAGTTAAATTCATTTCTGTAGATGTACCATAGTAACAATGTTCAGTGATTAGCTTGTGTTTATAGTGTGAGAAATGAATAATACTTAGCACTGTTAGTCCATTTTTTACTAAGTGCTGGAACTGATCTGTTGTGTATTTCTTTATTAGTAACCACTGAGAATGATCGAATCAGCAGTGTCATTTATTAATTTTTTGTGTTGATGGGAAGTTGCCAAGGCAGAAGTGATAATACTGGCTAAGTATTCAGTGGACAGCATGGCACTCAATAGTGGGTCTTGTTCAGGAAATGTGCTTTCTCTACAGATATTATTCTTGCATACGTTTTATATGTATGAGTCTGCAAACAAGAACACTTTCTGTTGCATCATTCATGATAGACCAGTTCTCAAAGCAGATTATATTTGTAGCATTTAACAGATGCTTTTATCCAAAGTCACTTACAATCCAAGCAAATGCCAACCAATTACTAGTCCACTACCTTAACAGCTAAGCTACCTGAGCTGCATTGTAAATCATATAATAAAGTTTTGTTGTGATTTATTAAAATACTGTAGAGAGATTAATGTATATCACTTTAAGAAACAGCAAATCATAAATAATATTAAAAACATGATAAGGTCTCACATGAATTAATGCAACAATTAAATACTGAACCCTGAATCCTAATTTTATTTAGCACCATAAAACTGTAGTGTGGGTTCTTCATGTATGGACTCAGAACACCTAGACACCTGGTCCCTTCCTGTTAGAAATTGAGCATGTTCTTCCCATGTCTGCTTGGATTTCTTTATAGTCCCAGTATCTTTTTAAATGCATGTAAAAGTTGGATTGACTGCTCTACATTGCTCCTAGCTCTGAGATGAACTTCCTTTCTGTCCAGGGTGTATTCCTGCCTTGTGCCCAGTGGTTGTGCCAGACCTACTTCAACCCTGACCAGTGGTTAGAGAAAAAGAGTGAATAAATGAATGAAATAATAGTATTAAAAAAAAATTAGAATACAATTTAAAAGATCATGCATAAATTAAAAGTCATTGTGTTTATTGGATTTACTGGCAGGGGTGGATCTTTTTTTACAAATCGTCAAGATATTAAAAAAAACTACAAATGGGTGCAGCAACACAGTCAGATTATGATTTGATTCGCAGTGTAAACCTGTATGGAGAAAATGTTCTTATAGTAAACCTACAGTGCACAAATTTGTGCTGCTCCTTTATTACCAAATAGGAACTTCTGATCTGTGTTTCTGTTTGATGAGCTGTAGTAAACGTGTTGACAGAACATTATACCGTAAAAGGGTTTGGAGATGATGATGTAAAAGTGTCAGTAGTTGCGGTAATTCTTTTCATGGCGCTGTCCTCAACTAGGACAACATGAGACACATTTAATGCTGTAGAATTGAGGTTGGTGAAGTCTTCAGTTAGTTGAAGTGTTCAGTGTTTTTCTGAGACAGCACGATGTAGTGTTAGTGATACTGAGATAAAGTTCATTTGATAGGTGACAGCAGGACACTTGCTTCTGTGCTGGTTTATATTGGCAGACATTGAAGGCCGACTTACATGTTGTATGATTCTTATTTATTGATTTATTTATTTTTTCCTTCGGCTGCTCATGTATTTCAGGGGCTACGACAGCAGATCTGGTCCCTATACAAGACTTGGTTTTTAAGTGTGCCTCCCAGTGGTTAGGCTGTTTCAGCCATACCATAAAAACCTCAATTTTTTAAAACTAAAATGCACAAAGAATTAAGGCTATTCTAAGAGCAAATAGTTTGTATTTCTAAGTATAAAAAGTGTTCCGAAAAAGAACAGTTGTACAAGTCATTCAATTCTCAAAACTACCATGACATATTTGTCATTACAAGTGTATCTAAACTTTTGCGCTCCCCATTTTTCGAATCTGAGGTCCTGTTGGTGCATCTTTAAAACACCATGCCGTTAACTTCTCCATGCACCTGCTTTTCAGTGGAGAAAAACTAAATGACTTGATCAGATTTAAATTCTTACACAGTTGCACAGATTTAGCAGTAAATAAGCAGGAATGTTTTTAAAACAGAGCAATTAAATGCATTTTATATCCCAGAATTTACTGAGATAATGTTACATTTGGTGTACCCTTGGGGAATGCATACCCCAGTTTGGGGAACATAGTTTTAAAGCATGGCACCATCATGCTTGACTGCTGGCTATGAGGATCGCGGTATCTTATTAGTTTTGGGGATCACCTGCTGCTCGCCTGCTGCTCAAGTGTTGTTATCTGAAATGGGAAACTGGGACTGGCATCTCGTTGCTTGTTTCATAGTTATATTTATGTCACGTTGCAGTTCATTTAAGTGATTTGTCATCTCTTTCTCTGTTTCTCTTTCTGTCTCTGTCTCTCACTCTCTCTCTGATCAGATGCACGGTATGCTGTTCCCTCCTCCCATCACCCCCAGTCCTCCTACGCTGTGCCGTCCTACGCTGCTCCATCCTACGAGCATTCGGGCTGGAACGCACGTCACTGCATGATACCTGGAAATCAGCTCTACATGTTGGACCAAGAGGAGGTATGAGAGCACTTCCAGCCCTGCACTCTCTACTGCCAGGGAACTGTGGGATATGTAGTTCTGAGAAAGATGCTTTCATCTCGTCCTTGTGTTTAGCTGCCAGTAGACACTATTAAATAACCTGTACTGTGGATCAGGATCAGAGCTCAGCTTAAGCAGCAAGTGCTTTCAGTTCAATCAGAAGTCTGGTCTTGTCTAATTGTAGCCGTTTTGCAGTGCTTTCAGACAAGACCTCGCTTTGAATAGATTTAAATTTGTCATGACAGGCTAATGACTGTCACTCTGGAAAGATGGGCATAATGAAATATTCACGCTCGCCACTCATGAAGCACAGTGGACAGTGAGTCCTGTGTGTATGAGAGAGAGAGGGCGAGAGAGAAAAGCTTCCAGCTCAGGTTTGTGAATGCTGTCAGTTACTCTTCTGCATTTAGAAACCTGCAAGAGAACAACCTGGTCAGGGTTAAGCTGGTCCTGCCCCACCCAGAAGCACAGGACCAAGCCATGAATACAGAAGTGACAGGGTACCATTGCTCCCTCACAGTCACTGACTCCCTCACCCACACCTACATAGACGCATTTTACGTCATCCTATGAGAAAAAGGCTGTCTGAATTCTTGGATACCTTAAAATGCTGCCTTATGAGGTGCCTTTTTTCGAAGCTTTGCTTCTTAGCTTTACTTAACAGAATAATCAAAATAGTAGATGGCTTATATTATGCAGTCATGCAATTTAAATTTGGTCAGAATCTGTAAAATAACTCTATATTTGCAGCAACATGTCATACCTCTCATTGCTTATCCAAGATTTTGGCAGCCTGAATCACACTGATAGCGCCCAGTACCAACCAAATTATACTCAGATGCATGATAACACACTTCATCTCACCATCTATTGTTTATATAATCACATCCTTTAAAAACCTTTTTTGATGTATCTAACTGAGCAGCTTCAGCCGATAGGTTTCCCCCAAACAGCTGATCAGTAAAAGCACAGGGTGGAACAATTAAATCCAGAATCAAGCATCAAGAATGCTTAAGACACAGTGTTGTGAAATGTATTTGACTCTGTGATGTATCCACAGACCACAGCGTCCTGGTCCCCACTAAAACATCACATGATACATGTAGCCAATTACAAAACTCGATTCCTTGGCAAGTAAGCAGCTTACTTTTACACACACCCAGAGCCATAGAGAGAGAGAGTTGCGACACTCCTTGATCTCGCCGCCACGCGGTCACGTGGCCCTCCAATAGTTCCAAACAAACCCGGCGCTGTCATGTTCTTAGATGGGACAGGCAGCAGTGAATGAAATATTAAACACTAAATAATAAACATTTGTACAATTTCTGGGTATTTTCAACTGCCTTTACATTTACTGCATCTGCTTTAATGTCAATTTGGTATATAAAGTGGAAGCTTGATGTTTATAATGACTTGTTAATAGGCCGTTCTTGTTACACACAGTACATTATATTAGCATACATTACATAATGCCATATCATTAAGTAGTAGAGACAATATACAGTACAGAGATTAAAGAGTTTTTTTTTTTTTTTTTTTGCATAAACTAATCTCCCTTCACTTTCCTGAGGATTCATAATAATAATCATTTTGGCTAAACACTAAGTCATGTGGCTGGATTCATAAGGTTTACCTGCACTGAATGAACAGATTCATAAACGCTCTACCGTACCTTTAACATTATAGTGCAGGTACATGAAATAGCTTCATTCATTTCTTATTTCATGAGTGATTAATAATTGATTTCTACATGTAATACATGAATGAATTCATAATTAATATGCACACGTTCATTTTGTGTAATGTAAGTGGTGGACAAGGTACACAAACCATGTAGTTGAGTTAAAGTAGAGATATCCAAGGTAACATATTACTCCAGTAAATGTAGTAGTAAAAGTAAAAATACTCTTTACCTCCACTTGAGTAAAAGTACTAAAGTATTTACCTTTAAATGTACTTAATTATGAAAGTAAAAGTAGCATGATTTATTATGGCTCTTATGTTTTATTATTATTTCTGTAACAAGACTCTTGATTAATCAACTCATTTTAGGTAAAAAGACTCATGTGTCATTAATTTAGCTTAACTGACTAAGCTAAATTCAGTTATACCTATTAATTAAGATAAACATGTAACATTTAGTGCTGAGCAAATGCTAAACAATAACAGGATTAAGTATATTAATGACATCAAATTCATTATTTTTTTAAACAAAGCAACATACAGCTAAAAATGCTTGCTAAGTAGTGGAAATGAATGGGGCTCTATGGGATGTTTGGAACTTTTCAGAGCTCCACAACCCGGAAGCTGCGCAAAAAAATGTCCCGCCCCCGTTACAACGGTTCACTATGGGAGTGTCGCCACTCTGTTCTCTCTACCGCTCTGCACACACCGTGGTCTGCATTCACTTGAAGAGAATCCCTAACTCTTGTTTTCAGGTGAACCAGGCATCAGTCCCCAGGTTTTATGCATATTCAAACTTAGTGAAGTTGGGGTCCAGCTGAACCAGGGATCGGAACTAAAATGCAAGTGTGAAAGAGCCCTCAGGTTGTCATTAGTCAGTGCTGAGACATGATATGCTTATGAATATATTAAGTGTTTATTGCAGAATCCACTCAGTTATTTTTTCCAGCAGTTTATAGCTGGAACATCTTGTCCCATATTACCATGAATTATAACTGAAGCCAAACCTAATGAGCAGATGTGCAGAGAACAGGATCACTTTTAAATACACTTGCTGTAGAAATGAAATGTGGAAATACAGCACAAACTAAGCTTAATTCTAATCCCTACTCTATACTGACAGACACAGCCTTCAGGGAAAGCTGCTGTCAAGCTGTTATGTAATACAAGTGCCGTTAGAGGGAGCGAGAACACTATATGCAACTTGCTGCCATTTTGCTCGATTCTATTGTAACCCAGTGGAAACGGCTGCATGCAGCAGTGCATTGTGGTTCTCCTGCAGCTACTGTGACACCTCGTTATGCAAGAGAACATCTCCACTGGCTATGAGTGGGAGGCAGCCATTCTTTTAGTTGACTCTGTACTGAGCCGTTAAGTCAGGATGAATCCAGTGTAAACACAGTCAGTCTCAGCGCTTTCTGCCCTCATCTTTTATCTGCTTCTGCTGCCCAAATGGCAAACTGATTCATTAGCTTTATTAGTGATGGGCGATGGGAGGGCCAGAGTGGGCCTTTGGCCATAGCTTTGCTTGTCATAGCGCATAAAGCATGGGTAATAAGAGTTATGTAATAGATTTCTTGGATGAATCACCTCACAGTATCAAACTGTTAGATTGAAGTGCTTTTTCATGAATTGAATAGATTTTGTTATTCGACTGGGTGTTCACATTTTCTTTGATTGAATCGCTGTTGCGCACAGAAAATGATACTGCAATTTGTTATTATAGGCCTCATGTGACAGGATGTGATGTATGAGACAGGTGTGATATTTAAAGCAATTAGTTTGTCATTGCTGATTAATCCTAAGCACTATCTGTCAGATGAGGAGAAAAACTGTATCTGATTTTATTTCTAGTTAAGTTATGAACATACACTATATAGCCAAAAGTATGTGGACACCCAACCATTAAACAACCCATTTTAAAACATTGAAGGTGGATTTCCTTTGCGACTTTCGGAATAGCTTTTCACAAGGTGAAAAGGTGGTAAATTGTGCCTATTAATCAAAAGACCATTTGTGAGATCAGGCATAAAGGTTGGACTGTTAGGCCTGGCTTGCTGTGAGTGTTTCAAGTTGTTTAATGGGGTTGACATCAGGGATTTGTGCATGCCACTTAAGGTTCTTCAAACCAAAGTCACGGGGGCACAGGTGTGCTGGAACAGGAAAGCATTATACACCTTTTAGAAATGAATGTGGCTGAAACATATTAACTGAATTGGTTAAGGGGTGTCCACTTTCTTACAGACAGCACATTCAGTGTTCATTCCTACTGTACTCGGTGATCTGATTCTGACATTAGCAGACACATCCTGGCTCTTCTTCAGCTGTTTGTGTTCATGGCAGACCAAAAGGCCGTGACTGCTGTCGATGCCCGCTGGCTGCTGTCAGGTTGGTACGAGATCGATTAACACCCCGTTGGGGTTGAATTGATTACCGACCTGCTGATCCGTCGCCACCTCATGCAGCTGGGCTTGCTTAGATGGTGCTGACATATGGCAGTGCCCCCTAAAGCGTGGCCAAGCCTGCCATGCCAAACCACATTTTTCAGGGATGTTCTCTCTCTGTTGCACTGTCATTCTGCTGATGATGGTGTAGAAGCACATTAGTGGTGGCAAACAGTGCATGGTTGAGCTGTAAATGAGCAGAACTGGGAAATGGGTGAACTGATCTGTTTCTCAGGTAAAGTAAAGATCAGAAGGCAGAGATAAGACAGACTCGACTCACGATCTTTTTGTTTTTTTCTTACCCATAGTGTTCTTTAACAAGTTTGGACAGGTAGCATTGAATGATTTAATTGCTATCAGGTAAACACAGCTTTTTCCACTTCTTATCGTATGATAGTGAGAGCTGTATCGCATATGGAGAGCTTTGCTAGGCAACTCACACAGACCCAGAGATCGCACATCACATGTAACTTTCAACGTCACCACTTTTTTATGCAAAATAATTTATATAAAGTAGTTTTAATGTGCAGTGAAGAGGCATCTTTTAAAAAAGATCTTTTAAATGTATTTTCTCTTCTCCACTGTATTAAATTATCCTCCTGCTTCCTCCTGCAGTTTATTCAAGAAGACAAAATCCCTTCATGCACCTTAAAAAAGGCCCCAGTGTTACTATTACTATTTCTCATGTAGACTTGTGGACTTATAGATGGAGCTAGAATTTGGCATCTGGATGTAAAGTATTTAAAGTCTAAAACATCAGTGAATTGGGGGGTAATGGGGGTACAAGGAACTTGTCTGGCTTATAAAAATTCTGTTGAAAAGATTTTATTATATTATTCAAACAATCAGGTTTTCAGAAATTTTTCTTTTTTTTTTTGACAAAGTTAAATCTTCTCAATAGTTTTTTTTTGGCTAATGACTCTATTACTTAAATACTTAAGGACTGCTGTTGTATGCTTTGCAATTATTAAGTCACAGAAAAATAAAGACAGTTTGAAATTATTAATGGTGCTTGGGTGGTGCAGCGGTACAATACGCTAACACACTACTGCTGGGACCAAGGGTTTCATTTCCCAGCGGTACTATTGGCCAGTCTGCGTCTACATACAGACTTTGGCTAAGTCTGAGCAGGGTGTGCAATGGATTAGTGACTGTCCAGAGTGTGTTTCTTCAATGCGTTCAGTTATTCCAGATAAGCTGAACCCACCCTGACCCTGACTAGGATAAAGCGGTGGTAAAACATTAATAAATGAAATCATTAATATTGCATGGTACTGCCATGATAAACCTTGCAAATTTGTCAACTTTCGACTTTAACTGTTATCATATTGTTTCATAAATTTCACTTCTGTTGTAGTCCTGACACCAACGACTAGTCATCCAATCACAGCCTGGCCTTGTTGGAGTGTAGGTGACAGGAAGCATTTGAAATGCGCTCCAGTGGGATTTGGTGCATGACCTGCTCCTTTCCACCTCATTTATCACTGCAGCCCCAAAGAGAACCACACACTTTCCCACTTTCCACTTGTAATAGCCTGATCCAGTGGGCCCTGAGCTAGCTATGAAAACAGCAGCACCACCAGCACTGCTACATAGCAATTAATAAAGAAAAGCCCGGCTGCTTTATTTCCCTGTTGCGTATGCTTACAGCAAGCTGCAGTGTGATGAATTAGCAGCATGAACTTCAGCTCTCTGACTGTCCCACTTAAAGAACACTCATGGTCCTCATGCAGGACCAAAACCCCACACAAAGGCTGAAATAAACGTCATAATGCAAAACAAATCTCACACCTCGGTCGAAAAGTTTAGACTGATAACACTAGGTGTTGTGTCATGGGATACACAGCTTGTACTATACGATCACCCAGCCTGTGTATTAATGAATACTGGTTACTCTGCTCTGCAGGTTCATCCTTTACTGATGCGCGAGCGGCGCTCCGAGTCGCACAGGAACAAACTGTTGCGACGCACGGTCAGCGTACCCGTGGAGGGGCGACACCATCCTGAAATGGGTGAGTGACAAAGAGGAAATAAGTTTAATAACACACACACACACACACACACACACACACACACACACACACACACACATACACACTCATCCAGATCAGTAATCCTACTGTTTTTGCACAATGGTTTGATACTTCAGTACAAATGACATGAGATACGTAAGCATTAGTACTTAAGTAAAAGCCATCACATCTTACTTAGTAATTTATCAAGCAGTTTACTCCTATATTAATACTCATATATTAATACTATGTACATCATACAACACTGCCAATGTGTTTACTTTTGAATTAGATTTTGTTGTTCTCAGCGCTGATCATTAAGCTTCTGTTGCTTAGACTGGCAAAAAAGTTAAATTATTTATTTGTCATTTATTGTGATTATTTGTGAAGTTTTATCTGAATGTGCCAAAATCTGTATATATATACAGTATATATATACATATGTATATGTATGTGTGTGTGTGTGTGTCTATTCGATTGAAAGAGCATTTGTGAGATGAGGCACTGGCTCACAATTGATGTTTAAATTCATCCTACCAGTGTTCAGTATCGTTGTGGTTCAGTGGTTTCTGTGACGGTCACTGTAGGTCCTACACAAGTTGTCAAATCATGCCATTTTGTAAAAAAAAAAAAAATAATTATTATGTGCCAGACTCCAAAAAAGTTCATGTTTCAAAAATAAGTTACAGTTTAGTTTGTGCCTTTACCAGCAATTTTTCACTGTTTACAGACTCATGGATACGACCTAATTACGTAAATTACATTTTAATGTCAGGGTTAAACTGCACAACAATTTAACACATTTTAAAAATCAATAAACAGGACCAAAGAGCTCAAACATTTGTTTATAATATTCTACAAACAATACCTGCATTT
This sequence comes from Trichomycterus rosablanca, assembly GCF_030014385.1. Taxonomy (NCBI): domain Eukaryota; kingdom Metazoa; phylum Chordata; class Actinopteri; order Siluriformes; family Trichomycteridae; genus Trichomycterus; species Trichomycterus rosablanca. The sequence goes on along the minus strand of NC_086010.1, from coordinate 4,638,427 downwards.
TGCTCTGCTTTTAGAAAGCACCGACTGGGTACAAACTGTACATTTTAATAGGTCTAATAAATGAGGGGTCTGTAAGAAAACAGCCTTTGCGCTGAAATGGGTAATTCACTTGGACAGCAAATTTTAAAAGTCTAATTAGGCGCCGTGTAAACGACACCAATTTATTATTAACAGAAGTTACAAATGTCTAGCTGCACTGGCTGATGTAGGGCTCACTGCCAGTGTAGATTTTGAAAGCTGAACAGCTGACCTTAGAGCTGGTGATATAAACCCAAATAATATAACATTACCCTGTCCTGGTAATTCACATTAATACACAATTTAAAAATAAAATAATGAATAACTAAATAAAGGCATATAAGTGACAATTATCAGCTGGGATTTGATTCAGTATTACCTATTACTATAATGATATAATGACTATAATGATTGCATGTAAATGTAGAAATGTGGTTTAGATTACTCTCACTCAGTTTCTAAGCTGCTTATCCACATCTAAGGGCAATTCTAGTATCTACCTGCAGTCGGATGACCAGTGTTCGGTGCTTGTGGGTAGTTCAAACCGGCATGATGCTTTTAGTAAAAGGCCACAGTGGTCAGATGACCGGGTCAGTTAAACTCTAAACACTTTAGCTCCTCAATACAGTCCTGGTCAAATTGAGAGTTTTTTACGTTTATGTTTTATATATGTATATACTGTATATATATACGTATATATATATATATATACAGTATATATATATATGATATAATATGATGATGTAAAATGCTGTCTATGTAGAGAGATCACTAGGTTTTCAGACAGACCCAACGTAAGTTATAAATTTTTATCAAAGGTTAATGGTGTACACCAGAACCAGAGCCTGTACCTAGCTTGTTGATTCTCTGTAGTATCAAAAAATTTCAATCATATTTCAGAACAGTGAAAATGTTCCTGTTATTACATTTTACTCTCTTGTGGCACTGTGGAGCACTTCAACATAAATCTATAACTTGCCCATTGCTTACTACATGGTTACCTCAATGCTCAGCAAATTCTAGATGACTTACACTCCTAATTCTTCATCCTCGATTTTACTTCCTGGAATTCAATATTTACTGTACCATTCTGTTCTCTGCTGGGATGTAAAATAAGAAAGTGTAATGAATGTTGCCACAGGCTCAGGTACTTTTGAAATGTTCTTTACAATTGTAAGCACAAAAACCTCTTAAAATTCATGAATTGCTCCAACCAGAAATATAAAGCCAACAGCATCATGTGATCAGAAAGATTAACTTAGCTCCAGTCTCTGTACACCTACAACCAGTGCCAACCGGTTATGTTTTCCTAAAAACTTTGAGCAATGCCTTTGATTTTTTTCTATTACGGATCATTCTGTCATTTGTAAAAAAAAGAAGTTGTTGTTTTTGTAGAACATGTAGATTACTTTTACCAAATCATTTTCTGGTAATTTTTTTTTAATTACTTCTAATTTATTTCCTTTTTTATTAAATTCATGTTTAAAATGTAAAAACACACAGGACGTGGATTCACCAGCACCTAGCCTATGCTTTGTAAAGTGAGTGTAGTCAAGCAGAGACTTTAGCTAGCAATTTATCCGTACCTTGGCATTCTATCTATAACAAATTAGTAATTTATTTTGGTTTTACAAGATTATAAATACAAATAAAGAAATAAACAGCCTAAATATGTACATTGTTTTATACAGTCACATTGTTGATAATATGCCTTGTCTGAGTAAGATAGCAAGATAGCAGATAGCAAGTTAAGCCGAGGCCTTAGAGTGGATTGGCACTTTTTCTGGGGTGTGTTACTGTATTGCACTCACTGATTCCAGGCAAACAGGACCAACTGTGACCTTGACCAAGACAAAGCAGTGGTACAGCATGAAAATAAATGAATGCATGAATGAATATACAAAAAAGCTTTTAAAAATCTAAAGAAAAGAAAAGCAGTGTCAGGGATTTTATTCTTCCCTCCAGCGTATTACAGGGTCACCTTCACATTTGCAGATTTAAGCCTAGTCCTTTCTTTTTAGCCATCTTCAACTTTTTTTCTTTTAAAAACCTACGTGCTGAGAATATTATTTTAGCCTCGTTTTACTATAGTAAAAAAAAAGATGATTGAGTGATTTTGTGATTTTGACCTAAACACGAAAAAAGCTGTTCACCTAAAATTCTACAAGGTAAAAGTAACTGTTTGTAGAGTTTCAAACCAACAACAAATACATCCTGTGTCATTATCAGAGGTCATTCTGGGTTAGAATGAAACTCATCATCATGTTGCACATTATTCTCAGTCATCACTGATCGCTAGTCATCAAGTGTCATTAGTTCTGTAGGGATCATTGGCATCACATTATCTGTTTTGTCGTAAAGAATGATCTGCCTCCTTTTGATTTTCTCCTCTTGATTTTGTTCACAGTTCACAGTAAAAAGGTTCAAATCCTTAAAGAAAATACAACATGACAAACAGAACATAAAACACATTTTTTTTATAAAACACAGGGGGACAGACTTTGACCAGTCTGTGATTTTGGCTTAAAGGTGGGTGGAAACAAAGGCTAATTAGGGCAATTTGAACTTGAAGTCAATCTATGCTACCTGAAGGCAGAGCTTAATGATTGTATGACTGTATTCGAAGCGGCTTTATTTCAAATTTCAAACCACTATTCTAAATAGAATGTATTATGTATATTATTACAGAAGGTATATTCACTTTTACTTTTAACACATGGCTAGTTTAAAGCTTGAGACATTTTGTGTGTATTGTGGACGATTGCCTCCATCACCACAGCAATGCTTTCGCTGGTCTGGACATGAACAGTGTGCTTGTGTCCGTGTGTCTGTTACTGAGCTCTGCTTGCTGACCTCCAAGATGAGAAGTGGCATGAAAAAGCAGAAAGCTCGAGATGATGGACAGGCTGGAGAGTCTTTGTGGATGTGTGGGCTGCGGTTAGTGTGTGTGTGTGTGTGTGTTGCTGGACTGACTCACAGTGCTATACACAAACGCTGGCCCCTACAGAGCTTTAATCTGTCATGTTTAGCCATCAAGGTTCTGGCAGCTTATAGCTGCTGCTTTTGGTCTTTCCCTTTTGATTGGCTCAGACAGAATCCTTTGTATGTTACACAACCATGCTGCATATTATACTCAAGCTCTGATAATTGTTCAGCAGTTTCACTGTATACTTGTCAGCACTGGTTCCAGACGGGAGGCTTTTGAATGAAAGCGGCTGACATCTTTTGGCCTTAATGCTTTGTTACATTCATCACAGGTTGGATGCGCTGAATTAAAAATAGTCTCTTCTAATCGAAGCTAGTGTGATGATAGGGCAGCATGCTAAAGCAGCTGGTATCGTGTGCTGCACAGTGCTGGGTCGGCTTTAGGTTTTTTCTAAAAACATGCAAAAGGTGATCTGACTTCAAACAATCTTCAACTACATCTGTGTGATTGTGTAAATGTGTGTGTATCATCTTGTGATGGATTCGTGCCCTGTCCAAACTGTGTTACTACCTTGTGCTGTCTAAGAAGAAGAATGTCTTTATTTGTCATATATACATCTACACGTGTACAGTACAATGAAATTCTCTTTTCGCATATCTCAGCTTGTTTGGAAGCTGGGGTCAGAGTGCAGGGTCAGCCATTGTACGGCGCCCCTGGAGTAGACAGGGTTAAAGGCCTTGCTCAAGTGCCCAACAGTGGCTGAATAGCAGAGCCTGGATTAAAACCAATAATCTTCTGACTGATAGCCCAAACCTCTACCCACTAGGGTACCATTCTATTTCCAAGTTGTGCTGGACCCACTATGACCTTGACCTTGACCTGGTGGAGACTTATTTAGTCTCAATTCACAATGCATTAATTTGGACAAAACAGCATCATGGCCAGTGAATACCAGCAACACTGCCGCTAACAATTCAATCAATTCATTTTATTTTTATTAACCACTTTATTCTAGTCAGGGTCCTGGTGGGCCAGGGTCCCTGACATCAACCCTATTAAGAACCTAATTGGTAGCCAGGCCTTTCTGTCCAACATCGGTTCCTGGCCTCACAATTGCTCTTTTGACTAAATTGGCAAATTTACACAGACACGAAATCGTTGCTCTATAGAAGTTATTATCATCATATATAGCTAGTAAACACTGAACAAACAAAAGGATCTGAGGACGCACCGTTGGTATTCCTGATGTGTCTCTTCACCTACAGGCTAATGTTGGAGTGGTGTAATGGTGGAGTCCCAGCGGCCCTAGCTCGTCTCTTTTTTCTTTTGTGGAGGCTGCAGTTGTGCACCTCTAACCAAACACGTCCATGCAGTATGACAACAGTCCCAGCGGTCCTCCTCCTCTACGAAATAATATGGAAATAATGGAAACCTGATGCCCTTTTTTTTTTAACTTCCATTCGAAAAAAGAGATGCTGTTCAACAAAGGTACAGAGTAGCAGACCGAATGCCAAAACAGGTTATCTCTGTGTATGTGATATAGCTGTAAATAAGGGTTCAGTTTATCCCCTTGCGATCGGTGCAATACAGCGGATGTCCCATGGAACCAAATCATCTCTTTTTGACTTTGTACAGTTTGGAAATTCATTTAAAATGTCACAGAATGTCCTCATCACATCTTCAGCAGTTAGAACAATAGGTTTAGGAAATAGACAGAAAACATCCAGCCCTCCACATGCTTGGGATACTTGGGATTGAGGTGGAGTGTAAACAAGTCAGGGATATTTTACACAATCAAGGTTTTACTGCAGTGTCAGACATTCTACGTGGTAATTCTGTCTGCAGAATTATGCAGAATATAAGACGGGCGTGTAGTTCTACTGCTTTTTCAGGCAGATGTCACTGATTCCATGCTTCACACGTGCCCTCATTTTCCATCGCCTGAACTAACACTGGGCTTTTCAAAGCCATGAAATTGTTAAATCTCGCTTCCTAAAAAACATCTTTTGCTGGGTGTGTATCTGTAGTGACCAGATGTTTTAGCAAAAAAAGTTGAAAAAATATGAAATGATCTCTGTACATGAATTATGTTATTTATCTACATTATGTAAATTTTTAAAATTTTGAGCATGCTAAGCCTATTCTCATTCCATTAAAGTCATTGGCTGCGTCCGGAATCGCATACTTCCATACTCAATAGTACGCGAAATGAGGACGCGAGAGCGGTTAGTATGTCCGAATACATAGTATACACAAAGAGGTACGCGAGAAGTACCCGGATGACCTACTTATTGGGCAGCCATGTTTGAGTATGCAAGCGATGCACACTTGCGGTCCGTTAATGTATCCCATAATGCAACTGGAGCTGCGTAGGCGTTCGAAGCGTAATAAGAAACAAGAAAGATAGCGGTCCTCTGTTTACAAGTGTAAGTAAGATAAATAAAATAAAACATTTTAAAGACGAATTAATAACAAAAACACGATAAATATCCAAAAATTTGGCGAGTGGGGTTTGTAATGAGTCTGTAACCATGGTGATATTACGTCATCACGTCCCACGTCATCACTTGGCGTTGGAAAGATGGCGGATGTAGTGCGTAGCAGTGTTGTGTGCATACTGCATACTTCTGTACTGGAAGTATGTACTTTTTTACCGGCTTCCTCCAATCTAGTACATACTCTCTAAGTATGCGATTCCGGACGCAGCCATTGTTTTTTTTTTTTGTGATTTTCCTAATATAACTCACCTTTCTTTCAGTGGCACCGTTCACAGTATTTACTCTCAGTCTTTATGTCTTTTACGTTGTACTCATAATTATGAAAAAAAACACCAAAAGATGCAGGTAAGAATAAAGTCTAAGGTGATACAAATAAACTTCGCTGTAAAGCTGTTTTACCAGTTACAGCCTTGAAACGTCTACTGTAGAAAATCGTTTCTGATTTGCAGGACTGTGATGGACTTGTGAGCCGATTATTCCAGATG